>NW_017729025.1:157624266-157638708 GCF_001723915.1 Gavialis gangeticus | reverse complement strand
TCCCTCCCCCTTCTCCTTCTACCACAACAGAATTACCAGCTGGACACAGCTGTCCAAGCTGCCAGGCTATGCTCCTCACGCCTGCATGCTGTGCTGCATCTGCATACATGCATGGAGCATTTATTGGCCAAATTATCAGCCGCACTGGGCAAAAAAAGCAATTTCCAGTAGTCACTTTTCTTTGTATAGGTGCAGATCCGATATCGGACCCATGTATCGGTGTATCTCTAGTGCAAATACTCTTTGTTAAGAAGAGGGTTTTGGAGAAGGCTTCATTTTCTGCTAATGAAGTTGCATTGGTGCTTTTCATGTTTGCTAGCCTGACTTGCCCTGGTTAGTCCTGTTCCCCCCACAGTATTGTGCTGGTACCATTTTGTTTCTAATAAACATTCAAGCGCTGTCACTAAAAAAAAAAAAAAAAAGCAATGAAAAGTATAAAAGCAATGAAAACTAGGGCTGTGCAAAATTTCGCCCGCTGTTTCATTTCCATGCTGTTTCGACTCATTTTGAGCTTGAAACAGCAAAATTGAATTAAAATGAAATGCTTCAAAATAGCCTTGAAATGAAACAAGGGCAGTTGAAATGTTTTGAAAGTTTCAAAACGTTTCAAGTTTCGAAGCTCAGCTTGCTTGCAGGTAAAGAGAATGTAAGGAAGGGGAGGGGGAAGCGGGGGAAGGACTGCTCTGATACTGACTGTGTAGCTGGCCAGTGACTGTGATCCTTCCCTGAGGTCCCTTCCAATCCCAGTGCTCTGGGGGAGGGATGAAAAAAAAAGCGTAAAAAATATTGTTTCAACTGAGCTTTCTCTGTGCCTTCACACTTACAAGTGACGCGAGTTTTGCTCTGAACAGTTTGAGGTACCATTTCCTAGAAACCCCTGCACCTATATCCTTGAACCTTGGCAGGCATCATGGCCTCAGAAAGGGCTACCATCCCTGCAAGTTTCAGGTGAACCAGGCAAGAAATGACGAAGTTATAGGAGGTTCCATGCTTCCCCATTATAGCCTATGGGCGAAATGTCAAAACAGCTAACAGTTTTGATGAAACAAAACGGGACAGTGCTTTTGAAACTAAATGAAACACTGCCCCGGAGAAACAGAAGTCGGAACGAAACAGTGCTGTTTCACACAGCCCTAAGAAAACCCATTAGAAAGTGACCCTTCCGTAAGGGGAATTTCATCAGCCTCTCCAGATGTTCAGTCTCATTGATTGTAATCCCTCCAGTCTGCTCTCTTTGCTGTTGCAGTTGCTCATTGTCCAGCATTAACTACCCATAGCCATACCCATCCTGAATAAGCCATTAAAATCACCACCTTCACCTTTTCCATTGCGTTTAATCTCTTCCATGGAAAAAGCCCAGGATGCTGCTTGTCTGTGATAAGGGGAAGGTAATTTGTGCAGGCAGAAAAGGGATTAAAACCAGTGGTCCCTTGCTCTAGAGAAGTTCCATCGAGCTCACCGTGCCATCAGGGCTTCCATATGTTTCACTTCACTATTGAAGGGACTGTCTGGAAGTTACTGAGGTTGTGTGCTACTCTCTCCTTCTCTCTGAGTGAACCAGAGGATATAAAAAGCTGGGAGAACCTTGTTTTACGTACAGATGTTCAGTAATAACTTGTCATTGCCTTAAAAGGTTGAGACATACCTGGGCAGAGGAGGATACACTTAACAATAGCCATTAGAATAATACTGTATTATTATGAGCATGCAATGCTGTGTCTAAACCACTGGAACCATCCCTCTTTGGTTTACAGAAGAGATGATTTACAGCCATATGAATTGCTAACCTAGTATTTGAGATCTTGGAACTGAATGTCTCACTTACTGGGAGTATCTTCCGTACATGGTAGATGTCGGGCCCACTTTCTCTTCTGTTCTGCTGGATTTTTGTACATCATAGACAAGTTTCTGATTCATTATGTATGTTGGTGGCCCCCTCTAAATATTTTTGCCTTTTTGTGGGAGGTAAAAGAATGAGAGAAATTCTGTTGTGTTGGACACTAAGACTTTTCCTAATGGTGCCAACTGAGAGGACTCATACTTCCTTATTAAATAAACACAGATTGTCCATCCCAATGTCATTACTTAATTCTCTTTGGTCTCTGTCTTTCAGGATCTATGTTATGGTCTGCAGTTCGAAGCCACAGTTCCCAGAGTAGTTCACAACAGCAAGGGTGAGGTCAAAATTTTGCTTTACTTCACTTTTCCCTCAGAGATATTAACCCTCCCTTGATTTTTCGTCCCTCCTTATTTGTTCCTTTTCCCTTTCTGTGAGCCAGTAAAGAAGTAACTCCGTAAACAGACTGAATGTAGCTCCAGTAAATGCCTCTCCTTGTTTTAGCCATAAGGGGTCACTAAAGAAATAGAAAATTAATTTGTTCTGGTTTCTGGATTACAGCACCTAGTAATTCTGGTTCCAGTCAGAATTCTGTATTTGCAAAGAGCAGAGATGAAGCACTCGCTCCTCAGTATCCTGAGAGCTTCAGAATGAGGGTGTGATCTCTGTCCTTGTATCACATGGAGCCAGTCCCAAAAGGGCAGGGCACTGGAGAACATTTTTGGTAGCATTTGGTTTTGAAAGGGCACATAGAGGTTGCCAAGTTGATTGATTCAACACAATTGCCACACTTTTAATTTTGCCCTGTTTACCCAGTGTGAACCTGTCTCCTAGAATTTAAAATGCTTTTTGTGACTTTCATCTTTTCTATTAACTCTAGAAAGTGCTGATCAGAGCCCTCAGGGAATTCTTCACTCCCTGCAGAAATGGTGTTTACTATAGTCATATAGCAGAAACCACTGCTCTTCTGTCTATCCCATCTATAACATGCTCACTGTTCCAAAGAGAAAACAATGCTGAACCAAAGACAGTCTTTTTTGCAAATGTCTATTCTGTATCATAGCTTAATTCTTTAAAGGAAATCACTGTTTTAAGAATGGAGGAGCCTTTTAACACACATCTCCCCAGATGTAGGCATTGTGCTACTATTGGAGCAACTTTAAACACTGGGTTGATCAGAATCTCAAGGTTAAGTTATTTGTGGGAGGAGGTGAGCTTGCTGCCACATGCTGCAGAAAATTTAGCTGCTCTAAGGAGTAGGAGTTAGGAGATCTTCATTGTTCTGTCATTAACCATGGCACTGTGATCTTAGGTTAATACCTGATCTTTCTGTGCCCCCGTTTCTCTATCTGTGAAAGGAGGCAGAATGTTTAGTGAGTTACTTTGAAGACCTTTGTGAAAAACTTTGGTTATGTGCAAAGTATCACTCCTAAAAAAATAATAGGGGTTTTTCCCCTTTCATTCCATTGTAGAGCCTTCATAAAAGCTCACCATGCAAAGGTATTAATTGGTGCTGCTTCATTCTGCCCCACCTGATACTAAAATTCATAAAAAGTTTCTAACACCAGCAAAGTTTGAAAGAATTGTTTCCACTTGGAGTCATACCTAACAGGGCATAGGAGTTTTCTGCCCTACTTTTTATCTTCTAATGAAAATTCTTCTCTGAAAATTAGACGTATTTGAGCAGAACTTGTCCAGCTCTAATGTGTATTGTTAAAAAGGTGTTTTTAATAGTGTGATCCTTGTGTTTTCTTTGCCATCTATCCGTCAGCCAAACAAACCAGCCAATGTAGTTTGCTGACTGTTAGTTGAACATTGCCCTTCAGGTCTTAAGGGAGTCCTCAACCTTGGAGCAAAGGCTCCCACACAGTGACAATCTTGAGTGTAGCATGCAGCTGTCAAGAAAACATTGATGGATGCTGGCTGAAATGTGCCTGGTAGCTCTGTTCTTCACTTTTATGGCAGTAGTACAAGACCTGCTGCCTTTTGTCTCCTCCCCGGGATCTTCACTTAATTGGAGCTGTCAGTGGATTAGTGTTTTTGGCATTTCCGGTAGGTAGGGTTCCAGCGTCAAAGTGCAGAAAATAAAATGGGACCCTGGTTAAAGGTCTGTTCAACACAGAAATTGGCAACTCAGTGCTAGACAGTTTGAGCTCTGACAGTGGCTCCTGTGAATTGTGTATCACAGTGCTGAATGCCCTTAGTGGAAGCCATTCTCTAATACCCACTGTCATCTCTGTAGTACTCTGTTCTTCCCATCAGTCAGATCCTCAAGAAGATTCTTCAGGAAGGAGCATGAAGACTCAGCATATAGAAGCGCTTCTCAAAGGAACAATCACGAGTATTCAGAAAGAAGCTTCCTTTTGTCAATAGCAAGCCATGCTTAACCAACATGGTTTCCTTCTGTGACAAGGTGACAGGCTTTGTGGATGGGAGAAGAACAGTGGATATGATATACCTCAGCTTTAATAAGGCTTTTGACACTGTCTCCCATTAGTCTCATAAGTACACTAAGGAAATAGCCTAAAGAAAACTACTGTAAAACTGGTACATAACTTGTTGAATTATTATGCTCAAAAAGTAGTCATCACTCAGTAGCTCATTTTGTACCTGGGATGAGATATCAGTCTGGGTTCTGGAGGGGTCTGTTCTGCTCAGCCTTTTCAGTAACGACTTGGAGGATGGTTTTGAATGAATACTTAGTAAATTTGCCAATGACCCCAAGCTTAAAAGGATAGTAGACACTTTGAAGGGTACAATTGAATTCAAATTGACCTTATAAATTGGAGAAATGGTTTGAAATGAATTGGATTAAATTAGCTAAGGACAAATGTAAAAGCCTACAATTAGAACAGACTAATCATGGACAAAAAAAAATTGAGGAACAACTGGCTAGGCTGCAGTTCTGTGGCAAAGGATCTGGGAGTCATATTGGATGGCAAGCTGAATGATTTAAAAATGCAGTGTTGTAAAAAAAAAAAAAAAAAGCCACTAGCATATTGGGATATATTACTAGGAGTGCTGCTTGCAAATCATGAGAAGTGACTCTTCCACTCTGTTCAGCAGTCACTAGTGAGGCCTCATTGGGAATATTTTGCTTGGGCACTGCACTTTGGTAAAAACGTGGACAAACTGGAAAAAGTCCTGAGGAGAGCAATCAAAATGATTAGCAATGTAGGAAATGTAACAGACAAGGAAAGCTTGGAAGAACTGGGATCATTTAGTCCGAAGAATGGGGAGTTGATTGAATAAAGAGTTGATAACTATCTTCACATACAAAACACATTGTTGATCAACTGTTCTCTGTGTCCACAGTGGAGAGGACAAGAAGGAATGGGCTTAATTTGCAACAAGGAATAGTTATGTTGGTTGTTAGGAAGAACTTTCTAGCTAGGAGCATAGTTAAGCACTGGGACAGGTTGTTTAGAGAGGTTGTGGAATCACTGTTACTGCAGGTTCTTATGTACAGCTTAGACAAACTTTTGCCTGGGATGGTTTAGGCATAGATGAAACGTTTCTGCCTTGAGCAAAGGGTGGGACCGTACCTCCTACAGTCCCGTTTCCACGATTCAGTGAATTTTGCACCATAACTACATAAAAGCCCAGGAAACATGTTGAGGATTTAAGTTGCGGCATTTAACAAAATTTGCTGCTTGTCACTTCATAAACTAAGTCTGTCCTAAATCACAAAACTGCTAAATCTTTGAAGTGGTTCTGTTGTATTCAGTTGTTTAAGAAACACAACCCACCACGTGTTTGGCAAACGCCAAGCTTGTGTGGAAGTAAGAAGCAAACTCACGGAGGCTTTTGCATTAAATCAGATCTCTCAGTTCAAGCGCTGAATTAAAGTAGTTCCCAAGTGAGATGTTAGCAGCCATTAGTATCTTCATTCAAGGAGTGCAGCTGGAAGCTTGAAAGGAAGAGCAGCTTCATGAGCTCCTATAGAGAAGCCAGCTGTGGTTCTCAAGGTCTTCACTAAACTATCAATTTAGCTGAAAAGAGCTTTAAAAATAGTTAGGCTGGAAAGGAAGAAGTAACATGCATGAGTCATTAATATTCAGTCCCTTGAGGCTGATTTGAGGAGGCTAATTAGATCATCTGTCCTTCTAAGGCACTTTGGGTACTTGTCTCAATTCCTCCCCAACATTGCTAAAACCAGTGCCACACTGGGCACAGTGTGAGTCAAGACATGGGGTGGCTAACCTGCAGCAGTGTGCCACAAATAGCATGGGCTGCAGTTTCATATGGCGAGCCAGGTGTCAAAGCCCTGAATTCGGTGTCTGCCACAGGTCCAAGGAGAGGTTAATGTTGGCTTTTGGCAGCAACACCTCTGCTTTCACTGGTGTCCTTACCCTGCTCCTGTGGCTGAAGGCTGGATCCCCCGCCTCTGTTCTGGTGCCATAGGGCACAAACTTTTATCAGGTATGCCTCCGGGAGGAAGGGCATGACTTGTGACACACCTGCAAAAAAGGGGTAGCTACCACTGATGTAGACCAGACTTGAAGTAGCCACTAGCCTCTCAAGCAGCAGAGGCCTGTTTCCTCTCCCATGGAAATCAATGGCAAATTCCAGTTGACTGAAATGGGGCAGGTCTCATATACTCTGCACACCACACTGGTGCAAACTACTGGTGGCCACTGGCACTTTCTGCTACTGCTCCCTACTGTATCTGGTGCCAGTGAAGCTGCAGTGGTGTCAGCAGCAGCAGCAAGTTAAAGCTTAGTTCAACAAAGGCCCCATGATTTTAAGTTATTGAGTGAATCTCCAGCGCATCCTCAAACTGCTTATTCTGCACTGGCATTTTTGCAAATGTAGGTTTGTTGCACTGTAACATTAACAGCCCAAGCTATTTTGTGTGTTGGGGTGGGAGGACACTGGGCAGACACAAACAAACCATTCAT
This sequence comes from Gavialis gangeticus, assembly GCF_001723915.1. NCBI lineage: Eukaryota > Metazoa > Chordata > Crocodylia > Gavialidae > Gavialis > Gavialis gangeticus. Next base: position 157,631,970 of record NW_017729025.1, on the reverse strand, counting down.
CCCCTTTCTGTCAAAGTTGTCTGGGATTCTCTACACTTGACCATGTACCTCAATAGCCTGGAGCAGCGGGGCAGCAGCAGCTTCTATTTTGGTGAAATGCTTTCCCCTTATTTGCAAGCCTAGCTGTGGAGCAAGACAAAACAGTTTCAGCATGTGGTTAAGCAGTCTCTTGAGACGGGCTGCAGCTTCAGCACTTTTGAAAGCACCAGCAGTTTTGCCAGTCACTGCAGCGCTATGCTGTATTTCATTGCTCGGCCTCTTACTATTGTCATTGTGGGGGAGCTGCGCAATCACCAGGGTGGGATTGAGCAAAGGGCACAGGGAGGAAGAATTTTGCCACATCAGGAGTCCTCTTACTTGTAGTTAGTTTTATTCTGCCTGTTACGGGAAGAGGCCATTATTCTTGCCTCATCTAAACGGACATGCCCCAATGGTCATTGAGAACATTGGAATGACAAGAAGTAGTCACAGCCTCTTCCTCTTACTCAGCTCCTGACCCAAAGTCCTTTGAAATCTGTGGCCTGAGCAGGATGGTGGAGAGGTGAAGGCGTTGGACTTACGCCTCCACATGTGTTTGAACCCCACTGCTGGTAGACCTCTGCTTTTCCTCCTCACGGCCTCACTCAGCCACATAGAGAGAAGACAGGACTGATGAGACCAGAGGTCCCTGAGCATGAGGGGCCCTTGACAAAGTCAGAAGGTGTCTGAACTCTGGGAAATACTGTAAAGGAGAAAAAAGTTGGAAACATTTGAGGTCCACCTGTGGGGGAAGGGAGTCCAGAAGAGCTGGTTGTATTTTAAAGAAACCTTACTGAGGGCACAGGAACAAACCATCCTGATGTGCAGGAAGACGAGAAAGTATAGCAGAAGACCAGCTTGGCTTAGCAGAGAACTTTTTAGTAAACTAAATCAGAAAAAAGAAGCTTATAAGAAGTGGAAATATGGGCAAACAACTAGGGAGGAGTATTAAGCGTATTGCTTGAGCATGCAGGAATGAAGTCAGGAAGGCCAGAGTGCCATTGGGGTTGCAGCTAGCTAGGGATAAGAAGGGTTTCTGTAAGTATGTCAGTAACAAGAGGAAGATCAAGGAAAGTGTGGGTCCCTTACTGAATGGGGGAGGCAACCTAGTGACAGAGGATGCAGAAAAGGCTGAAGTGCTCAATGCCCTTTTCACCTCTGTCTTCATAGGCAAGGTCAGGTCCCAGACTACTGCACCTAGCAGCATAGTTTGGGGAGGAGGTGAGCAGCCAACAGTGGTGAAAGAACAGGACTATTTAAAAAAGCTGGACAGGTATAAGTCCATGGGGCCAGACATGATGCACCCAAGGGTGCTGAGGGATTTGGCTGATGTGTTTGCAGAGCCACTGGCCATTATCTTTGAAAACTCGTGGCAATTGGAAGAGGTCCCAGATCATTGGAAAAGGAAAATATAGTTCACATCTTTAAGAAAGGAAAGAAGGAGGATCCAAGGAACTACAGACCAGTCAGCCTTGTCTCAGTCCTGGAAAAATCATGGTGCAGGTCCTCAAAGAATCCATTTCTAAACACTTGGAGGACAAGAAGGTGATTAGGAACAGTCAGCATGGATTTGCTGAAGGCAAATTGACTCCATCGTTGACTCCAAGATGAACATGGGCCGGCAGTGTGGGGAGGCATAGGAAGGCCAACCGCACCTTGTCATGCATCCACAGATGCATCTCGAGCAAGTCCAAAGAGGTGATCCTCCCCCTCTATGCGGCACTGGTCAGGCCGCAGTTGGAGTACTACGTCCAGTTCTGGGTGCCACACTTCAAGAGGGATGTGGACAGCATGGAAAGGGTCCAGAGGAGGGCCACTCGCTTGATCAGGGGACAGCAGGGCAGGCCCTATGAGGAGAGGCTACGGGACCTGAACCGGTTCAGCCTTCAAAAGAGAAGGCTGAGGGGGGATCTTGTGGCCTGTTATAAACTAGTCAGGGGGGATCAGCAGGCATTGGGGGAGTCACTGTTCCCCCGAGCACTGCCAGGAGTGACCAGGAATAATGGTCACAAGCTGGCAGAGGGTAGGTTTAGGTTAGATATCAGGAGGCGCTACTTCACGGTCAGGGTGGTTAGGGTCTGGAACCAACTTCCAAGAGAAGTAGTGCAGGCTCCTACCCTGGGGGTTTTTAAGAGGAGGTTAGATGAACACCTTGCTGGGGTCATTTGACCCCGGTACTCTTTCCTGCCATGGCAGGGGGTCGGACTAGATGATCTGCTCAGGTCCCTTCCGACCCTAGAAACTATGAAACTGTGACCAACCTGATTACTTTCTATGACGAGATGACTGGCTCTGTAGATACAGGGAGAGCAACGGACATGACATACCTTGACTTTAGCAAGGCTTTTGATATGGGCTCCCATAACATTTTCACAGGCAAGCTGAGGAAGTACAGGTTGGATGAATGGACTGTAACATGGATAGAAAACTGGCTGGGTCGTCAGGCTCAGAGGCTCTATGAGTGCGTCTACATGTCGCCCTACAGTGACATAGCAACGCACTATGTCACCGTATGGCACGCTATGGCAATGTAGCATCCATGTGTGTCCACATGTAATCACCAGCTACGTCACCATAACAGCACACTCCTCAGGTATAGCGCATTGCTACGGCAATATAGCATATAGGGGCAAAATCTACCTGTATACTGCACTCATGGCGCAGTAACCACCCATACTCCAACATGCTTTAATACTTCCAAAAAGAAGTACTAAAGTATGGTGCCATAGCAACATCGCCATACAGTGCCGTGTAGACACCCTATGTCTAGTTGACAGCTGGTATCAAGTGAAGTGCCCCAAAGGTTGTCCTGGGGCTGGTTATGTTCAATATCTTCATCAGCAGCCTGGAAGATGGGATGGGGTGCACCCTTAGCAAGTTTGTGGATAACACCAAGCTGGGGTGGAGTAGTAGATACATTGGAGGGTAGGGCTGGGATTCAGAGAGACCTAGACAAATTGGAGTATTGGACCAAAAGAAATCTCATGAGGTTCAACAAAGACAAATGCAAAGTCCTGCACTTAAGAGGAAACAGTCCCATGCACCAGTACAGGGTGGGGACCAACTGGCTGCGCAGCAGCTCTGCAGAAAAGGAACTGTGGGTTACAGTGGACAGTAAGCTGAATATGAGCCAACAGTGTGCCCTAGTTGCCAAGAAGGCTAATGGCATGCTGTGCTGCATTGGTAGGGGTGTTGCCAGTACATTGAGGGAAATGATTCTTCTCCTCTCTTTAGCACTGGTGAGACCACATCTGGAGTACCATTTCCAGTCTTGGGCCCCCCCACTACAGAAAGGATGTGGACAAATTGGAGAGATTCCAGCGGAGGGCAGTGAAAATGATTTGGAGGACTGGGGGGCATGACTTCTGAGGAGAGGCTGAGGGAACTGGGCTTATTTAGTCTGGAGAAAAGAAGACTGAGGTGCAGATTTAATAGCAAGATTCAAAAGAGGATGGAACTAGACTGTTCTCAGTGGTGACAGATGACAGGACAAGGAGTAAGGGTCTCAAGTTGCAGCAAGGGAAGTTTAGGTTAGACATTAGGAAAACTTTTCTCATGAGGAGAGTAGTAAAGAACTGGAACAGGTTACCCAAAGGAGTTTTGGAGTCTCCATCCTTGGAAATAGGGGTGCACCGATAAAGATGTTTTTGGCTGATACTGATGGCCGGTTATACCACTGTGATAGCCAATATTCAGCCCAACAGCTTGGAGAGCAGTGTCCAGCCAGTAAGTCTGTAGAGAGGAGGGGATGGGGGAAGGGAGGGCCGTGGCATGGGCAGTTCAAGGCCCCCATGGTGACATTTATCTGTGACATTATTGGGTACACCACCCAAAAAAAGCCGATTGCCCATAATGTCAATTTCCCTTTTGTTGGTGCCAATCTGATATGAACCAATATATTGGTGCATCTCTACTGGGAAGTTTTTAAGATCTGGCAAGAGAAGGCCCTGGCTGGGATGCTATAGTTGAGGATGGCTCTGCTTTGAGCAGGAGGTTTGAGTAGATGACCTCCTGAGGTCCCTTCCTACCCTAATTTTCTATGATTCTACACTACCATGTGTGTTCAGACTCGTAGCTCTTTTGCAGCAGCAAGTCCCCCTTCTGCCTGCAGAGAAACACCACCTCTGACTGAAATAAGGCAGCCAGTTACTGCAGCCCCTTGCAGGTTGGCAGTCTTCCAGCCTGCAAGGAGCTGCTTGGCACTAAGGGGAGTGGGTGAAGGGCAGTTGGAGTCGGGATGCCGTGTGTGTGCCCATGCAGCCAGGAAGGGTGGTGGGAGCAGTCCCAGCAACTGAATATAGGTAAATCTGTGGGACAGGGGGATTGAAGAGCCAGGGCTTGGACTGTCTGAAGGGGCTGTGTGTGGAGCAGGGGTGTGTGGGGGAGTCTGTGTGCCTGCAAGTGCCTGCAGGCACTGGGGGAAGCAGTCCAGGTGCTGGGGCTGCGGTGGGGCAGGGAGTCTGAGGCAGCGCTCAATTCTGCTGGCAAGCCCAGCTCAGCATTGTTGCCAGCAGGGCCCGCCTGGAGGCACCTGAACCTCTAGTGGAGGAAGGAAGCAGGGGGAGAGGGTCCTTTGGGGGCAGTGGGGAGCTGCGTGGCTTGAAGCGCATACAGCGATTGGGGCACCACATGCTGCCCCGTGACATCAGCTGAGGTGCAGTGGGGAGGACCAGAAACACAGCTCTGGCTTGGGTGATGCTATGGGCAGCTGGAGGAGGGCAAGGGGCTCCAAGCAGTCTCAGTCCTGGCTGTAGTGGCTCCCACTCTTGCAAGCAGCAGCAAAGCAAGTCTGGCCTTAGCGCAGGCTGGAGGGAGAAGGAGGCTGGGGATTTCACACCATGCTAGGCAGCCTGGCCGTGGTCATTGTCTCCACTTGGCAGCATCTCCAGACCGCACGCAGCCACCCCTGCCCCTGAGAGTGCAGCCACCCCTGCCCCTGAAGGGCCCCCTTCCCCTGATGAGTCCATGCTGGAGTGGGGGGTGGGGGCAGGGGCCGGTGTGTTGGGAATGAGGGGCATGGGCAGGGCTTGGGGGCTGTAGGTTGGAAATGCAGGGCACTAGCAGCACAAGGGGGCTGTGGGTTGGGAGTGAGGGGCACCAGCAGGGCCAGAGGGCTGTGGGTTGGGAGTGAGGGGCGCTGACAGGGCTGAGGGGCTGTGAGTCGGGAGTGAGGGGCAATGGGATGGGCATGGGCAGGGCACTAGCATATCAGGACTGCTCAGCTCCACAAAGTAGTGGGGGTGGACAGCTGCAGCTGGACCCGTGTCCTGGTGAGTAAAGGGGGCGGGGGGAGCATTGATTTTTTCCATTGAAAAAAACCCAACCAAAATCAAATGCCAAAATATATAGGTATTTAGAATTAATTTTGTTATAATTGTAGCAGGGCACTAAGGTGCCTGCTACTTTGAGAGCAGAGATAAGGATCCAGGTGCAGGTTGCCAGGCCAACCAGTTAATGAGGGTAAGGACTTACACCTGCCTGGTCAGCTGACCAGAAGGACCAGGGCCTGGTTCCTATATATATAAACCACAAGTCTGAGGCCAGTGTGTGGGGGCTGCTGGCTGCCAAGGGAGAGAGAACGCTACCTATGTGAGTAAAGAGGAGAAGCCGGACTGCACGAGCAGGCTGATACTAGGGAAGAGATGGAGTACCCGTTGGGTGGCTCGAAGGATGTTACTGCTAAGCGGCGAGAATTTATGTTACAGCCTAGGGGCTTATGCTGTGTGTTTGTGGTTTACACCAGAGGACCAGGTGAGGCTATATGGCGTTGGAGGAGGCCTCATAGGGGCTCCATGGTAGCGTGGGGACCCTGGCACCAGAGAGGGCGCCACATCCGGGGGTGTACTGACCCCAGCCCCGAGGCAAAGGGGAGCAGGGAATCGGAGGCCAGGTAAGGCTGAGACCGCCTGAGCCCAGCAGGGGGTCGAGACCCCAAGGAGGAGAGTTGGGGCCAGGCACGGCCATGGCCACCTGAGCCCCAAAGCTGTGGTAACCCCAGAGCAGGGGGCAGTGTGATAAGCGCCCCAGAGCAAAAGGGGGCAGCAAGAAGCCCCAAGGCAAAAAGGGGCAGCGGTTGATGAGCGCCAGAGGATGCGGCTGCGAGACGAGGGCCGTAGAGAGCCCAAGTGCCAGAGAGGGCACAGAGAGCGAGACTGACTGAACAACGTCTGGTACATCTGCAAGGCTTGGGGCGTGGTAAAGGGCTGGTTGGAGCCACGCACAGCCCATAAGGCTGGGGTACCCAGGAACACCCATTAGCAGAGCCGGGCTAATGTACGGGAGGATAACTGTGTCCAGGAAAACCGAAGAGGCAGCCTCCCTAATTACATAATTGACATCAAAGACGTGGCAGGTGAGATTGAGGGTGCACCATAGACCAACTGAACACGATAAGGGGCATTAGGGGAGATCATGGCAACCCCTAGGGAGCTACTCCTGTTACAATAATGATTGAGGGCACGGGTATGCTTCCAAATGACATTAAAATCATAAATATATCAAAACATTGTGTTCAACTGATACATCGATATATAGATATAGTGACATTTCATTTTAGTCACAGAAAAAGTACAGCTTTTGGGAGGTTTTATCAGAGAAATTTGGATTTTTTTAATTGGAGGATTTGGGATTTTTAAACAAAAAAATCAGGATTCCTGGTGATGATATATCATTTTGTTTGCTGATTCTTACACTCTTATTGACAGACTTGTTGCCAAAACGTCATTGTCTTCGCCTCCATGGCCTGTGTTCAAACTGCCAGATCCAGTAGAAGAGACAAAGTACCATACAGGTAAAGATCTCCACTTGCAGAGCCAAAAAAGAATCAAATAGGATCATAGAAAAGTAGGACTGGATGGGATCTCTCAAGGTCATGTAGTTCAGCTCCCTGCTCAAGACGGGATTGTCCCTGACTAAATACTGCATGTGCAAATGTTGATACTGCTGTGGGACCCAATTATAAGCCAATCCAGTATATATCTAGTGTGTGATTTTTCTGCTCTTTTAAGAGGGGAAAAAGGTAGACTTCACATCAGAACCGTGCAATGTGTAAGACAGATACTCCTTAGAACAGGAATGTAACTAGACACAGTGGCTGGATAGCCCTTACCGTTACATATTTGTACCATGGTAGCACATAGGAGTCCTACAGCTATCCCTTGAAGGGAAACATCATTAGCATATATTGCATGTCACAGAAAATACAGTGACAAAAGAGGAAACATCAGTTTTTCTTTTTGCAATGACCTTTTAGATAATGGGTGTTTTGCCTCTTTCTCAGACTGGCACCTGATTTAGGCCTGCATCCTCCCAACTTTCAAATTGGAGAGAGCAAAAAAAGTGACTTTACAGAAGAGACTGAGGAAAGGGAGACATCTGAGAGGGGAATGGCAGAGGGAGGGCCCTTTGAGTAGCATGAACTGTTACTTATGGCTGTTGGGAGCAATGGAGGAAAAGGAGATGCTGTGCTGTCCATAAAGTGGATGTGATGTGGTTATTAGGCTGTGGTTCGGTTCATACTGAGCTGTATTGATTGGTGTTGGTTCAGTGCTTGTTACACATTTTATCAATTGACCTTCCAGATTGCATCCCTGCTTTGTTTCTTTTACTTCTGATTCTGCTTTGTCTCTAGTTTTGTAGCTCCTAATTTTCTTTTGGTTGATTTCTCATAGTATTTCTTTACTTTTC
>NW_017729025.1:157617142-157619266 GCF_001723915.1 Gavialis gangeticus | reverse complement strand
GGATGGACAATATACCAATAAATAACCATGCAAGTAAACTCGTCATTTAATCAGAGGCATCAGCTCCAGCCCTCCTTTCCCGGCTTACTTTTTTGTAGCTCTGTGCCCACAACATTTTGCACATTTGGTTATTGCTAATTAATGTGGTTTGTCCCTAAAATATTTTTTACACTCTAGGCCAGAGGTGCTTCACCCTGGGCTTGTAGGCTAACTCCAGCTTGCGGCACCGTGTCATCCGGCCTGCAAGGCTCCCAACAAATTCAGAAATTTGGTGACAGACGAGCACTGGCACCACTCCCTTGCTGCTAAATTTCCAGACTCATGGGGAGCCCCAGACCCCACACCCTGGGATCCAGTGCCAGATCCCAGCTTTCAGGACCAGGTGGCGACAACCCCAAGGCCCAATCCCAGTGTGGGGGCTGGGGGAAAGGGGTCTGTGCCAAGTCTCTGGGATGCGATCCTGTCACATAGGGGTAGTGTTGTGCCCCTGGGGCTTAGTCCCCAATGAGAGGGGGCAGTGCTAGGGCTCAGTCCCAGAATGCAAGGGTAGCAGGGTGTGGTGGCAACCCCTGGGGCCCAATCCCAGCACGTGGGGCAGGGAAAGGGTAGTGCCAGGCTCCAGGGCCCAATTCTGGCATGTGGGGCTCCAATCAGCCTGTGGACTGGCCCCTGGCCACCCATCTGGCCCATGGGACCAAAAGATCGAGCACCACTGCTATAAGTCTTAATTTTTTACTGTTCAAACAGTGGAAGTACACTTTGAACCTGCTTGCTAAAACAGATCTGATCTTCCCTTCATTCTGATTCAGCCAAGACCTTTTGCCCATAATGATTGCCATGTTTCGTGGCCTTCCAGGTACTTTGTGTCACTGTACACAACAGTTCTCAAGGCTGCTTGACAAACGGCTGGCTTGTCCTCTCCAGCATCTTCTCAGAATAGCATCATATTATGACTGCATTCATAACCGCAAGAGCATTTGATTTCTGCGCTGTACTCATTACCTGCCTGACCTTACTGTGCCCAGAAGTGACCATAGGTGCTCTATGTAAGATCAGTCTGCGTAGCACTAAAGAGCAAATAACTGTGCTTACAGGGAAATGCCAGCATGGCTTGATGTCACTTTCCTTTCTTTAAAAAAAAACAAAGCATAAAAATGCAGTAATTTTATAGAAGATAAAATTATAGGCCAAAATGTTCAGACTTGGGTGTCAGAAGTTCAACTTCTAAATTTAAGTATCTTGAATTTCAGACTTTGTTAGTGACCTTAAATCCCTGTAGGTTCAATGGGAGCTACAAGCCCTTGGCATTATTGGAAGTCAGCCTGCTTTTATTTAGACACCCAAGTGTGAATTTAGGAGTTTAACTTTCAGGCATTGAAATTTTAAAATGTTGGCAAGAAGGTTATTGATACTGGTTGAATAAATAGATTAGTAGCTTCAAGCATGTGATCTTCACGGTATCATGCTACACATAATGAAGAGGAGAAGGGGATCATGTTCTCTAAAGTAGGGGTGGGCAAAATATGGCCTGTGGGCCAGATGTGACCTGCAAGGTCATTCTGTCTGGCCTGCAGGGCCCCTAAAAAATTTATAAAATTAATATTTATCTGCCCCTGGCTGCCTGTCACGCAGCCTTCGATGGCTTGCCAAAACTCAGTAAGCGACCTTCCACCCAAAATAATTGCACGCCCCTGCTTTAAAGGCTCCAGCATTATCCTCTGCATCAGGATACAAGATCCGTGTGAGCAGGTCCTAAGCCACAGATCTCGCATTCTACCAGTAAAGTTACTCAAGCTCCAAGGTTAATCACAGTGGAAGTGGCAACAACTATTGTAGTTGAGGTTGCAAAATGGTTTCTGTTCTAAACCCCTGTTTTCAGTTGTTCCTGATCGTATGACTTCCACTTTGGGGATGAAGTGTTCCATACTCTTATCTCTTCAAAATAGATATTTTTGGCTTAAATTCTGAGCAAAGCTGGTTTCAGCTATTTTTGAGCACAATGGGAGTACAGTAGAGGGAATATTATAGCAGGAAACATATTTTTGATGAGTGGCTTGAGAGCTAAATGGCATCAGGGTAGAACGCTGGTATTTGACAAGGAAATATACCTCATTAAGCAATACA
>NW_017729025.1:157597172-157617132 GCF_001723915.1 Gavialis gangeticus | reverse complement strand
ATACCTCATTAAGCAATGCTTTGTCAGTGTTTGTGTAATGGTGGTGTTTGATTGGACTGAGTTATGACCTTAGAAAAGTTGTTCACTGTGTGTGCGCCATAATTTGCGCCCAGTACTGTGCTAAGCTCATAGCATGCACAACAAAAGCACAAAGTTATAATATCTCCAGGAAGCGTACAATAAGGTGCTGAAGCAGGGTCCTTCTGGCATGTAAAAGAATCTCAAGCTTGAGCTGGCCAAGGACCCTGGCACCCCAGTTCCTGTACACTGTGCTGCCCTTGCTCTACCTTTTCTGTGCCCTTTGTCTGGTTCTCAGGGCTCTTCTTCACCCCTTGGGATAGAAAAAAAGCAGAGCAGGGCACTCTCTTATGGAATACCTTGGTCTCCAGGATAGGACATTCCACTGACATCCAACCAGTTGTTCCAGCAGAAGGAAAGCTGCACATTTGTCAGTCGCTCTGTGTCAGTATAAACCTGGTACACGTTCAATGCTTGTATGGGTACAGTCAGTCTTTCAAGGAGGGAGGCGTGTTCCTTCTTTGTGAAACATCATCATCTTACGGGCCATGTCTGAAACCCTCAGTAAGGATCCTAATAAGATGGGGAGGGATGGGTAGAACATGTGGGCAGGTTTTCATGCTGCCTTGCCTGCTGATGTTCCGTACTACAATTTATCCCCAGTGCACTCACTGCCTCACCGTTTGTTAACAGAGGTCGTACAAAGGGTGAACGAAATGATTGCCACTGGGCAGTATGGAAGGCTCTTTGCTGTGATTCATTTGGCCAGCAAGCAGTGGAAGGTCACCAGTGAAGACTTGATTCTAATGGAAAACGTTCTCCCGGCTGAATGTGGAGACAGAATCCGACTTGAAAAGGTAAAGTCCCTTCCTGCATCCAGGATTACATGCAGTAACTTGGAGATCTCTCTTCCCTAGTGTCAGTGATGCCACAGTGTAAAAGAAGAAATACTCTCCAGGAGCAGCTGTTGGTGCTTGGAGTACTGGGGCTAGCTAAGGCTTCAGACTCTTGACTAAGCAGTGTAAATCTGGTATCAGGCAGGCCCATGGTTCACATATGTGTTAGTTGCTACTTAGGATTGGAAGGAACCTTGTGAATCACTGAATCCAGTTCCCTGCAATTCCAGCCACCCTATATTTAATATCTTCATCAGCAATTTGGACAGGGGTGTGGAGAGCACACTCTCCAGGTTCGCAGATGATACCAACTTATAGGGCAAAGTTAACACACTGGAGGGCAGGGAGCAGATACAGGCCGACCTGGACAGGCTGGATCAATGGGCAGAACGAAATAGAATGCAATTCAACAAAGTTAAATGTAAGGTACTCCACCTAGGAAGGAGGAATCCCCAGCACACCTATAGATTGGGGGATGACCTCCTCAGCAGCTCAGAGCCTGAGAGAGATCTTGGAGTCATAGCTGACTCCAAGATGAACATGAGCCGGCAGTGTAACAAAGCCATCAACAAAGCCAATCACACCTTGTTGCATATTAGCAGATGCATGACCAACAGATCGAGGGAGGTGATGTTCCCCCTCTGTGCTGCATTGGTCAGGCCACAGTTGGAGTATTGTGTCCAGTTTTGGGCACTGCACTTCAAGAGGGACACAGAGAATCTGGAGGGGGGTTCAGAGGAGGGCCACTCGCATGATTAGTGGCCTCCATGAAAGACCCTACGAGGGGAGGTTGAGCGATCTGGATCTCTTTGGCCTTCACAAGACACAGCTGAGGGGAGACCTTGTAGCCGCCTATAAGTTTATCAAGGGAGGACAACAGGAAATTGGTGATGTGCTATTTACCAGAGCGCCCCAGGAAATAACTAGGAATCATGAGTGCAAACTAGTGGAGAGTAGATTTAGGTTAGACATTAGGAAGAAATTTATTACAGTAAGGGTGGCCAGAATCTGGAATGGGTTTTCAAGAGAGGTAGTACTATCACCTAACTTGGAGGTCTTCAAGAGGAGGCTCGATAGTCACCTTGCTGGGGTCATCTGACCTCGGTCCTCTTGCCTGCCAAGGGCAGGGTGTTGGACACGATGATCCATTGTGATCCCTTCCAACTCTACAATCTATGAGTCTGTGTCTCACAATCCTTTTCATAAACTAATGTAGCTCCATCATAACACTAGGCAACTTTTTTGCCCTACTGCTCCTGTTGGGAGGCTGTTCCAACACATTATTACTCTGATAGCTAGAAGCCATCTTCTAATTTCTAACCCAAATTTCTTTATTTGCCCCCAATGTGTTCTTATGCCTTATAACTGAAATAGCTCTTCTCCCTCCTTGATGTATTCAGAGTGCAGTCATATCCCCTCTGTCTTTTTTTTTCCTGATCAAATAAAGAAGAGACTCTTCTAGTATCTTCTCATGTACCCTTTCTTGCAAATAGCACATTTTTTCCCCAAAAAAAATCAATTGCTGGAAATTGGTGTGTACATTACAAGTAAGAAAATACAGTAATGACAATTTCGGTCTCTGCTGGGGAAAATAAAAATAATGCTACAGTGCTACACTTCTGCGGTTTACACCCGCTCTTGGTCCGTGCACCAGAAGCAGTGCCAGACAGGTGCCAGCATCACCTATGGTGTGGCCAGCAGGTTCCAGGTGGGGACTGGGACATCTGCATCAACATATCAGCTTCAGTCCTGGGTAGTTGCCCCAATCCTCACTGAGAATTTGCTGACAGCATCTGCAGCTGATGCGAGCACCACCCCCTCCCCAGCACTGCTTCCAGCACATAAGCTGGTGTAAGCTGCGGACAGGTCCGGGACATTGTGGATCAGGGCATGCTGTAGCTGCGAGGGCAGGGAAGAGAGAGAGAGATGGGGCATGCTATTGCTGTGGGGATGGTTCAAGCAGGTAGAAGAAACAGATGTGGCCCATGAGAGAACACCAAACTCAGTATGTGGCCCTCCAGCCAAAATAATTGTCCACCCTTGCTTTAGAAGCTCATGATTAGGGCCCAGGAGCAAGCAGCAGGGCCAGTGGGGCCCCCCCCTCTGCTAATCAGTGGCAGGGGGAACTCCAAGATTAAAGGAGCTGCTGCACCACAAGCTGGGCCTAGGATTTAAACCAGGCCCTACTCATAATCATCCTGTGATCAGCTTGTGATTGCCAGTTCTGCTCTTCCTCATTCTCCTCCTCAATTTCAAATGAGGAGCTCACAGCTTGTAATAAAGTTATTGGTGTTGGTTTCTAAATGCGTGACCTTACACTTTGTACTGTTCCATTTTATCCCATTTCTGTTACTCAAGTCCCCAAAGTCAAGTCTGCCTACTTAGGGTGCATACATCCAGCACTCTGGGACATTACATGGCTTTTGTATGTCAGTGAAAATCCTGTTGGTGTCTAGAGGATGCCCAGCTGCCCACAATGGACTCATTGCACAGTCTTGCCACTAGATGGCAGGCTAGCCAGTATTAGGCTGTGTTGAGCAAAGGGCTACTGGGGGGTGAAATTCACTGCAGACTTATCTGTACACTGGTGTTACTTGCACTAGCCTATTGCTACTCTTGACTTCCCAAAAAGTGCTTTACCCCAGAGTGAAGTGACTGATGCTAGCATAGGTTTCTATGTCCATTCCACATTTACATCAGCATAAATGAGATTACACCAGTGTAAGTATGTCATGTTCCCATTGTTACAGTGATATTACAGGCCTTGTAGTTCCCAACCCCTTTGTCCCCTGGTATACCAGATGCTTTGTTTGGGGAGGATATACAACTTCATTTTCCACCCACACAGCCCTTGCAATTGGCAAAAGTCAGGAATTCACGTTTAATCTAGTCTGCTGCTGTTTTAGTTCCTGCTATAGGCAGGTATCCTCCTTGGGAGAAGGTCTCTCTTTTATCCTTAGGGAAAAGCTGTTGACCACCTGGTCGTTGGACAAACGATCCATCTACTCATCTGAGTCAGTGTAACAGAGAGCCAGAGGCTCCTGTTACTTTAATGGTGAAGGGGGATCAGGGAGAACCCCAGGAGGGGGAAAACTGTCTACTGTGAATGTCTAAGGAACAGATACCTGGGGATTTACCTGCTACAAGTACTTACTGCTGAACCAGCTGTACGGCAGTAGAGCACTGAGCTAGTCCCCTGCATGGGAGGCAAGTTGTTGTTACAGCAAAATCCAGCAGCAGTCCGTTTCCCTGGGGTTGATCTGGCAAACTAAATCAGGCAGCATCTGTGGTAACTCAGGGAGTCCCATGATCAGACTGGAGCATGATTTCCAGCTAGAGCGTTCAGTCAGCCTCTGGGAGCTCCTGAGGGAAGAGCTCCAGGGCAGGAGAGCTACAGAGAAGCTCCTGGCTGATGCCTGGACTACCCTGGGTGAAGTGCGAGTAGAAATGCTGCTGTCTTGCAGGGGAACAGGACTCAGGGTAGGGGGAGCTGACAGATACAGCAAGGAGCTGGGGCTTGCAGCTTAGACTCAGTTGCGGGGATTTATGTTCTAGCCAGAGGGCTTATTTTGGACCAGATTCTGAACTGGTGGTTTGTGGAAGAGACTGTGAGGTGTGGTTTGGAGCTCCCATTAGTACCCTAGGGACATGTGATTGCCTTGAGCCATATGGGGCCAGGCTCATGGTGTAGTCAGAGCCTGGGGAAGGGCAGAGCCTGGGCCAGAGGGCCCAGAGCCCAGGGAGGGGGCAGAGTGTGGGAAGAGCAGGGCTTGGGGGCCAGAGGACCCAAGGGGGAAGATAAGGGGCTGGAGCCCAGGGAGCCAGACTTAGTGTGGTAGGTCTAAGCCACAGGGGTGCAACCAGAGTAGTGGGGCAGAAGCTGGGAAAGCCAAAGCCCAGAAAAGGAATAAAGGTCTGTGGTGGCCTGCTGGATTTGGGACAAGTGCCCCACCTGATTGGTGACCCAAAAGTTTCTGTGAGACATGGGCATGGTGTAAGGAGCGAGTGGAGTCGCACAACGAACCCTTAAGGCCACAGGTGCCCTGGGTGCACAGATGGGCTGAGAAGGCCTACTCATCTCAGGGCAAAAATTGAATCCAGCAGGGTCAGGGAAGGACCTGCTGGTGGCTGGAAGTGACAAGGGCTCACTCTAGGACCGGTGGGCAGCCTCCCTTCCTTAATATCTTAATAAGATCAAGGTGTGGCAGGTGAGGAACCAAAGGAGAGCATCTTAAAGAGAGAGCTAGGCAGGAGCCATATGGCCACCTGGGGGGAGCCATGGCCACCCTGGGAGCCTACTCCTGTTACAGCCACCTACATCCTGTCTGCTGCAATCACTTCATACTTTCATAAATCCTGACTTCTTGACAATTAGCCAGGGAAACTCCATTCACCCATGTGAGTGAGATTGGGAGTGGATGTCCCTTGAGGTCCTTCCAACCTTGTGGCTCCATGGGAGGCAGCAGAACTGACCAGGCAAGGCCTGTGGCTTGGGCAGTATTTAAGATCGTGGGAAGGGCTGGCAGCAGCCAAGGGCTTCTTGTAATAAATAAATAAATAAATAAAATCCTGGATTATGGGAATTTACAGTTCATTGCCCTCTCCTACCAACAGTAGTCCATTATGAGCTTTCACACCACAAATCTGTTTCCATGGGAAATGTTTATGCTGCTCATCCTTATCAGTTCCATCCTAACCACAAGCCAGTGCTACAGTTCTTTGTTCCAGCCTTGCATTAGCAGAAATGCAACAGATAGAGGCCAATTTTTCCAAGCTGCCATTGTAAATATGAGGAAAGATCTCCTGAGACATCAATTTCAGCCGGGTCTTGAATATTACCCTTGTCCCCTTTAGCTCCACAAAAACCTTTTCTCTAATTCCCAATACTAGCAAGGTCTACCTTTTCCTTTGATTTTATTTGCCCTCATGTTGATGGTGATGGTTCAGTTTATACCAACTGGAAATGGGCTAAATTGCTCTGCGTATTTCAGACACCCTGCCTATGTTGGAAAGCAGTGTGCTTTACTCAAAATGTTCCTAAGGACTAAATACTGTGGTTATTGGTATTCCTATGGTGCCCCCAAAATATTTGTCCTGGAACCGATCAGCTAACATTAGTTGACAGTACTGTAAGTTTAGGGGATAAGTGTAAGCTCATGGGTGGGTATTTCCCTCCTAATCCACATCTAATGCTAAAAAGAACTTATAGAGACTGTTTAACTCAAGGCTTATGTGAAATTTTAGGAAAGAAGGCTGCATTAGATTCATCTTCAGTCACTGTAGACAACCATTTACCGGTAGAATAAATACATCTGGGGAGCCAGTTTTTCTACAAATCTGTTGCTTTGAAGTCCAGTTTCAAGGCATCCTTTCTAGTGACTGGTGTATCTTTGTGCAAAAAATGAAGTTTTGGCATGAGAGCACAGAGTCTTAATCAGGGTGAAGAAAGTGAGGAATTTACATTTAATCTCCCAGTAAATCTCCCTATAATCCAGTCAGGTTTTTACTGCCAAAAGGTTGTCAAAGGCAAAACTCAAAAACTGTAATAGTCATTGGTGTATAGCTTTTAACTGCTGCTGTACACTTAATGGGACAGGGAAATCAGCTGTAAAAAGCCTTTGAATTTCATTTACTTCCTAATCAGTTGAAGTCCTGTTTGACATGCACCTCTTTTCTGACTTAGCCAGATCATTTGAATTGCTATAAACCAAACGGTTATTGTGTGGCATGACTCTGCCCCAGTCATCATTCTTCTGAGGGCTCAGGAAGAATAAGGAAGATATTTCTCATTCCCTTGATATCTAGTGTTCACAGACCTTGGTGTTAAAGTCCTAGTGTCTTCCTTTCTCTTTCTTTTCCATGATCGCACATACGCAGACAAGATCCTATGTGTTGTGAAAAGTGTTCTTAAAATATGCATTGATCAAATACAGATAGCCATCCTCTGGGAGGCTGTTTGTTGAATGGGCCTGTTTTTTGGCTGTTAGATCTTTTTCTATGGCATCCTGAGATTTGAGACTTAAAAAAGAAATAGAAATCTTAACACACCCAAGTGCTTCTGGGATAAATGTAAAGTTTTGCTGATGTTGTTTCTAATTACATTGTGGCTAGCAAGTGACTCAAGTACATAATTTAATTTCTCTAGGTTTTGCTGGTTGGTGCTGATGACTTCACGCTAATTGGAAAGCCACTTCTGGGGTAAGGCGTGTGGTTTAAAGATCGTACATCTAAGTCAGTTGACAGTCTCTGATGAACTGTTTGCAAGCCTCGGCCCTACCAGGTCTATCTGTTTATACTGAGACATTGCTAAGGGAGTTGTGTGTTTCTAATTTCCTTTAGTAGTACTGTGAGGTAGGGGACTTTGGAGGTATGCATCTACATATGTGTCACAGACTTGATCCATTAACACACCAGAATATCTAAGTGTTGCCCAAACTGTCCAGTACTAATGAGGTGAGAAGATGAATCCCATTCTCTCTGGCCTGCTGGGTGGAGAAGTTGGCAAGGTCTCTTTTACTCTGACAGATACTTAGCCTTCCCAGTGGAGAGAAAGGGTGTCCAGTGGCCAACGTGTGGTATCCCTGTCTCTGTCATAGCCTTCCTGCCTGGCCTTTGTTCAGCTTTCTGTCTCACTTTCTTCCTGGGGGTTATTATGCTTTCTTACCTGCCAGGGCATTCATTGGTGTCTCTGAAATACTTTGTGATCTCCAGAGAAGTTAAAAGAGAGTTGGACTCTCATCATCATTTATTGTGCTAAAGATGAGAAAGAAACTATTGGGTGATTGCATTAGCACATTTTCATATCACATTTTTTTATCTAAAGCATGTCCCTATAGGGACTTCACAGGGAAGCAGCACTCTGGGACGGGGGTGGAAAACTCATTCCATGGAGAAGGCTAAATCCCATTTTTAATGATGGTCTGTGGGCTTGAGTATGAGGCTGTGTTCCATCCTCAGCCCACGGCAAAACTCCCACTGATGCCAAGAGAGAGTTGCACAAAAAGCAAGGGAAAAAATATTGGTTCCTGTATGCCATAACCAGTTTTAGCTGTTCATTGCCTGATTGTTATATTCCACAGTATGCTTCCCTGTAGAGTAACTCTTCCTTCTTTCTTCATCCTCCTCTTTCCACAGCTCATGGCTTTGGGGAGGGGTAAACAAATCACAGTACATTGATAGAGGGCAGGGACTTATGCATCAGCTGCTTTATAGTAACTGTCTGTGTGCCCACTCTTTCCCTCCTGTAAGTGAAAACTAACACACATGGTCTTTCATGATGGGCAATGCTGCCCCAGTCTAGCTTCCACTTAGAGTAGCATAAAA
The DNA here is from genome assembly GCF_001723915.1 of Gavialis gangeticus. Classification (NCBI taxonomy): domain Eukaryota; kingdom Metazoa; phylum Chordata; order Crocodylia; family Gavialidae; genus Gavialis; species Gavialis gangeticus. The sequence continues at coordinate 157,608,895 of NW_017729025.1, read as the reverse complement.
GTGAGCAACTGACTGTTACTACAGGGTAGCTGTCCCCACCTGCCATTAACTTGGTTTATTTATATCTTTGGTGTCTCTCCTCCTTTTATCTCTCTGTACTTCCCTCCTTGCAGTAACTGTCAATTTTTATGCCCAAGGAGCTTCTTTCCTGTTCCCTTCCCCATGGATTTCACTCCTAGCTCTGCCACTACAGATTGAGTGACAGCACATACAGAATTGATGTTGCCTGTAAATGTTTGTCTGGGAGGTAACCCCCCAGGAACATTTAATGTAGAGTGAAAGGAGCTCTCACCCTGCAGAACCATTAGTGGAGACTCAGGCAGGTAACATGGCATTGTTTCATGTTCATTTCACAGCTGGGCAGTTTTCTTCCTAACCACAACCTTGTCTACACTAGGAGTTACTGATAAACTGCTCACCCTGTTGCTAACACAGGTTCAGTTGCACTGGTGCAAACAACATTAGGATCTGTACAGGAAACAAGGATCCTGTGGCAGCCAATTTATTTATTATCAAGTTGATTGGGCCTGGAACAGCAGGAGCCTTGCCTACTGTAGGACTCCCAGCATAGCTGCTGCCAGAGGAACTGAGCCAGCTCTCACATTTGTGGCGGATTTTTTGCAACATGTCATTACATGTCAAAGCTTCACTTTTCTTTTTTAAATGAAAGCTTATTGCAGCCTCTGGATAGGTTACATATACCACCTCAGGGAGGCTCTGTCTTGGACCCCTCTTCAAGAAACTCTACTATAAGAATACCAGTCTTCTTGTGCAACTTCCTAAACTAATTAGCAGCCAGTGCAGCAGTATTTTGCTGAGCTGGGTTTGCCAGTGCATTTGGGTACAGGCCTTTCCTGGAGATGCTGGGGGAAAAGGAAAAAGCCACATTTTATCAGCCTTTTCACTGAAAGGGGAGAAACTTTTCACAGGGAATTGCCAACAGTAAAACTGTTTGTTTAACAGAGTTAGGTTGAACTGTGTTAAAGGTGATGGGAGAGGAGAGGCGCAAAGAAGTGAGATATAGAAGTGAAGTGGGACGTGGTTCCCCTTCTTCCCTGACGGGATTTTTGGGAAACATCTGACTGCATGAGCCCCTCACCTACTGCTCCCTTATGAGACAGCAGTGAACAATGGTGCAGGTCTGATTAGCACCAGTGTGGACTTGAACGTGTTGGTCATATCTCCCAGCTTACCCATAAGCCCCAAGCTTTTTAGAAGAAAAAAATAACTTGGATTAATACAAAGGCTTTTTGATTTCTGTTGGGTTAAAAATAAACACAAGATCAAATGCCTGTGCCACTGTTTGTATACCACACTGTCCAGTGGTGCTGAGTTCCCTGGGTAGACTGGGAGATGGGTAGAAACTTGTTCAGCTTTTAACAGATGGATGTGTTTCAGTTTTCAGTAGAAATCAGACACTCCTGACATGGCACCTCTTTAAAAACAATAAACTAAAATGTGTTTTTGTGCCAAGAGCTAATAGCCTCTTTCTTTGTCTGTCCCCACCCAGGAAGGACCTGATGTGTTTTTATAGAGCCACATACATAGCCAGTGTCTCTGGGTAAATGGGTTATTACATAGCATATCACAGTTACCCAAAGATCCTTGTCTGTCTTATTACATAGCACACAGTTTTAATTTCTGTAGTCTTATATTGTATTTACTCAAATCCAAGATGAGTTTTTTTTCCCCAATCAAAATGGGGCAGTGGGGGTGGATCTAAATGGCAAGGGGCACAGGTACGAGATGAGGAGAAGGGAGGAGGATCTGGTCCCTTGCCCCCTGCTGAGCCTTGCCTGCCACAGTAGGGGGGACAAGGGGGAATTTAAGATGACCATCCAATAATTAGATTCTATATGTGGAAAATTATAACAAGTTTATACTTTTCCATTTATAGAATCTAATTATGCAGGGAGGGTCATCTTAAATTCAAAATCATCTTGGATTCAGGTAAATACAGTAATTTGTACACTATTGTACACTTTGAAGATACAACTGAAAAAGAGCAAGACCCAGAAATTTCCCAGAAACCTCCATTAGCTAGGTGGCACACTGCTCCATGGACTGTAGGCATATTGAGAACCTCCACATTAAACTGTGCTTCCTGTGTGGCTTGCTGCATAGCTCATAGATTTTTCGGCCATAAGCTGTTTCTCCTCCCCTCTAAAAATTAAACCTCTTGTACATAGTACGTCCCCAAAATGGAAATGTTAATGTAGATGGTAAATCTCAAAACCTTTGCCCTTTAATTACCTTATTGGAATTCTTCCACTCCCCACCCCTCCTTAATTGCAGACAGAATTATTTGTCAAGAAAATGGTCTTTAATGTTTCCTGGCAGAGAACGGAGATCAGCGATGAGTGTTTAATGGCATTTTGCAGCAGAGCAACTCCACAGCTCCACCACTGGCATTGATTAGAAACAGAGCTACCCAAAGCATTAGATGAGGCCAGGAGTTACCAAGGGACTTGGCCCCTGTGATCCTTAGCCCTGCCTAACTTCTAGGGACCTGGATTGTTGTACTTTGAATAGTGAGAGGGAGGTGCCTGAGAATGAGATTTCCAACAGCCCACAAGCTGAGACAGCCAGTAGCAGAGCTGAAATCCTCAGCTTCCTTCTCATGAAGCCTTGAGCTTGGTGTCTGTGTGAAACTTGTATTTACAGACTCAAATGCCTTCCTGCCCTTGTGTGTTTAAGCCATTCCTTTAGGGTCAAAGAACTAGCATCCTAGTTTCTTCTAGAATACAGCCAGAGGTAGTGATGGTGGTGCCCACCCTACACACAATAACCTAGTGGTTAGAGCTCCTGCCTAGGAAGCAGGACACCTGGGTTCTAGGTGTTCCTTGAACTGAGAAGACTCGAACCTTCCACCTCCCAGGTAAATACACTGACTGACTGGCAGAGATGCAAGGCCAAAGCAGGGATATTCTCCTCTCCTGTTGAAGCTAGGCCATTGTATAGCAAGACAGCAAGATTTATGGGGCCAGAAAGATAGTTAGCAAAAGGGAGCTTGACTCTAGCTTCTTTGACCCGGAATGGAAGAGGGAGGACCCTCTTCCCAGGGACTTAACAAGTTTCAGCATACTGGCAGGAGGACACCACAGTCAAAACTCCCACCTTCAGTGGTGGCCAGTGCTTTGGAGGAAGGCGGAAAAAACCCACCATAAGCCCATAAGCCGTTTATGAGAGGAGAAACATTCCTTTCCAACTCCCTGGGATGGAAGCAGAGAAGCCCTGCTATACAGAGTGGAGTCAGCACTCGGGTAGTCCAAGCCTTGCACACCCTATCCTGCGTTTCTGCCATGCAAAGCTGTTTTGGCAGTGTTGAGACAGATTGACACACTCAGCACCTGATGCTGTAGCTGCTCCTGTGGGACAAGGACTTGTAGGAAAGCTGCATGATTTTTGTGTAATTCTTCGAGAAGACCTGCCCATTGGTAATAGTTACACAGTGCCTTTTTCTTTTTAAGGAAAGATCTTGTCCGTGTAGAAGCCACAGTTATTGAGAAGACAGAATCTTGGCCAAAAATTAACATGAAGTTTTGGAAGAGGCACAATTATCGAAAGAAAAAAGGTAAGATGAACACAGAACTCTCCCATTCTGTTCCCCAGGAATACAGGGAATACTGCAGCTCAGCACCTAGACCCCCAAATATGGACAAAGCAGCACCCACACCTACCACAGACTTGGCCCAGAATCCTCCCAACAGCACCCTGGCAGCTTTAAGCAAAGTGGCCTTTTTTCGGTTCTCCAGTGCCTGACACACATTGCCTGTATTGTCAAAAAAAAGCTTTACAAGGAAGCGCTGCCTTTCTCCTTTCTCAGCCCCAAATCTTGCATACATATCAACAGATGTTAGCAAGTCTCAGCAACATCTTGAGGCAGGCCTCAATTACCATGTAACTGAGGCAGCTCTGGAGTGACAGCTTCTTCCTGAGTACCAGCCAGGAAAAAAACAATGAGAAAGAGAGAGATGCTGGGTAGAACTAAAGGTGGATTAGCCTGACACTCTAAAGAATTACCCACTTTTGCTGGTGCTTTTCCTCAGGCTTTGTGTACACTAGCAAGCTTTGCTGATGCAGCTGTATACCAGAAGGCTCCACCAGCAGTGTCATAATGGGAATGTGGTTATACCAGCAAAATTCTGCTTCTGCCAACATACTTCATTCCAGCTCCTTCAAGCAGTATAAACTATTCCAGTAAGAGCACAGTTTTGCCAGGGTAACTTTTGCTGGCACAGCTATGTCCAAGAATCGTATCTCCTCACACCCCTAATCAGGCTGTGCTGGTCAAAGCCTTCACACATAGGCATAATATTAATGTATAATATGTTCAAGTGGTGTGATCTCATTTTCCCTTTTTTTTTTTGTTCTTTTCCAGTTGTCGTGCAGCCACAGACGGTTCTCCGGATAAACTCCATAGAAATTTTCCCTTGTTTGTCATGATCAGCTGTTGGTCTAATTGTGGCTAGGTTTATTTTTACTGCTTTAGGCAGCTATGGAAGTAAAACCTCTTGTGATTGGAAAGTCCTGAGCTTATCCTGTTATAGTCTGTAATGGAAACCTATTTGTACTTTCCTTTAAAACAAATGAAATCTTTTTTGTTAAAGTATTATTTTAGCCTGGACAGTGTGTGTTTGTAACAAATTTCTTTTGAAATTCAGGCTCCATTGATGATTGACCAGATGTTTAATTCCAATACAGTCTCTGCTGAACTCTCACACGAGATACCACATTACTGGAAATGGAAATCAAGCCCTTATTTCAACCTCTAAAATGGGGATGATCCAATGGTTGAAAAAGAGAAAAGCCTATGTAACCCCAGCCTTGCTGCTTTCCTTGGGTTCTGGTTATATGGCATGTCAGTAACCCCACTGATTTGAAAGGGATTGCTATTGTACTTGGGTATCCACACAATCAAGTATTTTGTTGGATTGGGATGCTAAGGCATGAACGTAAGCGAATACTACAATAGGGATAGTAGACATTCAACAGATAGGTGTAGTGCATGGTCCCCCTGACAGTCCTTGCGGCTGTTCCATGCAATAGAAATCCCATGCCAGTTTAACATATAATGGTTCCTTCGGTTCTGTAGCCTCAGGGACTATCAATACACGGTACATAACAAACCTGGGACAGAAGAGAGAGATGACTGGTGACTAGAAGCCTCTGTGCGAGTTTGCAGATGGTTACCAAACAGTGTGTTAATGAATAGCAAAAGGGAGGTAGCTGAGGAACTAATCTGCTTATAGGTCAGACAAAAAGCCGTATTTTTAAAAAGCCATTCAGAATCCCAACCCATTAGCAGCAACATGTATGTGTGTATACGTACACATAGCATTAGGAAGACAAATCTCTAGGGTATTTGCAAATATCTTTTGGTTCTTCTGCAAAAGAGATAAATAATGGAAGGATATGTTGGAAAATGGGTTTTTTAGTTACAGCTTTGAATGGATGCTGGGGATAAGGTTTCAGTTCTAGCCTTTCCACAGGCTTACTTTTTGATCTTGGGTAAGTCATGTAATCTTTTTGTCTCAGTTCTCCATCTGTCATGGTGGGATAGTGTTCTTACAACCCTTTTTCTGTTCAAGGACTGGGTCAAGGACTGTCTCTTGGAGATCATAGAGCTAACAGTGCCCAGCACAAAGCAGCTCTGATTTCATCTCAAGGAGCTGCTGGAATATAACCAGTAATAACAAAATGGAATGTTTTTCTATCCCTCTTCCCCATCTGAGATGTATTCATATTGTAAATGGTGTTGCTCTGACATCACTTCATGGCTCTTATGGTTTCCATGGCTGTTTGTGGAGTGACAGGTCTTTGAGTTATTGACATAAACACTTGCAAACTGAAGGAGTTGGCATAAGAATCATGGAGATGGCCCATGTTGTTCATGCACACTTGTTTCGCCTCTGCACCATGCTTTCCAGCTCTTTAGAACAGCTCACATTCTCATTTGGAGCTCAGCTGCAAATGTTTTACCTAAACCCTTCTCAGGAATGAGACATACAGAGCAGCATTTGGTGCTCAGAGAGAGAGCAAGTGATCTGCTAAAAAGCAGAGGCTATGTTTTTCCTAGAGCATTCATCCCATTCTCAGGGATGCTGTCAGATGCTCTGCTGCTGCCATCTAAAGTAACAAATGGACATAGTCCACTACATCTTATGTGGGAAATACCCCATTCAAAGCTGTGAAAACTAAGCTCAGGTTAGGGCTGCTCGCTGTCTTATTTTAAAACCATTTGGTTCTCCCCATCCCTTGCCAGAAAGAGTACTGACATCCAATGTATATATCTCTGCTTTCAGGTCTTCCAAGCTAAGTAGGGTTGTGTCAAGGCAGTACTGTACTTATTTAGGAGCTCCCAGAAGATCACTTCAGTGCTGCTGGAAACCGTATTGGTGATTCAGTGTGTGCTCGTTGTCCTTTGTGGTACTGGAGGGGAGGGGATATGCTGCTGCATGCGACCATTCAGATAAAATGTAAAAGAGAAGTCTAGCCACCTGTTATTGTAGACCTCCAAGTGTCTGGGAAGAAATGTGACAAGTCCTAACTTCACCAGTTGCATGCTGCTTCCATTGAGCTCCTTCAGTTGGAAAAGAAATTACTGACTTGCAGACTTGTATAGCGCTTGCACATGCTGTGCAAATAAAGTCTCATAATGTGTAGGTCAGTTTTTAGAGCAGACCAGAAAAACTTCAATTGGAAATCAGAACGTGCTTCATAACATGTTGATTTCACCAGTTTATTTTGAACAAAAAAAAAGGGTGGGGGGAAATTTGAACAACATCAAAACATCCTGGCATTTCCATCATTGATGAAATCCAAACAAAGCATTTAGATGTGTTGAAACAACATAGTTCAGGTAAGCCAAAATGGAACTATTCAGAACTTTCTTTGGTGAAGAATTCAGTAATACATGAGTTTTGTTCCAAATAATTACAGGAAAATTTTGAGATTTGGTTCATGAGAGACTTTCTTTTTTCCCCTCTGTTTTCCAGCCTTGGGGTCTAGAATAATGGGTGCTGTATTTTGATTTTTAGCGGTTTGAGGTGGCAATACTGCAAATGACTTGCAGAGTCTAGTCAAGAATTGCTCAGTGGCACGTTTCTGGTTTGTTTATTCTGCATCCCCCCCCCCCCAAAAAGCCCAACTTGTTTTTGTTTATATTTGTTAAAACCAACCCATTTCCACAACATTTTAACTGGGAAAGTTTCACGGGTGTATGATGATTTCTAAGATAGATGGAGACAAATCTATAGAAGAACAGCCAAATGCTTGGTGGTTGGGGCATTCACTTGCATCATGGGAGGCTCAGGTTCAAGCCCTGGCTAACCGTAGAGATACAGAGTCAGTTTCTGCTGTTGGAGCTCTTTCAGTTAGTATAAATAATTAAATATCCACTGAGTGAAAGAAACTGACTCTGGAGGTGGTGGTTAGGGTGGTCCAGCTTGAATGGTTCAATGGACCTTTAATGGTACTGGGACAGACCAGGGATTTGAACTGGGTCGCTTAGATTGGTCCCCCTCCCCTAGTTTTTTGCAAAATATTTCAATAGGACTCAGTTCCATTCCACACCAGAGTTGAAATCTTGGGATTTTTCACTGGAAGGAAATGTTTTCCAGCCAGTCAAATTGCTTCGAGGTTTTTTTATTAAATGCATAAGAAATGTGAATACTTCTTTGCCAGCTCTGCCGTGAACATCAGAGGTAATATCATATCTTTCTGTAGTATTTGAGTGCTAGTAACTCAGTAGGGTTAGGAGCCATCCCTGCACTTCTTCACTTCCTGATTCCATGAACCCTAAAGCCCTTTCCCCCTCTCACCCCACTTCCCTTTCAGTCACTGCTCTGAAAACCTGAAGGGAAGCCTCTTTGCTAGCACTAATGAAGTGTTAGCCATGCTTGGGAAGTGGCTTACAAGAAACCCAGGAACTGTTGGCCTGAGAGAGTGTCAGCCTCTCGAGATGTTCATCCATAGTCTGTCCAAGAGTAATGACATACGGCACTTATATTGTTTATGATGTTTTCTTTGCAGCCAGATATACTTATTGTAGAGATTCTTATTTTGATTAGTATTTTTTGTAATTCTAAAGACTAATACTGGGGGGAAGGGGAGTTAACCCCTCAATGGCACCCTTTGGTATTGTTTGTCTGCTGCTTGATGGCAATTGTTCTGGCGTTTAATATCCTGGCAATAATAATAGACTCATAAAGATGTAAAAGGCTCATCTAGTCCCTCCCCTGAGGTGCCTAGAGCAGGATTGCTGCCTGCAGCATACCTCCACTGCACTGTCTGGACTAGTTTCAAATTACTCTAGCAGTGGGGCTTCCATCACTTCCCTTAGCATAGTACCCCTTACGTAGAGACACTTCACTGTTAAAAAAAAATTCTCAGGATGCTCAGACTGCCTATTATGAGGATTCATTATTTGTCTAGCATAGTGAAGCCCAATAAACATGCTAAGTATGATTATCCTCTCCTCCCCTGCCATGTATAACCATCTGTTGTGACTTGGGGACCAGCAGAAAAATGCAGCACCCCTCTCAGATATTTGGAATGGTTTAACATTTGGACTCCCCAATATGTAGTATGTACTGCAGCATTATGCAGACTCAATGGAAGGGCAGTTTCAAAGGCTTATAGAACTTGCAGGCCTAGCTTTGAGGAGGGAGGGGTGCTAAGAAATGGCTGCTGTCATGACCCTTGAGTATTCTTTTCTGTCAGCTTTTGAAAATTTGTCCTTGCACTCTTATTTGAAGCCAGATTTATTTTCTCAGCATGATGCAAACACTTTCTGGCTGCAGATAGAAAATATGCTCTAGAATTCAGAAACAGGCAGGCTGTAACACCAAGAAATTGTGTTGGTTTGATTTCCCTTTATTCTGCAGGGGGGAATAAAGGGGGAATAAACACACCCCATAAAAAACAGGCACAAGGAATAGATTGCCAGTGAGTATCTATTCAGTTAAAACCATGATACAGAAGCCTTGCAGCAGTTATCATGTGGGAACATGATGATACATTTCATCTGCATTATCATCTAATAATATGATACAGAAAATAGTGCGATTGTGACCAGTGTTTCTGTCCCAGCAACTACTGCTCAAATTCTAAAATGCAGTGCTTGTCGCATTGAAGTGAATCGGAGTTTTGTTGTTGACTTCAGTGGGAACAGAAGCAAGCCTGCAGACATGCCAAGAAGGGGCAAGTCCAAATCTCCCTGAAGTTAAGGAGAGCACTTGGTAGTTGCATACTATTATTTCTATAGCAACCAAAAATGTGTTAGGTGTTTATTGACAGTGGCTCCATTTCATCTACAGGAAAAAAAAATTGCTAAGTCCCCAAACCACATTTGCTGAATGTAATGATTTGTATTATCTCATGGTTATTTATGGTGATGGCAATGTTAGCAACATATAGCGTGTCACAGTAGTGATCCTACACAAGTAGGTAGCGTGACTCTATGACATGTCAGTTGGGGAATCTCTTGTTTCTTATCTTGTGAGTCATTTGTTTGTTCTTGTAAGCTGCTCTGAGCATTTCTGGATAGGGACAGATATAAATTTAAATAATAGCAGTAGTAATAGGGTGAAATTTCTTCAAAGTGCTTGAGTGACTTAGGAACCCAAGTCCCAGTCTTCAAATGTGACCTAAGCCTTTTGGGAAAAGTTAGCCTTTCTCCTGAGTTGGCTCAAATTTGCACCACTTCTATTAGAGCTGCTGCAAGCACACATGCTTTCATGTGTGGATGCACCCTATAAGATCAACTATTATGTTTCTCAGTACCACAAGAGGTCAATATGACTGTTCCAAAGTGTTTCAGTTCCCTTTGAAAATGGGACTTGGGTTCTGATGTCACTTCAGCACCTTTAAAAAATTGTTCTTAAGATCTGTGATTACATTCCTCCACTTCCTAATCACTTTGTTGGCTGAAGAAGATTTGATTTAATTAAAAAAAAGGTCAACAAAGTTCAAATCCAAATGGTCACAAAATAGCTACTGACCCCTGTTAGGATTTACTTTGCATCATGTGGGAATCACATGCTCTGAGACCACTGCCTTAGGTGATTTTTTGCTTCATCTGCTTGTGATGCAATTCGCATGTGAATGCAGCCTGTGTCCAAATGTAAGCACAGCTTCACAGACTTCCAGTCAGAAGGCAAACTATCCCACTCGCAGGTTTTTCATTAGAAGGTAAAGTACGTTTGGCGAGGGAAAATTTTCAGTGGGTCCTGTTGCATGTTGTTGCTGCTCTGGTTAACCTGCATGGTGGTTTACGTTACAACTGCCAATCATTATACCTCGTGTGATAATTATAGTAGAGTGGAACTATGAGGATTTAAGCAAAATTGAGACCCATTTCTGTACTGTACGTATACTTGATATGAGACAGCCCTGCCTCAAAGACCTTAACATCTAAACAGATCTTGGGATCATAGGAAAGTAGGCCAGGAAGGAATCTCACATGGTCTTCTAGGTCCCTTTGCTCAAGACAGTAGCTTCCCTGTCTAAAGCGTCCCAACCAAGTACCTGTCTACTCTGCTCTTGAAAACTTCCAAGGGTGGAGATTCCACATCTTCTCCAGGCAGCTTGTTCCAGTGCTTGACCACCCTCCGAGTCAAGAATTTCCTCCTCATCTCCAACCTAAATTTCCTCTTCTGCAGCTTGAGACTGTTACTCCTAGTCCTGTTCCCTATAGCCACAGAGAAAAGCCCATCTCCATTCTCTCTGTAAACAACCTGAAGGTATTTGAAGACTGTTATCATGCCCCCAATATTCTTCTGTTCTCCAGACTAAATAACCCTAGTTCTTTCAGCCTTTCCTAATAGGTCTTGTCTATATATATGCTCAAGAGGTCCTGGGTAGAGGGCCATGCCCCGTGCTACAACAGAAAGCAAAAACCTCCACAGTTGGTACCAATCTGACCCTGGAGTAAAATTCCTTTTTGACCCCAAATAATGAGATTAATACTGTTTTGTCAGTGCTACTCCTGAATGGACAGTGAGGAATATAAACCTGCCTGTTTCTGACCTGCTCTTCCTGGAGGGGTCAGGAAAACCTACCCCTGACGTGGGCAGCTTATTTGGTAGCTGTGCCCATGTTGAAATTCTGGCACCTTTATCTGATGCAATTGGTGCTGGCCACTGTCAAAGAAGGTAGTGGGGAGGGAAATGGACAGGGTGGCCCAGTGCTATGATGCAGTCTGACAATTCCTCTATAAAAGGCGATAATTTGGAAGCAAACAGAGAAGGCTTCTGTTGAGTGCTCCCTGTGCCGGGGTAGAGCAAGAGGTGCTGTGACAGCACACATTAAGGTAGTGACCCTCCTGGTTGGCACTTAATTGTGCTGTGGTTATGTGGAATGGAGAATGCTAGCAGACCTTGCCAGGCCTATTGACTTCAAGGAGGAAGAAAACAAATTTGCACAAGCTCTGAGCCAGGCTTTTGCCAAGGTGGATGAAAACATGAATGTGAATGGAAGGGGCAGAGACTGAAAGCCAGCTCTCTGGGGCTGTAGTTTCTCCTTGATTCTGACAAAGCTGGTGTTCTGGTCTTCATTCACAATGCCGGGCTTCTGCTTCATGCAGTGAATAAGCAAAGTTATCAGTTTTCATCCTTGCCTCTTCTGAGCCCAGATCCACAGATCCCCACCCTCTTCAATCAAAGGGATCTTTCTAGTCCCAGCCAAAACATCAACTTATTCTGTGCTGGGGGGGGGGGGGG
>NW_017729025.1:157594895-157597095 GCF_001723915.1 Gavialis gangeticus | reverse complement strand
GGGGGGGGGGGGGGTGTTGTTTGGTTAGTTGGTTTTTTGTGTTTTTTTTATTGAAACAGGAGCAAGATAATTAGAATCATAGAAAATGATGGTTGGAAGGGACCTCAGGATCATCTCATCAAATGGTCATTTAGCTAGATACAGAAGTTGCAGCCAGTTTGTTTGCAGTTGCACAGGGCAGCTCTCAGGTACACAACAACAGTGCTTTCAGATCCTTGACTGGACTCAGTGAGAGGAGCATGTTGACCAGGTTCCCTTGATAGCTGGAGGCTATTGTCCCATACATTGCTGCTGAGCGTGTAAATGCCATGGTGTTGGCAAGTGAGAGGGAATGAGCACTGGGGCAGCCAAGAAAGGAATCTAAGCTCCTCAGGGCGAAAGGGCACAATATGCACTCGTCTGGCTACTGCCTCACTCAGGCCAGGTCCACACTAAACTACAACTAGCCACTGTGTGACAAACCCCTGGTGTGGGCACAGCTATGCCAACAGATGACAGCTTCTTTCATTCAGGGAGATAGTGTCCCTTCTGCTAACCCATGCTGCTTCTCAACACAGTGGCTCTGCTGCAGCAGTGAAAGGACACAGCTGGGCACCCAGGGCAAACTAGAAATACAATCATAGAAAATGAGGGCTGGAAGGGACCTCAGGAGGTCATCTAGTCCAACCCCCTGCTCAAAGCAGGACCATCCCCAACTAGATCATCCAGCCAAGGCTTTGTCTAACTGGGTCTTGAAAACCTCCAAGGATGGAGCTTCTACCACATCTCTGGGTAACCTGTTCCAGTGTTTTACTACCCTCATAGTCAGAAAGTTTTCCCTAATATCTAACCTAAACTTCCCTTGCTGTAACTTGAGACTTCAGGCATTTTCAGACTGATTTATGTGCACTGAACATCTGTTCTGTTACAGGTTTAAACCAGTTTCTGATCACTTAAACCAGTTTGCGTGTAATGTCTGTCCCTAGCTTAGGAGAAGGAACAGTACAGCCTGCCCTCAGCCTAGAGCAGTGGTGTTCAATCTCCAGCCTGTAAAGCTGTCATCCAGCCTGTGGGGCTTCAAACAGGTCTAGAAACCTGGTGGTGGGGGAGCCATGGCAGCATTGCCATGGTTTCCAGAGCCCTTTCCTGCCCCTCCAGCCTTGGCAAGATACCAACTACTTTTTTATTAGTTTCTTATTAGATAAAAACATATGTAACCCTTCTGCCAGGCACCAGTCAGCAGCAAGGACCAGATTCAAATTTGGGGGTACTCAATGAATTTTTACTGAGGCTCAAGCCCCCACCCAGAAATCTGGGATCACTAAATTTATCTGGGGTGTCCCACATAAACAAAACCTCCTCCTCAGAAGCAGTGTAAACACAAAAGGACAGATTTTTTAAATAGAAAACACAGGCAAGGAAAACAAGGGAAAACACCACATGCAGTTTAAAATACTACCAACTAGTATTTTAAACTACTGGGCGTAATCTATAGGTTGCACCCTCTTGGGGAGGCTTCACTTATGCCCAGGCAGCCTGGGACTTCGGGCCTCCCCAATGGATAGTTCTGGGGTCCTGCATCTCTATACCTGCCCTTTAGCAATAAGCTTGACAGGAGGACCCACACCAGAGAGTCTTAGGAGCTGCCCCTTGGGGTTTGATGCATCTTGGGGAGAGGCTAGAGAGTGTAGATCTTTCTGTGACACAAGGGGCCCCTTGTTGCTCCCTGGGTAGGTATAGGGCACTGATCTCCATTTCTACATGATGGCTTTGGGGGGTGACTTGGGGCTTCAATCAGCTTACTGTACCCCCAAAATTCGTAGTTGCACCCCGAGCTCTGCTGGTGCAGCAAACTGCAAGAGAAGTCGAAGAAGAGGAGCCAGCCCTATTCTGGCCCAGACCTGAACGTATAGCAAGGCTCAGCTACACAACAAGGCTGAGAGACAGCAGCTGTAAAACAATAAAAGGGGGAACCAAGCCTATTTGCACTGAAGTCTGGACCAAACAAGAAACCATGCCACGTCTCACCCTGGCTCAAACCATGCCAGGCTTTTAATCCTGGCCTAAATCTGCCAACAAAACCACCAGGCTCCAACCCTGGTCAGTGTGTGCCAGGGATTAATACCCACACAGTATTATCCCACTTAAAACCCAGGAAAACAAAGGGGAAAGAAGAGGGATGGACAAGGAGTCTCAAACCCTAAGACCAACTTTCTCTCCC
>NW_017729025.1:157585714-157589895 GCF_001723915.1 Gavialis gangeticus | reverse complement strand
AAGAAACCATGCCATGTCTCACCCTGGCTCAAACCATGCCAGGCTTTTAATCCTGGCCTAAATCTGCCAACAAAACCACCAGGCTCCAACCCTGGTCAGTGTGTGCCAGGGATTAATACCCACACAGTATTATCCTACTTAAAACCCAGGAAAACAAAGGGGAAAGAAGAGGGATGGACAAGGAGTCTCAAACCCTAAGACCAACTTTCTCTCCCTGTACTTGAGGTCTTCCCTTCACATAGCTTCAGCTCACTTCTCCAGTGAAGAGGGGTGGGGGAGATCTCCCCCCACAATGGAGAGCAGTTTCTCCAGCTCCTAATTCAGCTTTTCTGCTTTCAACAGCCCCAGGAAAAATAGCAGAGCCTCAGTTGAGAAGTTCTTATATACCTGATGTAACATCACCCAAGATTGTCCAATCAGGGCTTGCCCTGAATCCAGTTTTTCCTCCTTATAAAAGAACACTGCCCAGGTAGCCAGTTAGGCTAGGGGATCTGATATCCCCTGCTTACCTGACAAGGAGCCAGGTTTCTTGTTTACAGTAAAAAGCAAGGTATATCCCTAGACAAAAGACCCAACAAAGGGGGCTATGCACAGCATCAGATTACCCAAGCAAAGAAGAGGAGACAAGACACACAAAGAAAGCATGAGTACATACAGCACAGCAGAAAAAATAGTGTGTATATATATATATAGTCATACTCAACTAAAACCATATACACAACACCACACTTTGCGGTACAACAGTGCCTGTACATTTTGTGTGGGTTACACATGTTAAAAAGTAGCCAGCAGCAACAATGACTAAAGGAGGATCTTGTTACCCTCCTGGGCACAGCAAGACTGAGCTAGTTGAATTTTTCCTTGGGGGTCTCCCATCTAATTACTCGGTAACGAAGGAAACAGGCCATGTTTCAGTGGCTGGGATTCTTTCTTTGGACTCAATATTCAATATATGTCAGGTTGTTGTTCAGAACAGCACCACAAAGGCCCTGACCATGTATGGCTATTAAGGATCCCACAACTCTTCGAAGAAGTAGGGATGTTAATCCCAGGGTTCAGCTAAATGACAGTTTGGTAGCTTATGTTTTCCTGCAGTTTTAGCTGGATGCAATGTTATTTCTCAATTCCCATCCCCAAAGATGTAGCATGTTGATGCTGTAGTGGTTACAAAGGTTTAGCTGTGCAAGACAGCAATTTGGAATAGAATGAACAGCCTTCACGTCCAAGAAAATGTCCCCACCAAATACATCACTATGTCTTAACCAATGGAGAATCCCTGTTCATTGTTGTTAGCCATAAAGCATTTCTCCTCTTTGTAGGTGGGCAACAGACCGTAACTGGATCATACGCACACTACACCCAGAGCAGCACAGCATACACGTGCGCTGGCCAGTAAATTATGCTCTGGTCTGTTAAACAGCTGCCAAGTTTTACCCCTGAGGTAGTTGCTCTATGCAATGGGGAAAATGTGTAAAGTCCATACATCTTCTTTAGGAGAAAGTCTGTTACATTTTAAAGTAAGACGCAATTGTTTGTTATCATTATGTATTTTATTTTACTACCGGATCTGCTGAAGAAATGCAGAAAAACATAACCAAAGAGAAACGCTGCACATTTGTAGAGCACCTCCCTTTAGATACAGACATATTGCTCAGCTCATTTAAAAGGTAGAAGGCAGGCTAGAGGTGCACCTTACAAACTAAATCAGAAATGCAGAAGCTTTTGTGAGCCAAGCTCACTTCATCAGATGCTGTGAACGGACAGAGGGGACTGGAGGGAGCAATAAAGCAATAAGCCTATAGGGACATAAAAGCTAATCCAGATAATAGGATAAGAATCTGTAGTCCATGTTTAGACTATGCTTAACTCAATCCAGTCTGTGGTTGATTTCTTTTTCCACAATTTTGCTTTCAAGTCAATTCTTAAAGCTCGGTTGTTGAAGAACAGCTAGTCTGAGGCCAGTGATGCAATGCCCAGGAAAGCTGAAGTGTTTTGCCACAGGTTTTTGTGTATTTCTAGTGTCCATTCATTGTGCCATGTAGGGATTGCCCTATCTGTCCAATGTGGACAGCAAGAGGGTTTTGTGAGCAGGCAATGGTGTATGTGACATCAGTAGAGGAGTCAGTGAATGTACCTTGGATGTTACAATTTAGTCTATGATGCAGTCTGTGTTGATGAGGGGTAAACCTGATAAGGTAATAGGTGGGTAAACCAAGGAAAAAAATGGTTATGGCTAAGTAGCTTACCCAGAGAGAGAGAGTTCAGGAGCCCTAGCTAGTTTGATTCCTAGGGCACGCTGCCTGCCATGAGTGGACACAGGCTTTTTAATGTCACAAATGAAAATATTTCCCCAAGTGCTAAGCAGTGCTGAACAGTGTTTTGTCAACTTGTGTGTGCACAGCACATTCCCTGCTGTCGGGATGGAAGATGTATTTCACTAAACTTTGGCTTTCTGTTTCTCACTCTGGCCTGCGGGGATAAGCAAAATATGAACAGTTATTAAATACTCTCTGGCACATTTGCAAAAAAAGGCAGAAAGGGCAGAATTGAGAGAGAAATTACAGTTAGCCAGTATACCAAGTTCGATAAGGGAAAAGAAAGCAGCCCTCCTTTGTAAACATAATCCATGTTGCTCTGCTACATGCAGCCCGGCAGTGCTTCATAGCCTTACATGGCAACAGAAAGACCATATTAGAAAAAAAGAGCGGAGGTAGAATTATGAAATCTTGTTAGCTTCATTTGTAAATGTCACATGATCGTGATCTCTCAGCCCAGGTTGCTCCCACTTTCCCTTACTCTTATTCTATCTACCAAGTTCTTGATTCTTGTGTTCGAGTCATGCCTGGGTGTCCCACATGAGATCAGAATCCTGGGGTGCCAGGGGCTGTGTGCCCACTTAGTGAGAGGCAGGCGCTGCTCTCTTGGCTTCATGGCCAAAATAAATTAAATAAAGGGTGGGAGACCAGAATAGCATGATTTCTGTTTTACTGATAGGAAACTAAGGTGCAGGGTGGGATTAAGTGTCACGTTCAAGGTCAGTTGGAGAGTTTCTGGCAGAGCCAGGAATTAAATACATATTTCCTGACTCAGCACAGCAGCCAATTATAAATTACCCTTCCTGTGTGCATATAGAAACATTCACTCATATCCTATTTTTTAACAGTTAATAGACTTACCGAGGTTGGAGCTGGAAGGGGTCACTTGATATGTCCAGCCTGGCTCCCAGTATCAAGTAGAAAGAGGTGTACACTAATCTTTCCACAAACTTCTGGCAATTGGGTCTTATCTACAGGGGAGCAAAAGGCCATTCTGGTCTTTTCCCCTCGTGGGCAGGACCTTCCTTTACTGTGTAGTCTCACCAGGGAAACCCAATCTAACAGTGCTTCAGATGGAGGGCAGCTGGTAAAGCAGATGATGAGAGTAATGGTGGAAATGGAAGAGTTGCACTTGTAATTCAGGGAGGTTAGAGGAGTGGCAGTCAGGTCTGGTGCAGGGGTGTGAAACTCACCCTGTGCTCCAGGCTGGATCTGGACCATGAGGCTCCTCATGAGCAAGATCCAACACAGATGTAGAGCAGTGGTACAGATGGTGGTGGGGACAGCAAGATCAGCAGCAGCTGCAGTGGGGGTGATGGGTGCTGTGTCAGGGACGATGGGCCTGGCAGCAATAGGGCAAGTAGCTCTGGGCCAAGCAGCCTTAGGGCAGGCAGGGCTGTGTGAGTCAGCCTTCCATCACCCTCCTGCTGCCATTGGCTATGTCCACCAGGGTCTGTGGTCCCTGGATTCTGCAACAGCCCACCTCCCTCAGTCATGACCCCCAGCTTCTAATAGCCCAGGGCCAGAGGAAGCAGCTTCACAGGCTGGATTCAGCTTGTAGGCTATATATCATTAAGAAACTGGGGGACTGTGGTGTCGACACCCACACAGTCAACTGGGTTGCCAACTTGCTGGAGGGCCACACCCAGAGGGTGGTAGTGGATAGGTCCTTCTCGACCTGGAAGAACGTGGGCAGTGGGGTTCTGCAGGGCTTGGTCCTCGGGCCCGCACTGTTCAACATCTTCATCAGTGACTTGGACGAGAGGGTAAAAAACACCCTGTTCAAATTTGCTGATGACACTAAGATGTGGGGGGATGTGGGCACACTAGAAGGAAGCAACAGGCTACAATCAGACCTTGACAGGT
>NW_017729025.1:157577573-157580714 GCF_001723915.1 Gavialis gangeticus | reverse complement strand
GCACTGCCAGGAGTGACCAGGAATAATGGTCACAAGCTGGCAGAGGGTAGGTTTAGGTTAGATATCAGGAAGCGCTACTTCACGGTCAGGGCAGCTAGGATCTGGAACCAACTTCCAAGAGAAGTGGTGCAGGCTCCTACCCTGGGGGTCTTTAAGAGGAGGCTAGATAAACACCTTGCTGGGGTCGTTTGACCCCAGTACTCTTTCCTGCCATGGCAGGGGGTCAGACTAGATGATCTACTCATGTCCCTTCCGACCCTAGAAACTATGAAACTATTTGACAACCCTGAGTTAGCGGGGAGAGCACAAAGTTGGTTTGGAAGACTGGGGTTTCTAATCTTACCTCTGCTACTAACCTGCTGCATGACCATAGACAAGTGGCTTGCCCTTTCACCCTATGTCTGTCTTCTCCCCTGAGACTAGAGGAAGGGACTGTCTCCCACTGCCTATTTTTATATGTGAGACACTTTGACCTTGGTTGGGGTACCTGGGCCCTGAGAATAGGGAGTCAGCCATACCAGCGAATATTCTGCATCTGGTGTCATCTCAGGGAGTTCAGTCTGATACTGGATGGTGCCATCTCATGCAGGGGGGAAAAAGTGACATTTTCACATTCCTGCTTCTATCTTGTCAGCCCTTCATGGGCTGCAATAGCCGGCTAAAACAAACAAGGCCTCATTGTATGAAGTGGAATATTGCCTAAGAAGGAAGCAGTGGAGGCCAGTGACTCAGATCAACAGGCTGGATTCAGACCAAGGGTCTAATGTAACAGGAGACAGGACGTGTGCCCGCAGCCATGTGACTGAGATCAGCATAAGCCAACATCTTGCTGTGGACAAACGTCAACAAACGTGACTGCTCCCCCTGTCACCTGCATGGTACGGAGAAGTTGCAACCAATGGCCCATCTACTCTAGTATCCTCTCTGACAATTATACTTTTTAGATGCTTCAGAGGAGGCATTAAAATAAATTAATTTAAAAGTAGCATATGTTATCCTGCAACAGAGATGCATTACCTGGGCTCAACAGTGAATCAGATTTTTGTCCCAGAGTCTGAAGGTCATGAGCCCTTGTAATATGAATTCATTGTTCAGCTGCTGTTATTCTACCACCTCTCACCTAGGTGTCCTTTCTTGGTGTTGGGGAGCCACATGTAGAAGTATTGCAGTTCCTGCTAAAATATGTATCAAAAACATGCAGGAGGCCGACTTCTGTTTTCAGATCCAAAGGTGTAAAAGTGATGTCAGATGCTATTCCAGTTTTACGAAGGAATGAACTTTAGCCCATGTTTTGCGTGAGGTGCACACTGTGACACCAAATGGTGAGCCATGGCAATGGCAACACAGAAGGAGTAGACCAAGGGAATGTCTCAGGTCCAATCCTTTGTGGTGTCCTGACTCTGCAAACCTGGAACATGAGACATTTAGGGGAGGAAGAACACTCAAAGGATTTTCCCACACATTCTCTTCATCAGTTCTGCACGGTGCAGGGCTGGCTACAGCAGCATATTTCACTTTTGTTACTCTTCAGCAGTACTAATAAATAGTGCCGTACCTAGACTCCTGGCAGCCCTGGGCAAACATTTATTATCAGGGCCCCCTTTGTCAGAGATAATGATATTTTTTGTTGCAAAAGTCTTTATCATGTCTATGGTAACAATGTCTTTAAATAGTTTGTTCTCAATTGATAACATTGCCCCCCCGTAGATGTGCAATATTAAAACTTGTTTTTTTGCAATTGTAATTTTTTTTTTTCATTTTCAGACCCCCTTTCTGTCTGGACCCTGGGCAGCTGCCTGGTTTGCCTATGCCTGTGCCTGGGTATGCTAATAAAGGAGATTTTGGAAACCACTGTAACCAGATGTCTAAATAAAACTGATAAAAGCCAACATCTCGGCAGGATGTTAATGCCAATACGGATAGGAGCAAAACCCAGACTAAGTAGGTCTGGCAAGCTATTTGCCTTACCAGTTTTTCCTGAACAACTTCCTCTTCTGTCTTATTACGTCCTTCGCAACGTTTGACAAGCAGTCTGAAACGTAGCAGCCAGCCCAAAGTGGGTATTTCCTCTGTAAGTTTGGTGTTCTCTCTTTTTATACCATTTTGTATAACATTTGTTTGATCCCTATCTTCAGGGTGGTCATTGTCCTATGAGGCCAAATAGACTTGTTCCCTGACAGCTGGGGTACAGTTTTGATATCCTATTCCCTAGTTCAAGGTGAGCCTTTCCCAAGCAGGTGGCACATCGTGCTACAGTCTTTGCTTCCAGCAATGCTTACTTCCAACACATGCTGCAGATTATAAATACAGGATTGATTTAATGTTACCTTGAACTTTACCCAAGCAAGCCCATATTTTTCTATCAGTTTGACAGAGACCGTCTCTAAGAAATGAAGGAACACTACCAAAAAGATCCCAGAACCTTAATCCACCAGATCTTTTGCTGAGCTGGCCTGTTTCACCCAGTTTCACTCACACTGCTGGTGCTGCCCCAGGATCAGGCGTTGCCCTGTCAATCCAGTTTCTGAGCAGAGAGAGGTGGTTAGCCCTGTACATCGGCAGGCAGGCAGAAGGCAGAGCAGGGCGGCAGCTTTATAAGGGTGCTTGTACACATGAGGAAGGCTGCCCTGTCACCCTGAAATTAAGAGATTAGCTGGTTCAGAGAGGTGTATGACTTCATTGGCAACAGGAGGCTACTTCAGACACTACTTTATAGGGCATCTGCCCCCCCCCCACACACACACTGGGGGGACTGGGATCCGGGAAGCCTGGAGGGGCAACAGACTCTCCCCATGCACCAGGGGGCTGGGATCCAGGGAGCCTGGGGTGCAGGGCAAAGGGGAGGGGCAGGGATCTGGAGTGCAGGGGCAGCAAGCACTCTCACACACCAGAGGGGTAGGGATCTGGAGATCCTGGGGTGCAGGCAACAGGCGCCCCCCCCATACCCCAGCAGGGCTGGGATCTGGGGAGCAGGGGCAGCAGGCCCCCTCATACACCAGGGTGGCAGGGATCCGGGCAGCACGGGGTACAGGGCAGCGGGCTCCCCCACATACCAGGAGGGGGGATTTGGGCAGCCTGGAGCTGAGGGGTCCCGCGAGGGGCCGGGCGCCGCCCCTGGCGCTGGGCGGAGCCGCCTCACGG
>NW_017729025.1:157575970-157576669 GCF_001723915.1 Gavialis gangeticus | reverse complement strand
TCACGGCGAGCGCGGGCGCGGGCGGCGGTGGCGGCAGGTGCCAGCATGAGCTTCCCGCGGCCGCTGCGGCGCTCCGTGAGCCTCAGCCCGGCGCGCACCCTGCGCCTCGTAGTGCTGGGACAGGGCGCCGTGGGCAAGACAGGTAGGGACCCCACCCGGGGCGGGGGGGAAACTTCCCTGCTTCACCCCAGGGTTGTCCCGCAGCTGTGAACAGCCGGGGGGGGGCAGAAGGCAGGGCGGATTTTCCACCTCCTAAAGCAGCTCTCCAGGCCGGCAGAATGCCCCTCTGGCTTTCACCCCCCACCCTTCATAGACGGCCTAGCTGTTCTCCCCAGCCGGCCTCCCCCCCAGCACCACTCCTCAGCCTGCTCTGAACTGAGTGTAGGAAGTTGGGTGGACTTTTTATTTCTTTTCTTTGTTCTTTTAAAGAAACCTCTCCTGGCTGACCTCTCCTTTCCACATTTCACATGGGGCAGCCAAGTGTTACCCCCTCCCCCGCCACACACACACTGGGGTTTCAGCTTTGTAAAGCGCATGGGGGTTCCCGGGCACACATCTGATCGGAAAACTTCACCCGGTTGCTGAATGGCTGGAGATGGCTGGAATGGCAGTCCGAAAAGGGGCCAAGCTGCCAGCTTACCCATATGATCTGCTGGCTCCTAAAATAAACATGTGGAAAGGGGCTGTGGAGGGGGGGGG
>NW_017729025.1:157569986-157570671 GCF_001723915.1 Gavialis gangeticus | reverse complement strand
TCACGGCGAGCGCGGGCGCGGGCGGCGGTGGCGGCAGGTGCCAGCATGAGCTTCCCGCGGCCGCTGCGGCGCTCCGTGAGCCTCAGCCCGGCGCGCACCCTGCGCCTCGTAGTGCTGGGACAGGGCGCCGTGGGCAAGACAGGTAGGGACCCCACCCGGGGCGGGGGGGAAACTTCCCTGCTTCACCCCAGGGTTGTCCCGCAGCTGTGAACAGCCGGGGGGGGCAGAAGGCAGGGCGGATTTTCCACCTCCTAAAGCAGCTCTCCAGGCCGGCAGAATGCCCCTCTGGCTTTCACCCCCCACCCTTCATAGACGGCCTAGCTGTTCTCCCCAGCCGGCCTCCCCCCCAGCACCACTCCTCAGCCTGCTCTGAACTGAGTGTAGGAAGTTGGGTGGACTTTTTATTTCTTTTCTTTGTTCTTTTAAAGAAACCTCTCCTGGCTGACCTCTCCTTTCCACATTTCACATGGGGCAGCCAAGTGTTACCCCCTCCCCCGCCACACACACACTGGGGTTTCAGCTTTGTAAAGCGCATGGGGGTTCCCGGGCACACATCTGATCGGAAAACTTCACCCGGTTGCTGAATGGCTGGAGATGGCTGGAATGGCAGTCCGAAAAGGGGCCAAGCTGCCAGCTTACCCATATGATCTGCTGGCTCCTAAAATAAACATGTGGAAAGGGGCTG
>NW_017729025.1:157563280-157569718 GCF_001723915.1 Gavialis gangeticus | reverse complement strand
GAAAGGGGCTGTGGAGGGGGGGGGGGAGGTTGCTGTGGACCGGCACTAAACAGAAGGGGCCTGATTTGGAGAGGTGCTCTGCTTCCAGGGGCTCTGGTTGGAGCTGCACGGTGCTTTGTGCTTCTGCAGTCACGTCCAAAGGATTTTTTGGCATGTGTAATAACGACCCTTTGCAGAAATGCTGGCTGTAAATCAGCCGGGTTTAGAAGAACCAAGCACAGCGTGGTGGGTCAGTGGTGCACATCTTGTAATTATAGGGAAGTTGCCTTTAAAAAGAATCTACAAGCCACATCAAAGTTCAATCTCCATCAAGAACCTTGCATTTCCGGGCTCTCTCATAAATTAAAATAAGCCACAAATATCATGGAGTTATAAAATATTGTGAGGATTTATTTTTTGTTTTGTTTGTTTTAAGTGCAGCCGGTTCCACTATATGTTTCCTTTTGAAATGTGGGAAGTTTTCTGATTCCAGAGCAGTGTGATCTCATGGAGAAATCGCTGGACCGGGAGTCGGGGAGTCTGGGTCCTAGTCCTAGTTCTGCCACTGATCTGCCATGAGACCTTAATCAAATTACTTCTTCTTTCCCTGTCCACCCTGAGTCTGTTCTGTTTCTTAGACTGTATGTTTTTGGAGGATTTGCTGTCTCTGCTATTTTTATATATGGTGCTTGGCACCAGAGGGTTAGAGGCTGTAGGTGCTACTGTAATACAGCTAATAATGAGGATGCAAGTCTGTGTCCGTACAGGTTTGCATTGTCTGTATTAGTGGGGATCGGTGGTATTGGCAATTAAAATGCAAGTTTCCACACAGAGCTCTTGGGAACAGCTGTGTTGTCACCTAGGACTGGAGGACACAATGTTCTCTAATGAACACTCCTCCCAATTCACTTGCCCAATTCACAAAAGGAGTAGTCTTAAAATACACTACAGAGATGGCACCTCTTGCTGGCTTCCAGCCACCGCAGAGGCTTTGCTTTGGCTTCAGAGATTCTGTTAATGTTGTGCGTTTCCATATACAGTATCCAGTGAGCTTATTTCTTTGTCGACTAGTGAATTCCTGTCTTCAAAGCTAAGGAAAAGTCAATTTTCAACATGAGTTGTTTAAAAGAGAAGTGTAAGAGGCACGTGGTGTTAATCTACGTGTTTCAATTTGAATTCGAAAAGTCATAATTTGATTGCAGTGTGAAACCATGCAAAGATTGCAGTGGCCAAGATTTGGTGGCCCTTGAAAGAGAAATATACAGTCTACCCTAGACAGAAAAAAACCCCCACCCTAGGTCTAACATCTCAGTCCTTCTCCAGACAGAGACATTAATCCACAAAACCAAAATGGCTCTGCGCCAGTTCCTGTAAGACCCCAACTTCCACCACTAAATAAAAATTCACCTCCCAAACCACAGGCTTTGCAGCACATCTCAACTAGGTTATTTCAGACCAAAACACCACATTCAAGCAATCCTCTCCCTCCCTTTGGGGAAATGTCCTGACAGCAGCTCTTGGCCTGAACCGCAGTTGCAGCTGACAGCCACCCACCTGAGTGCAGCTCTAACGTGGGTGCATTAAATGTCAAAGACTCTAAACCTGCAAGCTGTATAAGGTGGACAGTCTCTTGGGGCTCCAGGCAGGTGGGAGAACCCACCTGCACCCAGCTGCTTGCAGGATAGGGACCTACATGTGGTATTCAGCCCACTTCCAATTGACTAATTGAAAGTAGAGAGAGCAGATGGAGCAGTGGATTACAGGCACATGAACTGCGTTTCATGCCGCAGAACGTTGGTTGGAACATACGCCAGTATCTAGGCAATCTCATAACCTCCTGTATGAACATACGTGCTTCCCCGATGTACTTCGGTAGCTCTCCGGTTGTAAAGTATGAGAAGCACTGCTGAGAGAGGGCAACAAGCTTTGATGAACCAGACGCCTGGGAATTGCAGCCACCTCTAATTATAATTAAAAGGAGCTGTTCCTGTTTTCTAGGACCAATTGAAACTGAGGTTGAAAAGAATGATTTTCTTCTATAAAATTCCTTCATTATTTTTTTTTTTCACAGGGAAGGGAGATGTTTCTAAAAGATCAAAGTAGACTGCTGCACTCAGAGAAGTTTAAAAAGCCTTGTCTGCCCTGGGGACTGGTTCTAGTTACAGATGCCAGTGGTTAGCCACCTGTGTGTGTGTCGTAGTGCAAGCTTACAGTACAGGCAGGCAAAACTGGTGTAGCTGGGCCCAGCTTCAAACAGAGGCAAACTGCGATGATGCCTGAATTTGGGCTTTGCCTGTCACCCATTGTGGCTTCAGATCAGTTCAGCTACAGCCCTGGCTGACATCCCCAGTGTAAATGAGGCCTCCCACCTGGTGTCCTTTCCCTTAGGCTCTGCTATTGCTGTAACGTGTCTCTGTCATCCTACAAGCTGATACTCATATCCAGCTTGCTTGAGCGAGGTTGGTTAGTTTGATAATACAGATCTCAAGAGCGAATGTTTTATTGGGGAGCATCACTGGAGACGGTGAACTTGCAGGCTACTAGGTCCTGGCTTCACATCTTCCTCAAGGAGAAAGGGGGTGAGTCTGAGGGGGCACATTTGAGGTGTTACTGCACAAAAAACATCAAAAAGCAGTGAAGTTCTGCAGCCAATGAATGGAAAGAAGGTGAGGAGAGGCCAAGACTGGGGTTCATAATGGACTGAAGGGTGAATTTTGGTTACATCCTTATTTCCCGCTTGGGATGATGCTCTTGTTCACCAACAGTCAGGCTTCACAATCTTCAGACATTAGCAGAGCACCACAGGTCAATGAACATCCCAGGGTTTGCTGATAAATAAATTGTCATCTGATACAAACCAGTCTTTCTGTGGCTTAACACCCACACACAGGGCAGTAAGTGATGTGAGTTACGGATATTTGTATTGTGGCAGAGGGATAGAATGGACCCCAACCAAGATCTGAGCCCCTTTGTGCTAGTTGCTGGATTAAAACATCCTGTGCCCTGACGTCTTTACATCTTAAATAGACATAAACTGGTTATTCCTGGTTTATAGATAGTGCTGAGAGAGAGGTTTGAGTGATTGGCCCCACCCCCTAGAAGCATGCAGAATTGCTGAGACTGAATCCATATCTCTGGAGTCCAGTGCTTCAACTGCAAGACCAGCCTTTCTATCATGATTAGAGTTAGTCACTTCCATAGGTTTCTCGTGTCCCACTTCCTGGAGAATTGTGTGAGCACAAGAAAACTGGAGAGAGAGCTATTTTCACCTACGAGCTGATCAAAATGTGAGAGCTAGCCAGGTGCTAGAGATGAGGATAAAGGACTTAGCTTTGTAAAATCCTCTCAGCTTCAGCTAAAGTATATGTAATGGTGGCTCCTTTTACTTTAGCGGGAGTCAGGCTAGAAATCAGACTTTTAATGGCCTGACTGAAAGTGGAAAGTGAAATAAAGGTGCATCTATCTAGCACAAGGCTTGAGATACTGTATCTCTGCACAGAACAGCCTTGCAGTTGATTAGCTTGCCCTTATAGGTCACCTTTGGAGACCTACAGGGCATGTTCCCCACAAATCTCTTCCTGATGCAGTCGCTATTAAAACTAAGAGAGACAGTTGAGGGTGCATCTTCAGAAAGAAAATGATCCATGACTTGAAAACAGCCTAACTCTTGGTCCTCTGCTGAGACCCAACTTGAAATCCTCAATGAGCATCCTTGAAATATTGTGAGGATAGAACCATTGTTGTTGCCATCACAGAGCCATGCAGGAGCTAAGTACTGCTGTTGTGGAATATGTTAGCATCAAAAGTCCAGGCTCAGGCCCGTCAGAAGTTTAGACGTGCATTGAATTACATGAATCACTGGTAGAAGCTTATAAATTCAGCATCTCCCAGTCCCAGCACTTGCCTTTCCTCTGGTATCTTCGGCCCTCTTCTTTTGACTTTAGCCAGTGTAACCCCTGTAATGCTTAACATGAAGACTTTGTTTATAAAGAGCAGTTAAATAATAGATTGTATAAGCACATTACACTGATAAGTAGCATGTGTTACCAGAGGGCTGTAAGCACATCAGTAGGTGGTGGAAGAAACCACTTACAACTGTCAGTCTGGGGAACCTGTTGGTGTTCTGAAACAATCCATTAGCCATTTATCAAAACATGCATTAATCATTTATAAATACAACCTTAATGCAGTTAACCAGATCCCCTTTGGAAATGCTCCTTTCTGCAAGATTGCTTACGTTCAAGATGAAAAAAGGTCTTTTCATGGGTCCCTGAATGCACTCCTGCATCTCTGCCCTCATCCCCTTCTTTCTGCTGGCAGCTGCCATCATATTCTTGCATCTCAGCCAATTTTTAAGCAGTTTAATTGGTTCTTCTCCTCATGCAGTACCAGGCATCCCAGCTTAGGGAGGCATGACACATAATCAGGTGCTTTCTAGAAAACAAGATTATTGACTTATCAGACTGTCTCCTGCTTTCTTGGACAAATCGATCACAACTTTACGGATGTGGAGAAATACCTGTGGCAGGATCTTGGGCATCGCTGTTGGGCAGTTGTATTAAATTACAGGAGACGCCAAGGTATTTTGGTACCTCATCAACATTCATAGTGTTCGATGGGAAGCCTGCAAAGTGAAACTCAAGGTCTGTAAGACTCCATGGACTTTCCCCTCATATAATAAAGGCAGGAGCTGATGGATCCACCCCGATTTAAAAACAAAAAGACCCCATAGACAAATTAACTTAGGAGCCTAGTTATAGGAGCCAGCCTAGGGCTTCAGAGCAGGAGAGGTTGACAGCTGGGACTGGCTGTAGAAGGTGACTAGAGTTGGAGAAGCAGTGAGGTCAGAGACTGCAGTCACAAATTAATCTCTTCCATCATAGCTATCCTCACTGTACTGATATAATTCCCATCTATATTAAACACACATGTATTATGTACTAGGGAAGACTAGCTAGATTTTGTGGGCTACTCCAATTGTATTGCACGCATCTAACTTATAGTGGCGCATCCCAGATAGCACATGTGTACATATGGTCATATGTGTCTACCCGGCTGTGGGCATATATGCACAACTGTCTAATCCAGTATGATATTTTTGTCCAAAAATTAGGTGTCTGCAAACATTTGCTTATGACTAACTTTGGCAAACTGGTGCACAATTTTGTGTGTAATCAAATGGTGACTCTATGCATGAATTTTTCACAAAGCTTTGGCATTGATCTTCGTCGAATACTTTTTTTTAAAAGCTCATCCTGTCTGTGGTATGTTTGTTCTTTCTTCTCTTTTCTATTTCTGTGCATTTACCTCATTTCCATTGTGCAGAATTGAGGTGTGATCCTTCATCTCTACCCCGTGTCGTTCAGTGGCATTTTCTCTCTCTCTTTCTCCCTTGCGTCCCCCTTTCCTTTCTTCCTTTCCCTATGTTGTGTTCTGCCATCCATCACAGCTAAGTTCTCATGAAACTCAATCTTCAGTTCTGTACCTACTCATTTCTCTCTCCTCTTTCCCTTAGTTCATTCACAGTGCATTTCTTCCTCTGTCTTTCCCTTCTCTCTCAATTCCCACATGTCTCTTGACAGTCTGGCCCACCCATAACTGATATAGAAATAACTGACCTTCCCCTTCACCCACTGTTAGGCCCTCACGTGCCTACCTATCATCCCTGTAAGCCACCAGGAATCTTAGGTCTTTTCTATATGAGGAAATTGCTCTTGTGTGCTTTAAGATGCAGTTATAAAACCAGTTAAGTGGAATCAGTGCAAAAGGCTCTGATTTTTGTTTTAAACCGGGCTTGTTTGGGTTTAGTCATTGGGACTAAGTTTAAGCTACACAGCAATGAGCCATGGTTAAACTGTGCAAGACTGCATGTGGAGGAGGGAAAAGCCAGTTTGGTTTATAGTCATCTTTAACTGATTTAAGCTAAACCACAGAGAAACTTTTGGGCCTGGATAAAGCCAGAATGAAAAAGAATAGTCTGGCATCCAGTCCTGTAAAAGTGCTCCATAGAGACAGATTCCTGTGCTCACGCAAAGACCCATTGAAGTCACTGGGGCTCAGAAGGGTTCAGGTATTGCCAACTTCAGCCATTCAAAAGTCAAAAACCAAGACTGAAAAAAATGAGATGCTATAAATGGTGGGTCCTGTTTTTCCTTCTGTGTTTTGAGCCTATAAAATCCTCCTTTTCAAGATCTTTTTTCACAATCACAAGGGCTAGAAACTTCATAGATTCATAGATGCTAGGATTGGAAGGGACCTCAACAGATCGAGTCTGACCCCCTGCCTAGGCAGGAAAGAGCGCTGGGGTCAGATGACCCCAGCCAGATGCCTATCCAGCCTTCTCTTAAAGACTCCCAAGGTAGGGGAGAGCACCACCTCCCTTGGAAGCCCATTCCAAATTTTGGCTACCCTTACTGTGAAGTTTTTCCTGATATCTAGCCTAAATCTGCTCTCTGTCAA
>NW_017729025.1:157555322-157558280 GCF_001723915.1 Gavialis gangeticus | reverse complement strand
CCTTCTCTTAAAGACTCCCAAGGTAGGGGAGAGCACCACCTCCCTTGGAAGCCCATTCCAAATTTTGGCCACCCTTACTGTGAAGTTTTTCCTGATATCTAGCCTAAATCTGCTCTCCGTCAGTTAGTGACCATTGTTCTTTGTTACCCCAAGAGGCGCCGTGGGAAACTGGTTTATTTTTAATTAAAGCTGAGCTCTTCTAATCACATAGGTTCAGAAGCTGGAGCTTTAAGAAAGACATGGAATATTGTGCAACTTGAAATGACATTATATGGGTTGGCATCCTTGTTTTGGCTAACGTGGATATCCTTGCCGAATAATGGCCTGTGTTTCTAAAAACAATACATGGATATTTATTTTGATAACATTCCTGGGAAGAGTCCCATGGAATTTGAGGGACTTTTTCCATTTCTATAGAACTGTAAAAACAACCTCTGGAATTTTCCTTCTGGGTTATAATTCTGCATTTAGTTCTGTAGGAAGCAACAATATTCAGTAGGGCGTTGGCAGTCATCTAACTCTGTAGGTTTTTAGAGGAGGGCACTTTGTGCCCCAAAACTTGTCAAACAACCCTCCCAACTATATAGTTGGTTCAGTAAAAGATACCACCAAAAAAAACACCTTTTTTGGTATTTATTTAGAGTTGTTGCTCTAGATATCCACCCTCTTAAGTTTTATGAGGCTTTCCCAATATGGAAGATGTTTAATATATTTGGCTCAGGTCATGGATAAATATAAATTCCTAATTTTGTGTGTAATTTTACAGCGCATCCATGCCCCACTACATGGCCCTACTAATATCAGTGAGGTTACATGCAGATTCAGGAGTCTACTAATACAGAGCTGTCTTCCTGATAGTGGCTATAGTAAAGATAGAAAATTGCATCAGATTCCTCCCTTACACCTCTGTACTCCTGACACCTTTTTTTAAAAAACACTGTGAGTTAACTCTACCATCTGTGAATTAAAAATTAATGTATTCCTCACAGCTGGGTTGTAATTAATCTCTCTGTACAAAGTGAACACCAGTTTACTTAATGAAAAGCCCATTGCAATGCTCGTGTCTCATTATGGGACCAAAGGAAACTCTTTGTTCTTCCAGCTGCTCCAGCAGTGCCTGCCGCATCCCTATCAGCTGGACTGTTCCTGCCATCAGGTCAGGAGGATGTAGCTTTATGCCTTAAGCCTGTACCATTGTAGAGAATGGGAATATAGCTACGGAATAGTATGGGAGCAAGATAACGCCCTCTATTCCCCCTCCTTGGTTGTGCTCTAAGCCCTGGCAAGGTAGAGTTAAGACCTTTGAAAATCCTTTTTGTGTTTGCACAGTTGTTTTGGAGGCCCATTGTTCTTTCAGGTTCAGTGACACAGAGCCTTATTGCTGTAGCTGTCCCATCCTGGACAAGTTATCTAGCCCTATTCCCCAGTGGCTGGAACATGCAGTTTCTGTTTGGCCCAGGCCTTAACCACAAGTCCCCACCCCGCTCCTCTGCGGGGCTGCCTGCCAAACCACTTATGTGCCTTGACCTTGGTGCCCTGGTAATTATCCCTTCCCAGACAGAGAGTGTTTGTCTGCAGTGTCCCACTTTGCTCTCTGTGTCCCCTGTCTATGGCCATCTGTGTGACTGTGTGCTGTACTTCAAATAGTACGTTAATAATAGCTTTGCTTAGAGCTGACTTCCCCATTGACTGTAAAGAACATAATTACAATCATTTCCTCAATACGGGCATGTGCCTTCATACCTTTAATCTTGGGGACAGATACTCAGCTGGTATAAATTGTCTTGGCTCTACTGACACTGATGAAGCTGTGACATATTCCACCACCTGCATGTTCTTCCCCTGTGCCCTCCCCCATATTTTCCTGTGGCACTACTGCCATCATCACCTCACAAACTTCCTAATTTTTCTTACAGGGCAGCTAAGTTCTTGCATGTCATATGGAATATAAACCCATGGAGGCTGCCCTTCTCCCAGGCCCCTTAAAATGATTTCCAATTCCTTGTATAAGCCAAGTATATACAGTGCCGAACAACAGAAACAGTAAATGTAGCTGTGCTGCTCCATTAGGGTGTAGAAGTCATGGGTGACACTAAGGAAATGACTTGAGTATCTGGCTTCCCCTACTCTCATGAGCCCTGAGCTCATCTTGTTGCATCCTCGGTAAGGCACTTTTGGCATGTCACAGTAGCTATCTGCTGGCTGTTTCCCCAAAATGCTTCCTTTTCCCAATATGTTGTATTTGTCCTCCACCGCTCCCATGACCATGGAGGTCCCATCAGAGGAAGCCTTTCAGAGTGGGATTCTAGAGCAGCTAAAAGACCTCCCCAGCATATTCTAGACCAGAACTATACGGGACCTTGTGGCATCTGCGTAGACCAGAAGTATCAAACTCATCCAGCATGCACAGCTGGTCTGCAGGTCAGACCAGACCCACAGACTGGCCCTGTATTCTGGTTCTGCTCTGGCTGCCCCAGAGGCCCTGTGCATGCAGCACAGTCCCGGAGCTGCACGTGACCACACTGCGGGCATTGTGTGGGGCCATCCAACTCACTCTGCAAGCTGCCTGTAGGTCACTGAGACCCACAGGCAGCACCAGGGGACAGATGATACGGCTCTCTAGGCTGGATTCAGCCCATGGGCTATCTTTGATACCCCTGGTGTAGACCATCAGCCATGCTGTATATGTGCAGGAAAGCTGCTGTTTCCTCACCTTGGTGCCTGGGCTTGATATATAAACCTAATGCTTCTTTTAATGAGAGACATGGCCTTCCCTTTAGATGTGATCTGTGATTAGGTGGCTCCTTCCTCCCTCATTTATTGGAGCTTTCCTCCCTGCGATGTGACATCCTGCTCCTTGGAGATTTGTATTTAAAGTCATAACTGCCTGCCTTTCCCTCCCCTTCAGACCCATCCTTTCTGAGCCAACTAGCTTGTCCTCCTAGCTTGCTGGGGAAG
>NW_017729025.1:157535577-157550322 GCF_001723915.1 Gavialis gangeticus | reverse complement strand
TGATTAGCTGGCTCCTTCCTCCCTCATTTATTGGAGCTTTCCTCCCTGCGATGTGACATCCTGCTCCTTGGAGATTTGTATTTAAAGTCATAACTGCCTGCCTTTCCCTCCCCTTCAGACCCATCCTTTCTGAGCCAGCTAGCTTGTCCTCCTAGCTTGCTGGGGAAGCAGTCTGTGAATTTCAACATGTTCTTTTCCCTGTGTTTTTTGGTCATCCCTCCCACTCGGGGAAAACAGGCAAGCTACACCTCCATCAGATTGCATGGGAGCCCTGGTAGGACCATGATGTTCCCTTTTGAAATTGTACCCGATAAGTATGTGAGGGTTGGATCTCTCCTGTGCTATTACCAGTTCTCTGTCTGGTTCTAGTCCAAGGGTGGGAAATTATTTGGGCCCCAAGGGCCAGATGAGTTGTCATGGACCAGATCAGCACTTCTCCCTGCCCACCACTGCAACAACTCACCAAAACTCCCTTCGTAGGATAGGCGGCAGGTGGGCGGGGAGTAGTGTTTGGGAGCAAGATAGGAGGTTTGTGGGGTGCACATGAGTGTTTGTGGGGGGAGGGGCTGTCTTAGCAGTAGGTCCTGGGAGCCAGCCAGGGGTGAGGGGAGGGAGGTGGGAGCAGGGGACACATGCAGCAGAGCTCACCTGGGCGATGCAGTCCATGGCTGCCCCCACGGCACTCCATGTGGGTCTGAGTCCTAGTCATTCCCACCCAGAGCAGCCCACAGCTGCTGGCCCAGCCCTAGCCAGCATGCACAGCTTCCAGAGGAGCTACAGCTGCCTGGGTGCTATTCCACTCCTGTTGCATCCAGTGGCTGCTCCTTCTCCTGGTCCTGCTACGCCACTCTGGGCCAGGAGGAAGCTTCAGCCAGGTGGCTTCTGCCCCAGTGCACAGGGCTTTGGTTCCAGCTCCCAGCCACCTTTCATCCATGTAGCTGCCCATGCCTGGCAGGCAGAGTGGGTGGAAGGCAGCTAGGAGCTGGAGCCAGAGCCCTGCACACAGGGCAAGAGCTGCCCAGCTGAAGCTTCCTTCCAGCTCAAGTGGCACAGCAGGAGGGGGAGCAGCCTCTGGAGGCAAGGGGAATGAAGCAGCATCTAGGAGGCTGCAGCCGCACTGGGAACAGCCCCTGCAGAAGCTGTGCATGCTGGCCAGGGCCGGGTTGGTGGGCATGGGCTGGAGTGCAGCATGGGCTACCTTGGGCTGGACTCAGCCCTATGTAGAGCGCCACTGGAGAAGCCACGGGTGGGATTGAATCAATTGAAGGGTGCCCCCCTGTAGGCTGGATCCAATCAGTTGGCAGCCTGGGTCTAATCTGTGAGCTGTATTTTGCCCACCCCTGTTCTAGCCCCTCTGTTCTAGGCAGTGATACTTAAGCGTTCATGCCAGTGAAGAGTGAGTGGCTGAAGGCCGTTCCATGCGCTTGGTCGAAGTCCAAGCAGGCAGGAAAAAAATACCCTTAAATAATAGATGCCTGTTGAGCCTTCATGTTCAGTTTCCCTTTGCATTCCCTGGGAACTTGTCTGCCCTCTCGGATTATACCTCCCATTGGAGGATGAAGACCATGGACAGGGCTGGGAGCCGTGGAGCATCTTGCACTCTTATGGCCCCTTCTGTCTGTTCTGTGTCTGAAGGCAAAGGTTGAGTCCCCAGAACTTCAAACCAGCATTAAAGCCACCCTCATTGCTCTTCCCAGAAAGCTTATGGACTGTAGGCAGCTAGGTCTTAAGACTCTATGTAAGCTGGCAAGTGAATATCTGTTTCTCTTGACTGTTGGAGATGCTGTTGTCTAGGAATCTTTAAGTGGCTTTCACTCCCTCCAGAGATTTGCTCTGTCACCTGGTAACCCATCGTAGCAAGCCTCAGAAAGACTCTGACTCAGTTTCCAGCTTGCTGTATTGTTTACCTGCCTCCAACCTGCCATTTCACTTAGAAGGGCTTTGCTCAGAGATGCTCCCTTTCCAGGACTGCCTTGGAGTTAATGTCTTTCTTGTTCAGAGCAAACGGACTAGAAGACAGGACAAAAGTAAGTACTTTGCCACGGCAGGAAGAGGAGAAAAGGGCATCTAGGCTGTTTGGAGGGACCTAACAGCCAGGGCTTAAGCAGGAGGCTCTACCCTTGGTTCAGTCTAGAGTTAAACTGGACACCATATGTTAGGCCTCCTGACCTCCTATATTTGTCTTGAGATCTATTAATTGAATAACAGACATTTAATTACTTACATTCCACTGCTGTGGCTGTTCCTAACTAGCGTAGTCATTAGAGAAAAAAGGCTGCTGACTTACTTGAGCTTTGTTTTTGCTTCTGGGTCTACTCAGAATACAAAAAGAAGAGAGACATTTTCACAACTAGCATTCATTTGGTTATAGTAAGCTTCCCCTGAGGGACCAGGGCCTGGGACCCTTAAAAGGGTTAGGCTAAAACAACATCTTTGACTGTCCTTGGCTTCCCTGAGCTGTGGATACAAGTTCCCAGGCATAAATGCAGCATGTGTACAGTGTGTTTGCTGTCGTAGACATCTCACTTCTCACAGGAGAGGGAGGAAAAGAGCTTTGGGCTATTTTTCTAGCACTCATTTCATGATGTTTTTTTTTTTCTTTTTAAAATGTTATAGCGAAGTATAAACAGGACCGAACTTGGAACTGTCTTTTCCCTTCTTTGTTTGCTAAACCCGCATTATTATGGCAAATACAGATATTGCAAAGGCATCTCATTCTAAACTGAGCCTTTGATTAATTTAATTTGTATATGTGGCATTCTACCACTTGATTTCACTGTCTGTCTTTTCCTTTTTCATGTCCTTGTGATGATGTATTTAGCAGAATTTACTCACTGTCTGACATTTACATATACAGCGTTAAATGCACAGTACTGAAATGTGTTCTGATGATGCAGTTCTATCACTGCACTGTTATAGGTCAAGAGCTCATCCTGACAAAGAAACTCATGATAATCTTGAGGCTGTACTAGGGAACCTATGGCTCCTGTTACTGAGAGAGAGAAAATGGAGTCAAACTGAGCCCAGGCAATCAAGAGTGGGCCTGCCTGTAAAGGGATAAGCAGCCAGAGATCCTTAAATGAGGAATGCGTATTGCTGCAATAGGATAGTAACCTGGGGAAGCAGCAAAAGAACTACGGCAATATTAGTTCTGCTGCTATAGGTAGGGACCTACCTAAATCACGGTGGAAGTTTGTAGTGCAGGGGTACCTCTAATCTTGCTCTTTGTGTTGTGCTTCCCCCCGCCCCCCTGCTGCTGAGTGGCCCAGAGGCAATTAATGCCATGGGTTTTTTTCTCTCTCAGCCACTCGGCAGCAGGAAAGGGGGATGCACGGTGAAAAGAGCAAGATTAAAGGTGCCGCAATTGGCCATCCTGAAGGCTGTTAAGCCAAGCATATTAGAGAGCATCTGCAGACCACCCAGGGAGTTGCATGACCGGAAAGGGGCAGGACTTTAGTAGCATATAAGCCCAGGCCAGACCCAGAGCAAACAGCCTGGCTCTAGTGGCTGAAGGGAAAGGAGCTCTGCAGGGAGATACCTGTTGATGATGTCATGTGAGATCCTGCTATGCCAGGGGTTTTCAACATTTTTGGGTCAGTGTACCCCCAGCAGCTGGTCAAGAAGGAAGGAGTACTTCCTGGTTCCCCCCCCCACATCAACCAGTTGCCGTGTGTGTGTGTGGGGGGGGGGGTCCCCCAATGGCCAATCAGCAGAAGTGTCCCCTGGTTGAAAACCCCTGTGCTACGCATTTTGAGTCACAGGTAGGGAACTGGGAACTGACAAAGGATTAGAACCAGTATGGATGATAATTGTATTACAGAGCCAGTAGGTTTAAAGGATTAGGTTATAGCCATACTTATGTATGTTAGAGTTTAACCAGCAGTTTGGGTGGGACTAGAAAGGGGTGAGAAGAGGTCCCAGTGGTACGGTACCTGAGTGGTATATGGCTGTTTTCAATCCTGCCAGAGGGCAGTGGCTTGATTGCAGCAACAGAGAGATAAAAGTCTGGGAGAGACAAAACAAGGATCAAAGACACATGGCCCATGAGGGGCAGGTACAGGGCTAGTGAGCTCACAGGCCAGAAAGGGGCAGAGATTGGGGCCAGGGGGTCAACAGCCCAGGCAGGGCAGAGATAAGAGCCCAAGAGGGCAAGTTAAGGTCTGGAGCCCAAGGAGCAAGACCTGGTGCAGTGTGGGTCTAGGCCAGGAGCAGGCAATTATTTTGGACAGAGGGCCACTTACTGAGTTTTGGCAAGCTATCGAGGGCTGCATGACAGGCATCCAGGGCAGATAAATATTATTTTTCTAAATTTTTAGGGGCCCTGTGGGCCAAATAGAATGACCTGGCAGACCACATCCGGCCCACAGGCCACATTTTGCCCACCCCTGGTCTAGGCCAAAGGAACAAGCCAGAGCAGTGGGGCAAAAGCTGGGAAGGCCAGGGCCCCAACAAGGGATTAAGAGGCCTATGATGGTCTAGTGGTGGGAGGGAAGGTACCCACCTAAGGGATGACTGGAATCACCTGCAAGGCTGTAGGGGAGGTTTGGAGGCTGTGATTAGCCCATAAGGTAGCGGGTGCTTTTGGGAGGCATGTATGGGTCAAGAGGGCCCATATAGTGGGAGGGATTGAGTATGAGTAGTGGGGTCCAAGAGGGATGTGTGAGTAAAGAAGATAGATTGTGGCTTGTCGTAAGACCCTTGGGCAGCCTCCCTTTACAAGTTTTATTAACAAGATCAAGGTGTGGCAGGCAAGAGCAAATGGAGGGACTTTAGAGTTAGAGCGGAGCAGGAGCTGAGTCACCACCAGGGGACATGACAGCTGTCCTTGGAGTGCCAGTCTTGTTACAAGGCCTAGGAAGT
The DNA here is from genome assembly GCF_001723915.1 of Gavialis gangeticus. NCBI lineage: Eukaryota > Metazoa > Chordata > Crocodylia > Gavialidae > Gavialis > Gavialis gangeticus. The sequence continues at coordinate 157,545,462 of NW_017729025.1, read as the reverse complement.
AGTTGCACTCAAGCTGCTGTGGTTATTCACCAGATGTAAAGTTAAGCATGTATCTAAGTTTTTGCAGGGTCAGAGCCATAAGACACCAATTATTAGTAGCACACACGAGGAAAAGCCTGTTTTATTTATCAGCATTTCAGAGCAGTCCCTAGAATAACATTTGAATGATTCTGTGCTGTACACTCTGATTTCTTTGCTGAACTATAATATTCAGTCCAGGAATTGCTATGTGAAATGCCTTGCCTTATGTTATGCAAGAGGTCAGATTAGATTGATCGTCATGGTATGTTCTGGTCATAAAAATTTATGGCTGAACTCTTGGCCCTGCTGAAACCAGGGGGAGTTATGCCATTGACTTCCACAGAGCCAGGGTCTGTGAATGTCCATGAGAGAGAGAGAGAGAGAGAGTGTGTGTGTGTGTGTGTGTGTGTGTAAGGATTGTCTCACATGTCATTCAGAGCTGGACTGACACCCACCAAATTGTCATGGACACTTCCAAAGTACTGGCTTGTGGTTTTCTGACTTGTCATTCTAGAGAACTGCGCCATGCCCTAGGGGGACTTTTTAAGGTATTTTATAGGCCTGTGCAAAGTGGCTAGTATTTGCTTTGGATTCAGATTTGGCCGATTCAGGGGACAGGGATTTGATTCGTTGATTCAAATCACTGTCCTGAATTAATTTGGCCGCATCTGGTTCGGAGATTCAGCAGCAGCTGAATCAAATCCGGCTGCAGCTCCCTGCTGCAGCTACTGGGGACAGCCAGTGAAGATTCAGAGAGCTTCAAATCAATTCGGACTTTTTAATTGGTCCCCTGATTCTATTCAGATTCAGCCACCAAATCAGGCCGAATCTCCTCTGAACTGAATCAGCACCTGAAGCTTCGCACAGCCCTAGTATTTTCCATCTTCCTGTAGCAGCTCAAAGTTTGCAGCTCCTTCCCATTTGAAGGACTAACAAAAAGCAATGCACACAGAAGAGCTGAACAGGAGTTAGGGCATTAAGTAGCAAAAAATACCCAACATCCTCCTCAGCATCACCTATGAAAGATGATTTTTAAAATACACAGTGTGCTCGCAGATCAGGAAACAGGAATGTGAAGCACTGATGGAGCCACCAAAGCCACACATCTTAGTGTTATGCCTGCTGCTAAGGCACTCAACAAATTCCACTGTCCTGCCTTAAGCTGACTTCTATAGGGCACAGTTTGATTTTCTTTTATCGTTGTATTTGGGGTCACTTAAGATATTTTTGCACAAATGCAAGCAGTAAGAAAAGTGCTATGAGGCAGGATGAGCCAACTCTACCACAACATATTCCTCCCACTGAAATCAGTAGCCCTGTAAATTAGGGCACAGTTTAAGTCATATCTGTCTTGAGGTGCCGATGCACCATCAAGGCCATGAGGGGAGCATTACAGTCATGGAGTCTGCCCCTCTGCCTGGCACAGCCCATAGGAGTCCACCTCATGGTTTCTACAAGGATCCCAACCATACATGAGGGACACATCCAGTTCCTTCTTTGAAGATTTGTATTTGTAAAGCAGCTCCTTGATACAAAAAGTGTTGGATTATGCAGACCCAGTTTCTCATTCCCCCTCCTGCCCCCTGACCAAATCAGGAGAACAGACTGCTGGCCACATTCCAGATCTGTGTGTTGGAAGCAGCCCAGCTAGGTCTAAGTTCATGATCAAGTACTTTACTAACTGGAGCCAAGCAGAGAACCTGGCAAGGCTATCTCTGCACCTCTCTGACAACCAGCAAGTCAGGGAGTTGGATTTGCAGAGGGAGAATGACAAAGCATTACTATCAGATCCTTTCCAATCTACTTCTAAGCCTGGTGTGCTTGGGTTGTCCAGACTTTACAGCCCCAAGCTGCCATATTATCATGCCCTTCCTTGCCCCTTATCTCTTCCGGTGTCAGTGTTGTGTGGTGTTAGGACAGAGACTCGAATTGTTTCTGGTTGTGTATTACTTCTGTCCAAGCTTTGAAATAGCTTCCCTGACCACTTCCCAATTTAACTATTTCTTTGGACTAGACCCAGCCCCTAATTGCTATACTTCTTGCTCCCAATTTCTTTCAGCAGGTCTGTGCTCAGGAGTGTGCAAAAAAAGGAATTGTTTTTTATCAGTGTTTTATTGCATTTTCTTGGTTAATTGCAACTCTTCTTTGTTGTTTCCTGTCATACAGCTTTAACAGTAAGATTCATCACCAAAAGATTCATTGGGGACTATGACCCTACTCTAGGTAAGTGAAGTATTTATTATTCAACTACTGCTGCTATTATTGTGATTTATATTATGATAGCCTGGGTAAACGCCATTGTGCCAGACACTGTATGGGAATTGCTGAGTTATCCTGAAGGCATCTGGGGACAAGGCTGGCTTTCTTATGGGGAAGTAAGGCATTTAGCCCCTCAATTAAAACATATCTAGCGATATCCAGGACTTCCATTGTTTGCTTGATGTTCAATTTGAGCACCTACTTTCTGAATATCAGGCCTTTTTAAAGGAACCCCAAGTTGGATATGGAAAATCATGAGCCAATAAAAATGTAGGTTGCTCTTTCCAAGCCATGTTATTTGCTGGGCCATGCTGCTGGGCTTGGAAGGGTGGGGATGCTAGAAATTCTTCTGTTTTCTGCACTTCATGTAGGAAGTAGCTACTGCCTCATGGAAAAGAAATGTTCTGGTTTCAAAACAGCTCAGCTCTTTCCTTGCCCATCCTATGTTTTCTTTATTTTGCTTCCCTTGTTTGTTTTGACTGGAGAAAGTTTTCACAAAGGCAGGATCCCTTTTCCCGCGGGAATTCCTTTCCTGTCTGCTGCTTATTTTTTTCACTAGGAGCTGCTTACTGTGGCCTGATAAAGTATGTAACTTGCACCAGAAACACCTGATACAGAATCAGGGAAAATTAGGGTTCAAAGGGACCTCAGAAGGTCATCTAGTTTAACCTCCTGCTCAAAGCCAGACCATCCCCAACTAGATGATCCCAAGGCTTTGTAAAGCCAGGTCTTGAAAATCTCCAAGGATGGAGATTCCACCACCTCTCTAGGAAACCTGTTCCAATGTTCTACTATCCTCCCAGTGAGAAAATTTTTCCTAATATCTAGCCTAAACTTCCCTTGCTGCAACTTGAGACCATTGCTCCTTGTTCTATCATCTGCCACCACTGAGAACAGTCTAGCTTCATCCTCCTTGGACACTTCACAGAATACACGGGGTTCCTTCCCCCAGGGAGCTTGCAGTCCAAATGAGATGAGACCACATGCTCAGACGAAGGAAGTAATAGGGCTAAGAGAAAAACATTTACACAGGTGGGTTTGGAAGAAGAGAGCAGGGAGCTGAGGAGGTGAAGATAGGGCATAAGTGGCTGAAGGTTTGAGGCTGGGGGACAAGAGACAAAGGGATCTATGGAAGATTTGGCAAGAGCACAGGGGAAGGTAGGGAATAGGACCTGGGGCATGAGTGAGGATGGGACTATAGGATTGAGGGTGGGAGTCATAAGTGTGAGCGTGGTGAAGGTCAAGAGTGTAAAGGTTAAACTTTATATGAAAGCCAAGGCAGGAGTCCAAGAACAGGAGCAGGTGGTTTTTAATAGCAAAAAGATCAGCTGCTAGAAGGCATTCTCTGACATGGCTGCAGGGAACTGGAGTTGATGACCAAGAAAGTCCCTTCATGTTCTCTAATGACTTCAGTAGCTGTGTTTGAACAGGTTTGAGAGGTCAGAGGAAAAGAGTACACTCTATAGGTAGGGACAAAGGCTAAAACACCTTTGATGTTACTGCCAGAAAACCACACCAAGATGTGAAGAATTATGCCCTGCCTTGGCAGGACTTCAGAGAACTCCTGCAACCTCCTGTTCCAAGACAGGTTGGGAGGTGTTATCCCAAAGTGAATCAGAGGCAGGAATGGAGACCAGAGCCAAGATTTTCAGAACAAGGTAGGCTCTTACCTCAAAGTCAAGGTAAAGGTCTCCCTGAGTCAAATGACTTGTTGAGCTAGCGTTGTTTAAGCACAGCACTTGCTATGCTGTGCTCACACAAGGGAGTGATGTGGCTCTCAACATATATGGTCACTTCACAGCTTGAATGACCAGGTGTCCAAGTTGCAGTAAGATGAGAATTATGTTGCAGCTGTGATGGTCCAGGGAATATGTGAGAAACAAGGTTTGTTTGGCAGTATCTTTTATTGGGTCAACTGGTTGAGAGAGTAGTTAGAAGAGATATGGGAAGAGTTGAGAGAGATGTTAGAAAAGCTTTTAGGCAGAAAATGTCTTTCCTCAGGTCTGGAAAAGAGACAGGTAAAGCCTAAGCTGAATACCAGGTAGAACAATTACTTTTGCTTTACTACCCTGTTCCCCTTCTTTTAGTGATTATTTTCACTTAATGGGAGTTGAACACAATTCATTGATCTACCTGGCATTTAGCTTGGGCTGCATCTGCTTCTTTCCCAGACCTGAGGAAAGGCACTTGGTGCCCAAAAGCTTGTCTAACATCTCTGCAAATGAAGTAGTTGGCCCAATAAAAGATGTCACCAAGAAAACCTTCCAGGTGTCCCTATATAGCCAGGTTGATTGGGGACATTTTTTACCACAAACCTAGAACAGGGCCCAAACCTGTATCTGTAGCAAGATGCCTTAATCCGGGGGCGGGCAATTATTTTGGGCAGAGGGCCACTTACCAAGTTTTGGCAAGCTATCAAGGGCTGCATGGGTAGCCCTGCCCCTTGACAGGTGCCCTGCCCCGGTTGCCATCTTGGGACTGTAAGTCCCACCCCCTGACCTTTGCCACTAGAAGTCCCTTGCCCCCAGGAGTACTCCTTTCAGCAAGGGGTTTTGCCATCTCAGAACCAGAAAAATACCAAATTATATTGTAAAAAGCGCACATCTACAACATTCATTAATTTGATTTCAAAAAATATTTTTGTCCTGATTTACATGCTTTTGTGTAGTGTACATAGAGGTGATTATATATAATAGCTTAAAATGAAGTCTTACTCTTGTACATTGTGGGGGGTGAGTATAGGTTTGTGGGGGGCTGTGGGTGTGTGGGTATGTGGGGTGTGGGGGTGGATAGGTGTGGAGGGTGTGGGGTAAGGGAGCATTTGGGTGTGTGTATAGATATATGGGGTTTGTGCGGGGAAGGGTGGCTGGGTTGTGTGAGGGGGGTGTAGGTGTGGGGGTCTGCATGGATGGCAGTGTGAGGGAGGGGTGTGGGTGCATCTGTATGGTGGGGTGTGCATATGGGACTCACCCTATGAACACACACACAGACACACACAGTCCCTCCCTACACATGTGCACGCGTGCGCACACGCATACACACACTCCCCCGTACCAGCGCAACCCTATGCTCCTTGGTCTGGTGATGCAGCCTGGAGCCATGTGGTGCTAGAGCAGCGTGGGGGCAGGAAGGCAGGGAGTGGTGTGGTACTGGGTTGCTGCTTCCTGCTGGTGACTTCCCTTGGGTCCTACTGCCCCTGGCTCCTGTCATCTTTGACAGGCAGCCAGGAGCAGATAAATACTAATTTTCTAAATGTTTTAGGGGCCCCATGGGTTGTATTTTGCCTGCCCCTGCTTTAACCAGTCTGCCACCATGTCCTGCCAGACTGGTGGCCTGACTTTCAGAAGTACCAGCTTCCCAGCAACTTGAATTCCTGATTTCATCCTGAGATCTGTTCCCTAGACTGCTGTCTCCCTGTCTACATAACAGTAGCAAATGAACTCTGGAGTGGCAAGAATTTTCTTCATGCAAATATCACTATTGAAATAAAGGGGAAGGTCACTTTTGTAGGGCACTGTCTCTGCAAAACTGTTGCAAGGCAGAGTGTTGTGGTGTTTATATCTTGGATATATTAGAGAAATTTCAAGCATTTCACTACATATTTGATGTCAAAAGAACTATGCAGATCTATGCATCAAGGCAACTTTTATCTCTTGTTTAGAAAAGCAAGATCTGTTCTTCCAGATATATGTGACCGGAACTAAAAGACAGGCAAGCTGAAGGCAGTGGGTGAGGAGTGCCAGCAGGGCTGACAAACAGAACTGAAAGAATTGCTTTTAAAAATAGCTTGAAAGTTCTCATAGCTTTTAGCTCCCTCTCTGTTGGCATTTAACACCCCTGCAATGGAGTCATTCTCTCCTGATCCTTTTCATTTCTAGCATATGTCACACTGATCATTCCTGTGATTCCCAACCTCATGTTTCCAATGGAACAAAGGCCAACATGGCCTGGGTTTGGTTTTCATCTTCATTTCCTTGTCCAAGTCCTTGCCTCACTGGCCTCTTTTTGTAGAGTCATTCTTTCTCAGATGGGCAGGAGGGTGGAGAGAGGCAAAGCCAGTCATGTACCCAGTTTGGGACAGACATGGTTTCATCCATCTGAGTCTTAATTTTGAAAGCACTGCAGGAATCTCTCATGGATGTTCCAGCTTTCCATTTGCTAATTTAAACTACAGAAACAGTTGGAGGCACATTGTACATGATACACCAGTCCACAGGTTCCTGCTGGAAACTTTGAGAGACAGCCCCTGAGTGCTACAGTCAGTATGTAACCGTATCACGGTGAATGCAGATCAGGTTCTTACACCAGTGCTAGATTTAGAGCGTGGATAACACCAATGGGTCTTAGACCACATAGTTTCTGACACTGAGAGTGTTTACAGATGTGGAAACACTGTCCCTGCCCCCTGCCCCCCCCCCTCCAAAACAAAAAAAAACAAAAGAAAAAGCCCAGCCCTTTACTTTCATCTTGCCTATTAGATAAAAGTGCCCAAAAGCTCTGCTGAAGCATGCAAGCTATATAGATGCTGGGGAGCAGGGTCAAACGGACATGGTTCCTTTTCTGGTAAAGCGCTGGATTTTTTTCTCCCACATCTATCAGCACCATGACTGATTTACACTGCTAGATCTCTCCAGTAGAGATCTAGGCCTTCTTGGGTGGGAGACAGGGGGAGGGAAGAGGTCCAGGAGGACCTAGGGAAAAGCCATTGCTTTTGGCTCTGGTATCTCTTTGCCTCCATACCTATTGCTGGGGAGATTTGTCTTTTTTGTTCACATGTTTTTTCCACGTGCCCCAGGGCACTTGGTCCTATAGTGATATCACTGCCCTGGTTTAGGGACATTATGATTGGTTACCATGGAATTAGATGTGACAACAGACCTGTAGCCTTTTGGCTTGCCTGCAGGATAGGGTGGGATTTGAAAACACACATTTTGCTGACAAGCGAAAAAAAGCTGTTAAGAAAAACGTGCCAAAAACATGCAACAGGAACAGATCTATGCATTACAAGAGATGAGAGCACATGGAATTCCCCTTTTCCCGCCCTACACACCAGCTCCATTATCACCTTCCTGATCTTAAAGCAAGAGAGCAATGCCCTCGGGTGAAGATGAACTAACGAGACTTGTCAGAATCTGTCTGATGACTTCAACAGCTGGAGTGGTTTTGGACTTCGATACGGGTACAGTATGTATGTGGGGGAAGCAGAGCCGCTTAGCACTTCACCGCAACTGCCTGCGTGACCCTCTCACCATAGGTGGGAGTGCTATATTCTGACATAGGGTCTCAACCTGGTTTCCTTTGAAATCAGTGGCAAAGCTCCCATTAGCTTCAGTGCAGTCAGGGATGGGATGGGTTGTGAGTTTGACTGTTCACTCTAAAAGCATCCAGTTACCATTCTATCAGTGATCAGGACATGCCAGGGTCTGATCTGCCGTGCTATCAGTACTTTCTTATGTAGCATGATCTAAGCCAGCCTTGTGCTGGCTGAAGTCCACACTTACTCTGTGCAGGGATCAGGAGACATTTCATGTGCCTTTTTTTGTTCTTCTGCAGAGATGATTTACAGACACACAGCTGTCATCGATGGGGACATGGTGCATTTTGAGATTCTCGACACGGCAGGACAGGTACAGTTATGGTTCCTTCATCCATGGATGCTGGGAAAGACTAACTGGAAAGAATTCCCAAAGAGGCAGCATCCTTTTTTCAGTCCATGTTCTTGCCATTGGCCCCAGTACGTGGATTCCAGTGTGGGCCATGCCTCAAAAAGAGTGTGGGTGCACATCTGTCTTCTGAGCCTTGAAACATGATGCTTCAAGCAAGCAAGCAGTGGTGGAGGGCAGGGATGCTTTGGGTGGACCAGCTGAGGAGGCCTTGAGAGAGGATAGTGAAGGCAACACTTATGCTTGATTCTAAGGCTGTGTTTTACAGGGCTAGCCTGAAATCTCCTCTCAGAATTAAATTTCATCAGAAAATGTCAATTCATTGAGTCCACGATGCCTCAGGTTTTCATCAATCCCAGATTAGTGTTCTAACAGAACCCAGCCCCAATCCCCGGCAGGCTGCTCCCAGAGTCTGTTGCCCGGGGAAACATTTGCCCAATGGGTCTGCCCCAGAGCTGAGACTCCTGAATGGACTTGATCCTTGGCCCTAACCACTTAGCCTTGGAGCTGCAGCCCCTGTAAGTGCAGAATCCCTGGCCTAACAGAGCCAGGCTGAACCCTTGGATTTAGAGTATGTGGCTCTGGGCCAAACAGCCACGCCAGAGCTTCCAGGCTCTCTGCCATGGAGGTGGGAGCCTGAAAGCCCAGAGGGCCCTGGCTGCAAAAGGGGTTCAGCTCCTGACACTGCAGGAGGAAGTTCTGAAAGTCTGAGAACCATAAAAGGAGCCATAGCTCTCAGAGCATCTAGACTTCATGCTACAAATCTGAGATTCAGAGCCTGAGAGCCACAGGATTGGCTCCCAGGGTCTGTGGCTCTGGGGAAGCTCCCAGACAGGACTACCTGGGAGCTACATACAACTGAGGGCCCCTAGCTGCTCCATGAAATCACCTTTCTTGCCCTCAGCTGGTGGTGAAATGGATGAGCATGTCAACTCCATGGAGCTGCTAAAAAAAATCTAAGGAGCTGCTCTACTTTGGTCTTTCCAGAGTAAAACACTCTCAATTTCTAGTCCATGGGGAATGCTGAGTATTTTTGGTGTTCTGTCTGATTCGCAACAAAACCAAATTTAAAAAAGGACAGTTTCTTATGAACTGGAAATCAAGTGCCATCCAGACCCTCAGCTCTGGGGCAGATCCACTGGGAACTGGAAACTCTGCCTTCCCATCAGCTCCTCCGTATAGGGACTTGAATGAGAAGCTAGGAGTCAGTGTCTAAGGGTGGGATGAGAATGTTCTGGGAATGCCACTTTGCCTTTGCACTTTTGAATTTAATCAGACCACCCTTGGTAGGACTTCAGCCATGTCATTTGAAGTTGCCCATTTAGTCTCTCTCTCTCTCCTTTTGCTGTATACAATGCAATGCCCTTCTGTCTGCAGCACTGGGAAATATCCAAGACCCAATGGACAAGGCCTTTGGAGTAAGAGATTTAGTATTGCACTTCAAGTAGCCAGAGGTCTAGACTGACCTAGGTGTATGGTTTATCCATGTATTTATTTATATGTGTTTATATAGTTAAATTAAAACTGGTGGAGCTACTTTAATCCAGTCTCTTGAGCTGTTTCAGTTTCTAACCAATCCCTGTGGATGACACATTGCACCCCACAGAGCATATGCAAAGGCATCGTCCCTGTGCCAAAGACTTCACAGTTGTCTTTTGACCAAAATCAAAGCATCAGGAGAATGAGAAGTTCAGTGTAGGGAACAGAGCACTCTTGGAGGAGGTGTTGCTGAAGGAGATGGCTCATTGCCCAGCAAGGGACAGGAGGTTGCTCTGAGAACAGGGTGAGACTCAGGAGAAGGGACAAATCCAGAGGTGGAGGAAGAGAAGACCAAGGAAGGAGCAACACTGGGGGTGTACAGGGAGCAAGTATAAGAAGAAAGGGGCAGAGGCAAATAATGCAGGACTTCAAGGGAGGGGAGATGAGGAGCTTTTACCTTGTG
>NW_017729025.1:157527235-157530577 GCF_001723915.1 Gavialis gangeticus | reverse complement strand
GAAGAGAAAACCAAGGAAGGAGCAACACTGGGGGTGTACAGGGAGCAAGTATAAGAAGAAAGGGGCAGAGGCAAATAATGCAGGACTTCAAGGGAGGGGAGATGAGGAGCTTTTACCTTGTGCAGCAAAAGACAGAAGTCAATTGCAGGGGTTGGAAAAGAGGAAGATGAGGTCGTTGAAGCAGCGAGTGAGGGAGGTTGTCTTGGACCTGATCTACCATGTGCTGAAGTGCAAGCATGCCTGTTCAGTGACTTCAGTGTGGTTAGATCAAGTCCATTTCCAGCTGTGTTCAGAATAAATGAAAGATGAAGAAAACACTAAACTGAAGGACAATCTGGGGAGCCAAGCTGGAGGAGATACAGAGTTCTTGTCAGGAGCACACAAAAGCCTGTAAAAGTAGTAGTAGCAGGGATGTTTTGCTTTCGATAATCAGGCTGCCCATTTTCAGCGTGACTATGTTCGCTATTTCCTGACACAACACTGATGGGCTTTCCAGCAGCATTAATGGCACTACAGCCTTCAGCCAGTCATGTTTTACAAGCTAAGCAGGTATACCAAACCCTGCAACCCCAGGAACTGGCACAGGGAGCTGGCAAGGGAAGATCCCGCTTTTATATAGGGGATGCTGGGGATTAGTCACAAGCCAGTGGGCTAAGGAGAGGGGGACAGACACAAGTAAATAAACATTACCATTAAGGCACATACACTTAGGATCTGGGTAACAGGAAGTAAATAGTGACACTGTGAGGAAATTGGTAGAAACCAGTAGTTATTGGTAGAAAACAGTAACACTGTGATGTATACACGTGAGAACTTTAAACCTTCCCATAACTTCAGAGGACTCCAAACCAGTCTCTGGTCCCATAAAATACTTAATTGCCATCTGCTTGGGTTCCACATCTGAGTGCCTCTGCTATAGCTCACAGTCCTAGCCCCTCCACTCCTTCCAACCCTCTGGCCACGGGTCTGCTGTGGTTACCCGTGCTCCGATGATGCTCCTTCCATTTCTTCCTGCCCTCCTGCCATTTTCTGGGAGTTGTAGTGCACATTGGAGTTCGTTCCTCCAGTCCCCTGAAGGCTTCTTGGCATTGTAGTTCATGTTACAACATTACAGTACATGTTGTTCAGCATCACAGTACATTACACAGGATCATGCTTGTCAGTTCTTGGATAGACAGTGTGCCCTAAACATGCTCCATGGAGTGGCAGTAGTGATCCCTTGGCCCTGAGCTGGTACTGATACCCCTTCATAGTGTGAGGGTTGCTGTTTCTGAAGGAGCTGCCTGCTTGATGGGAGGAACATGTGTTCTCTTTGACGAGACAGTTGTCAGTAGCGATCTTGGGGTACTATGAAATTAGGGGTGCCACCCCTGTAACTGGGCCATAGTTTGACTGAGACCATCCCATTGTGGATCCACAGTTTCTACCTGCAGTTTCATTGGATGGAGCATTCAGCTTCTGCCCTGTGTTGCTGCATGGGGTTGCCTTGTTGATAGCCAGCCACCGTGTTCCATCCCAGGTGCCTTTCAGCGGGACATGAAACAACCTGTCTACATCCCTTGATATTAACTGTCAGGTCCTCAGTGGGTGCCAGTAGATGTAATCCAAAGCCAACAGCCTGCGCTGCTCCAGAGGCCTGATCCCACACTGTTGGGAGTTTTACTGGTGACCCAAATAGAAACAGGAGCAAGCTGTAGCCAAGTGTCTGAACTAGTGCTTTGAGCTCCTTGCATGTAAAGGTGCCAAGCAGGGATGGTGATGCTGTGCTTTCTACTTTTCCCTGCCCCAGGAAGAAGACTCCTTGCAGATTGAGGAGAAGATCAAGTGGGGTGACGGTTTTGCTGTGGTGTACTCGGTGACTGACAGGTGCAGCTTTGATGAGGTTATGAGGCTCTGCTTCCTCATCAACCACATCCATGCAAGCCCTAAGCGGAGCAGTGGGAGTGACCAGCCGCCTGTGGTAATTGTTGGCAACAAAAAGGATTTGCAGTTTGACAGGATGGTATCCTCTGAGGATGGCGAGAATCTCTCCAAAGCCCTGAAATATCCGTTCTATGAGATCTCCACCAGAGACAGCTACGAAGAGACTGTGATGGTGTTCAACACGTTGTACCATGAGCTGATGAGACAGGGGCACTTCTCCCCTGGCTCCTTCAAGAGGAAGACAGTGTCCAAGCTGATGGAGAAGATTCCCAGGATGCACGCTAACTCCACCCTCAACTCGGGTGGCAGAAGCCTGAGCTTCAACTCCTTCAGGGACTACATACCAGAGTGAGCTGCCTTTGTGCAGGCAAGGGGGTGGAAGCAAATGAGCCTGAACGAGCAATGGACAGGCTGCAGTGCTGCTGGCCTTGCCAGCCTTGAGAGCCCGTGTGTAGTAGCTAGGGTGGGTCACTATAGCTGCCTGTATTCCAGGAAGTTCACGGTGCTAGTCTAAGCTGGCTTCATAGAGGGGAATGGGCAAAAAGGTGGGTGGCTTGATGAGGTTGGTGCATTAGCTTTGTACATTGAAAGCCTTAGAGGGGAGGCTTATGTCCTGGGTTAGAGGGAGCAGTGCAAATGTGTTTGAGAGGGTGTCCTCTTCCTCCTCATTATCCACATTTTGCTTATGTCACAAACTGTCACTATACATTATGCTGTTGGCAGGCTTTGCTCCAGGTGGAACTGGGATTGGGACTGAAGGTTAAGATTGTGTGTTAGAGCCAGGTGGGATCCCAGGCCTTGGTTACCAGGCGGTATTGCAGAGCAGGATGGAGGGGCCCTAGTTGGAAGTTTTCCCGACACACCTCCTCATTCTGCTTGGCCACTGATCCCTACGAGCATTTATTGACGTGCTCTGGGAGGGGTGCAGGGGTGCTTTAATTAATGCAGGTCCAAGAGCCACACTATTTAAAAGTGCCCAGAACATCACATGTATCAGCATCCCCGCACTGAAAAATGGTAGCAGGGCACTTTGAACTAAAGCTTGACGAACAAGCTTTAGTGAAAAGCACCTGGCCACCATTTTTCAGTGCAGAGACGCCGATGCACGTGAGACGGGAGTGTAATTACCACGCTCCTGCACACTCTGTTAATCAACTCTAACACGCTGGAATTACAGCATGTTGGAGGAGCCTCCCTGCACATGTAAAGGAACCCCATTTCTCCCGAACAAAACCGTTCACAACCTGCACCCTGTTGTGGATGTCTTTTACCAGGGCAGACCCATAGGCTGTCAGACTGCATCTGCTGTCTTCAGTAACAGTCAACACTAGGTGGCTTTTCTAGAAAGTGCTGAGTGCCCCTGGCAAGGGGAAAACTCCTTTAAATACGTCACTGCGTGACCTTCGACCCCCCCCACCA
>NW_017729025.1:157521957-157526126 GCF_001723915.1 Gavialis gangeticus | reverse complement strand
CCTGCGTGACCTTCGACCCCCCCCACCATTCCCTATTCACTTACCCCCACCCCCAGCCATCAGACTCCAGGGTAAAGGTCTCATTGACTTCAGCAGGACAAAATCAAGCCCTTGATGCTAAAGGGATTTCAAGCACTTACCCTTCATGATGGTCCAGCTGCCATTACCCTCTCTACTCAGTGTGACTCTTGGACGTGTGCACACAGGCACTCAGCCCTGCAAGTTTCATGCCACCCAGAGCTTACACCATCTGTAGAGTGACACACAGTTTCCATGGGACTACAGTAGTGTGCATGGAGGGCATCACGTTGTGCCCACAGCTGCTGAAATTGTGTGACTGCTGTGAGGACAGAACCTTAGTTGTGACAATCAAAAATGTTCTCAGTTGTGTTTCTCCATCATAGTCATCAAAGTTGCTATCAAAGAGCCATGTTTACTGCTCTGGGCAGTAGTTTACGTGTGGGTGAATAGGGCAGATCAGGGGGTGGGAGTTAAAATGGTTGCCCCAAATGAGTCCGCACACAAAATATGCCCTCCCCCTTTGTTCTTCTCAGAGCACCAGAATAGTTAGTTAGACCGCTGGTTCTGGGCTTTATTAATTCTCTCCTCCTAAGGAGAAAATGAATCCAGCTGGGGAGTAAAGCAAGGGAAAGAGTGCCAAATGCCAGCTCCATCAAGCACTGGCCAGGGTTGCGCACAGCTTGAAATCTAGTCCATTTCAAGTTAGGAGTTAAAGGCAGCACCAGGGAGGACCCTGCCACCAAGTTCCTCTTGCCATATGTGTTTCTGAAGTCACATTCTTCTGTTTTAAATTATTTTCTCTCCCATATCCCAGTGTGAACGATCCACAGGAACCAGGAAGAGCCACCTACACATGCAGGGAACCAACAAGACTGACAGTACACCCAATCCCAGTGCAAAAGAAACCAAAACCTCCAGTTCCCTCAAATCTTGTTGACTGAGAGTGATCTTGGGGGTTAGTTGAAACACTTGTGACAAATGGGATTTTTGGAGTTGGCCAGGTCCATCCAGAGAGCTGCGAGATGGCGATCCAGTGACCACTTGTGATAGGGCCTGGCACCACACACTGCATGTGCTACAGATGCACAGAAGAAAAGGGACTGGATGGCTCATGAGATTGGAGCCCTTTGCTTACATGTGGAAGGGTTGACACTACTGCTAGCCTAGTTTAGTGCTAGTCCAGCATCTCTAGTTAATGGAGAGAGAAGTCGGTCCAGTGGTGAGGAGGCAAGCATAAGAGACATAGGTTCACTTCCTGTGTGGTTAGACACTCCCTGCATAACTTCGGGCGGGTCACTTAACCTCTTTCCTTGGCCTGTGAAAATCAGGATAAGAACCCGGGGTGCAACAATGACAATTAAGGATTGTGAAGTGCCCAGGTTCCCCAGTAATAGGGTCAATATCCCATCCCTGCAATACTAGCCACTAATTCCTAATTATTTAATCTCTGTGCCTGCTTTCCCTATGTTTCTGCTGGTTAAGGTTATATGCTCCACAAGAGAACGTTTAAATTGTTTAAATTAAGAAAATTTGTTTACAGCAACTTTACTGTTTTTTGTTTTTTTTTTAAAGCCAGTTATTCCCAGGCTCTGTAAAACCATTTTTGGGGGCTGAAATCACTTGACAAAATCCCCTCTAAATAGCACAGTAAGTAACAATTTAGGCAAGGCAAAAATGTCAGATGTTGCTGTCCCAGCTTAGCTGGAAAGCACCAACTATATTTTAATGGTGTGTGGGTGATGGGGTTTGGGGGGTTTTTTTAGCTGTTACACTCATGGCTGAAGCTGTGCATCTTGTGTTATTTGCTGCCATCTGTCTCCCATTGGGTCCCCCCTCTCCCAGGTAAGGGCCATCCAGGCTTCCTCCATGTTCCACCCAAATCTAGAACTGATCTTCAGTTTACACATTGCTCCAGCCTGAACAACATAGTTTTAGAAGCGCTGCATGCTTATCTCTCCAAACGGAGGGTCACTAAAGGACTCTGTCAATTCAGCTGGTTTACTGATAACATGGTCATTCCATGCTGAAATTTCCTAGTAGCCAGGATGTGTATATTGCCTCCCAATCTCTGTGGAACAGATTGGGTTACCAGGTATGTAAATCAAGGGGCATTTATAGACTTGCTCTGGGAGGTGGGAAGGCGGGTGCTTTAATTAGCGAGCCATGCTAATTTCAAGCACCAATCCTCATGTGTATCAGCGTCCTTGCACTGAATAAATGGCAGTGGGGCATTTTGAACTAAAGCTCATCAAACAAGGTTTTATTCAGTGCCCCGCTGCCATTTTTCAGTGTGGAGATTCTGATACATGTGACACTGGAGGCTGCTAGAGTACATTAATTTCTGCACTCTGACAGACTCGGTTAATCAAGTCTGCTCTGACGTGCTAGATTTACAGTGCATCGCAGCAGCCTCCTCACGTGTGTAAGTGCCCAAGGGGACTGTTTCTTGTGACACACTCTGATACCTCTGCTAACAAGTGCCGGTTAATTGCACTTGTCTGTCCTAGAGGGCCAGTGAGTTGTTATATTCTGTGGGATTTCTTCCACCTTAAAGGCATGGTTTTATGAGGTGACTGAATAATGGTCAGAACAGTTGGGCTACAAAAAAACTTCACATTTGTCCCAGGAGAATCAATTTTCTCCCTGGAAAAGTTGCAGTCGTTCAGACATCCATTTCTTTTGTCACAGGACAGACCCTGAAAAGGTTCATGGGGTAAGATCCACTAACAGTTTGTCCCAGGACATCACAAAGTATGTCCTGGGATTGCATTGTTGGATCAATAGCAGCAAAGTGGCAGTGCATTCAGCTGCTTACTAAACCCTGATTGGAAGGGCAGTGTGTATACATGCCAATCCTGTGACTTTTCCATTACAGGACAAACACAGGCACAACTGGTCCCAGGACAAATGCAACATCAGTTCATAGACATTAGGGCTGGAAGGGACCTTGGAAGATCATTGGGTCCAGCCCTCTGCACCAGGGGCAGGAAGTCAGCTAGGGTAAAAGGATCCCAGCAAGATAAGCATCCAAATGTTTCTTGAAAGAGTCCAGAGTAGGTGCGTGCACCACCTCTGGAGGGAGTCTATTCCAGGCCTTGGGGGGCTTGGACCGTAAAGAAGTTTTTCCTTATGTCCAGCCTAAAATGGTCTTGGGGGAGTTTGTGACCATTAGACCTTGTCATCCCGTGGAGCGCTCTGGTGAACAGACGTTTCGCCAAATCCTGATGCACACCCCTAATATAGGGTGCCACCAGGTTCCCCCCTGAGCCTGCACTTTTCCAGGCTGAAGAGTCCCATGGCTCTCAGTCTCTCTTCATAAGGCCTGTTCTCCTGCCTTCTGATCATGCATGTGGCTCTCCTCTGGACTCTCTCAAGCTTCTCCATGTCCTTCCTAAATTATGGAGCCCAGAATTGGAAGCAGTACTCTAGCTGCTGCCTCACCAAAGCCGAGCACAGTGGGAGGATGACATCCTGGGTCTTGCTAAAGATGCAAGCCAGAGTCTTGTTTGCATTGCCAGCTGCAGTATCACATTGGTGGCTCATGTTCATCTTGTGGTCAAGCATGACCCCCAAGTCCCTTTCGGCCATGGTGCTAGTGAGTGTAGCACCAATAGGGCATAGGCTAGTATGACCTACTGAAAAGGAAGGGGTACCACCTATAAGCACCACGTGTAAAAGGAAATGAAACATCTGGGCTTGAAATGCTCAATGTGGATCTGGAAGATTGCTCAAGGTAGAATCTGAAGATGATATCCATAAGTGCTAATTTTTATTAGTGATTAATTCTCTTCCCCTTCCTACCCTCTTTTCAATGTGGTGAATAAAGGTAAGTTATCACCAGAACAGAATCTGCTTTTACAAACTGGGTTGTGTTCTTCAGGGTCACTGACTCGATACGTAGAATTTATTATCCTGAGAAACACTTGTCCTTCAATCAGAACAACCTCATTAGAAAGCAGAAAACCATCAAATTGTACCTGGTTTGCAGCAGTCTCTCCTCCACTGTTCACACCTGGGAGCTTTCCTAACCTACCCGTGGCTCTTTTAAAGCATAGCAGTCAAAGCTGGAAAAGTTCCTACTGAGTGGGTTCTTCCTTCCCATCTCCTCCTCCCATTACTGCTGAATTGCTCCTTAGAGCAGATAATTT
>NW_017729025.1:157515650-157516957 GCF_001723915.1 Gavialis gangeticus | reverse complement strand
TCCCATTACTCCTCCTCCCATTACTGCTGAATTGCTCCTTAGAGCAGATAATTTTGCCTCTTTGGATGAATTTTTCAAGATTTATGGTGTAAATAACATGACTTGTATTACATTCAGTGACAACATAGGAGCCTGTTGAACTGTACAGTAGCTGCATTCCATTACAATAAAAATCAGTGTGGGCAATATTGTGTGCTTTGTTAGAACTTTATTGTTTACCCATATTTTATCCTCTCTAAGGGAAAAGGCTTATTTTGTCTCAGCAGTAAGTATTCAGTATTCTTTGCTGTCCCTATCCAGCACTGCTCTGATATAGTTGCTTTCTGAATGCGTATAATAGAATGCAGGAGACCTACTGCAGAATTATGATAGAGCCCAAGTAGATATCTCTCTTTGCCTTCGCTCCCTGCATCTGGCATCTGGCAAAAGATGGGAAGGTGTGAAATTTCTGTCCCATTTTCCCACACACAGGAAATCGCTTTGTTTGGGATATTCCTACCTACTCTTAATGTAAGGCTGAATATTTCAGAGATTGAAATCCACCCTCAGTCCCTGGAGTGGAACATTTAGCAAGGTAATCATGAATTCTTCAATGCTGTATGTGACAAAACAGATGACCCAGTCTGGGGAGGCTCCTGTTCTTTTCTCTTTGGGTGCTGGTGAAACAGGCTGGCTTCTGTAGGTATTCTTTTTGGGGGGAAGGGGAGGGAGACCTTTTGAACTCTAGCTTTCTAAGACTGCCAAGAAGGGGGGTCACAGTCACAAGCACAGCATCACATACAATTAGACGCATGTATCCTAGATCTGACCACTAGTGTGTCTTGTCCAGGGCGATACCAGATTACCCTAGGAATCTGATCTAGTACAGCAGATTTATGCCCCATTGGATAGGGAAGCTGTTACTACTCTCCAGTGTCTTTAACCTTACACTTAGTGCAGAGGGAACAGATTTACAGGAAGATTCGGGGGAGCTTTCAGTGCACGTGAATGGATTTCAGATTGTGGATCCTTTAACAAAGTCATGCTCAGTGTGTATACCTGTCAAGGGAGCCTCTCATTGAAGTAAGCCTCTCCTGTGGTGTCTCCAGTGCTCTAGATAAAAAAGACCTCTGTAAAAACTGAAAGGTGGTGTTCTGCAGAGGACAGTGTGACACCTGAGCCATGAGGGAGTCAGTCCTGGCTGCACCTCAGCAAAGTCAGATCTTGCATTAAACACTTACAGTGAAGACACCACTTTATATCCATCAGTAAATCATGCCGATAAATCAACACTAAGTAGCACAGGCAAAGGAAGGTCTCATCTCACC
>NW_017729025.1:157509176-157510650 GCF_001723915.1 Gavialis gangeticus | reverse complement strand
TCATGCTGATAAATCAACACTAAGTAGCACAGGCAAAGGAAGGTCTCATCTCACCTCTTACCAAAGCTCTGCCATGAAGTAGTACCTTCTACTCCTCCGTGCTGTCTGCATGGCTGAGCCTAACTTGGCAATGTTAGCCCTTGGCATACTGGAGCCTGAAAAGCAGTTGCCTATCTCTTCCCAGCTCTGAAAAACTCTTTCTCCCAACACAGCCACCTCTTTCCATGCCTCATGCCCCATAAGATGTACCCAGTAGCCTTGTCCAAACCTCAAGCTGGCTGCCTCCTCAGCGTAGCAGCCCTATCTCCAAGAGATGGCTGTATTAGTGCCTAAGGACAACCTCTCTCCTTCCTTGGAAAGGAAAAGTCAAAGGTCTACCTGAGCCTATGGGCCCACAGGCTAGCGTGATTGAAACACACACCATTTCTATAGTGAAAGTCACAAAGGGAGTACTGTGGCCAGCTGCACCTCCATCTGCTTTTGACTGCCCTGTCTACATGTGCTGGTGCCCATTTAAAGCTGGGTGGACTGCTGGTAGCCTTTGACACAAGCCAAGAGCAAAATTCAAACTGAAACTCAGCCTTCTAGAGCTGTAGCAAGGTGCCTTACCGCAGGAGTAGCCCATGGCACACATGGCACACGTGACATGGGCAGCTGCTGTGTGTGACATGCAAGCTCCAGGCACTCAGCAAAGGGAGGTGCTGGAATGGAGGCAGCAGGGTTCGAGCCTCTAGCAAGGCAAGATGCTGCTGCCACAGGACATGTCCAGTGTCACCACCAAGAGCCAGGTTAATTCTTCCCTGGTCCTGCAGCTGCTGCCAAATTCAGGGCTTTGGATCCTTGCTTGGCCTATAAAACTGGCAGTTGTGGGGCCAGGGAAGGGCTCCTGGCAGCAACACCTTACACCTCCTTGCAGCAGCATCCTTCCCCCTCTCTGACTTACAGACTCAAACCCTCTTCCCCCCCACCCCTCCCTTCCTGGACCCTAGGGTGTAAACTCTTATTTGGTATGCATCTGGTGGACAGGGATCAGGATGGCACTCAAAAAGGCAGGGCTTAACTTGTGTCATACCTGCCAAACAGGTTAGCCACCACTCTTTCTTGCTCTGCCTCCATGCCTCACCTCCTTCCTCACAGCCCTTCTGTGTGCTGTCTCCCCACAGATTAGAGTTGGCATCAAGTGCAGATGAAACTCAAGCTGGGTTCAGGCTAAAGAAGATGATGCAGGGAAGGGAAATCTGGAATTGTTCTCAAGGTTTCTCAACCTCTCAGCAACTAAAAATCCCCCTGGTCAGCCCTAGTCTCTGGAAAATTACTCCATTCCCAGCTGCAGCTGGAAAGTTGTTCAGTGCTTTAAACTTTATCAGTAGGGAGGGAGAGGAGAACCCAGGCTCAGGAGCTGGGCAAAAGTCCTCCTTGTCTAGTGTTGCGCTAGGAGGCTGCCAGCAAGGTGCCATAAGCAGAGACAGAGCCT
>NW_017729025.1:157502178-157504176 GCF_001723915.1 Gavialis gangeticus | reverse complement strand
TGTTCAGTGCTTTAAACTTTATCAGTAGGGAGGGAGAGGAGAACCCAGGCTCAGGAGCTGGGCAAAAGTCCTCCTTGTCTAGTGTTGCGCTAGGAGGCTGCCAGCAAGGTGCCATAAGCAGAGACAGAGCCTGCCTCTGACCCCAAGCCTGATCGTCTCCCCAACTCTGCCACCCAGGAACCGCTGCTTTGTTCCACCTCAGTACTTGTCATGTGTAGTGGCGTCACGTGCCTTTACGCTCCTGCTGATGGGAAAGGGCAACTTAAACTGTGTGCGTTAGTCAGAAAAGCCCCAGCGTAAGGTGCGGGTGATGGCTGACTGCTCTCCCCATCCCCAGCACCCTCTTCTGCAGGCTCTGGGGGCAGGGCTCAGACAGGCCTTCTGGCAGCTCGTTTTAGTCTTTCCTCCGTTAATCTTTCTGAAATCATCTCCAGGCTCGGCGGGGGTGGGAGTTGGATGAAGCTGAGATTTTCCATCCCTCCCTGCAGCCGCAGCCTGGGGTTTTATGTATGCACCGCTCCGGAACTAGTGACCCTGCTTGTCAAACTTTTCAGGGACAGAAGCATGCAGTTGGGAGTGTTTAATGTTCCCTTATCTGTCTTCCTGGCCTATGAGGCCCTTCTGCAAAACTAACCTCTCTCTCAGCATCAGTTCAAACCAAGCTCCACCTAGACAGAGGAACAGATGCTCCCATCCAGAGCCCACAGGAACCCAGAGACGGAAAGATTCGAGGCAAATCTCACCGCTAACTCCAGTTGGGGCTCTTGCCCTGTAGGGCAATTCCTATTTGAACTGCTCATTTCTCCAAGGGGCATTCTCCACTGTCTCCATGAAAGGGGGGGGGGCTCCTGCTGGTGAATGATGCAGCTACAATAGGTGGAATAAGTTGCTGACTCTCTGAGGTACGGATCTCCTCCCAGCACTGCCTGCTTTCCTGGCTTGCCTGTGTGGATCCAGCAGAGAAGAGGCCATGGCACCATGACTCCTTTCTTACCTTTCTCCCACCCAGCAGAGACCCCCTCCCCTCCCCCACCATCCTAGCCATTGCTTTCAGTGTTAGGCCAGTGTTTGCCTGCTGCTGTGTCTTCTCCAGCACACCCTATAAAGGGAAGGGGAATACCAAGTGCAACTTACAAATTATTGCTCTCTGGAGAGGCCTCATTCTCTGATTAGCAAAGACAGGGTTAAAACCTAGCTTTTCCTCTCCCTCTTTCCATCTTTTTAAAGAAGCAAGAAACTGGATAACCACAAATACTGATTCTAGCCCTAGAGAGGTCCTTCAAGTAGGAAGAGAGAGGTCATAACCCACCTGAGGTCCACCATACAATGTCATTGAGTTCAGCTAAGCCCAGTGGACAATTTCCCCTGGAAATGGTTTTGTGCAGAATAGGACAAGCAGGGAGTATTCTCCTCCCCACCCCCCTGCCAAAGGAAAGAGACAATCCCATGATGCTCCTAGTGGCTTGAACTCTGCAAAGTAGACATTGGGCTTTGTGATCTGACAGCCAAAATGGATATTTATTAGGGCCGTGCAAAGCTTCGGATCATGATTCAGATTTGGAGATGATTTGGATGATTCAGAGGCTGAATCTACAAATCTGAATTGAATCACGGGAAACTTTAGGCTTTCTGAATCGATTCAGAAAAGATTCGGCGATTCGGCCACAGGGTATAATGGGGAATCAATGAAATATTGATACCTTTGTTGTCTTTTGTGTGATTTGGATGAAACTTGCAGGGATGGTAGCCTCTGCTGAGATCATGACACGTGCCAAGTTTCAAAGTGATAGGTGCAGGGATTTCTGGGAAACTTCAACCCAAATTTCTGAAAGCAAAACTCATGTCACATGTATGTGTTAAGCCACAGTGACGTGAAAACTGCAGGGATGGTAGCCCCTGTGGAGGCCACAAAGCCTGCCAAGTTTCAAAGAGATAGGTGCAGGGTTTTGGAGGAAACTGCACCTCAAGCTGTGGACAAGCAAAACTCGTGACATGGGT
>NW_017729025.1:157494938-157497178 GCF_001723915.1 Gavialis gangeticus | reverse complement strand
TCATGACACGTGCCAAGTTTCAAAGTGATAGGTACAGGGATTTCTGGGAAACTTCAACCCAAATTTCTGAAAGCAAAACTCATGTCACATGTATGTGTTAAGCCACAGTGACGTGAAAACTGCAGGGATGGTAGCCCCTGTGGAGGCCACAAAGCCTGCCAAGTTTCAAAGAGATAGGTGCAGGGTTTTGGAGGAAACTGCACCTCAAGCTGTGGACAAGCAAAACTCGTGACATGGGTGACAGTGTGTGTGTGTTAAGGCACAGCGGGGTGACAGCTGCAGGGATGGTGGCCCCTGCTGAGGCCATGAAGCTTTCCAGCTGTCAAGGAGATCGGTGCAGGGATTCCAGGGCCCTGCACCTCTAGCTGCTGACAATCAAAATTCATGTCATGGGTGCTTGTGCAACTGTGTCGGTCTTGTGGGGTGGAGGGCATTGAAGCTACTGCAGGCCTGGCTGCTAAGCTACTGTGTTACCAGTCAATCATGATTCACTCAGGGACCACTTCAATACACAGTAGCTAGCTAGTAGCTACTAGATAACGAGTTATTGAGCAAGGATTAACACCTACAAAACCACAGGCTAAGGAGAGGAAATAATCAATACAGAGCCGAACTGCTTCTGCTTCAAGACAATCAGTTGCACAAGCACCCATATCACGAGTTTTGCCTGTCAGTAGCCAGAGGTGCAGGGCCCCAGAACCCAGAAGCCCTGCACTTATCTTCTTGACAGCTGGCAGGCTTCGTGGCCTCAGCAGGGGCTAGCAGGCCTGCACCTTTCACCCTACTGTGCCTTAACGCACACAGTGTCACCCATGTCATGAGTTTTGCTTGTCTACATCTTAAGGTACAGTTTCCCCCAAACCCCTTCACTGATCTCCTTAAAACTTTGCAGGCTTTATGCCCTCACCAGGGGCTACCGTCCCTGCAAGTTTTCTCCAAATTGGACAAAAAATAACAAAGTTATCGATATTTAATTGATTCTCCATTATACCCTATGACCAAATCTCTGAATTGAATCGCTGGCATCAGAATCAGCCGAATCTGAACCAGAATCAGATAGTTCTTTATTCACACAGGCCCAATATTTATCATCCTTTTCTTTTTTTCTTTTCTTTAAATTGTTTTCAAGGGCCAAAACGGTTCCAAATTCTGCTAGGCAAAGCCTAATCATTCAAGTTTGAAATTTCAACTGAATAGAGCTCAATCATTCAAATCTCTGTGTGTGTGTCTGTGTGTGTGTGTGTGTGTGTGGATCTACCACTGGATAAGTAGCCTCCCTTCTAGACCCATCAGTCTGAGACTTCTGACACTCCCCAAATCTATGGCAGGCATCCTATGTACAAGACCCCAGCCTGGGAGCATTAGGGTTTAGATGCCCCCAAATCTCGCTCCTAGCCAAAAGGCCAAGAAGCAAGCCATGGGGGAAGTGTGAACACAGTCCCCCATTGCCACAAAATTGTGCAGCTGAGTTTCCTGCATTTGGGGAAACTGTCAGAGGTTGACCTGCCCAGAGTGCAAGGGACAGACCTCACCCTGGGAAAACCACCTTGTTGATCACAGCAAACCCATCTACACATGCACTAATGAGCTTTTCCTAATGTACATTAAATTTAGTACCTTCACTATGAGGTACTAAATAAATGCACATTAGGCTGCCCTAATGCACAGTACTGAAAGTGCACCTTTTTAAAGTGATGCTTAATGCACAGTAGTCTATTTTACTGTGCATTAGTGTAATTGCATGGCTTTTTACATGATGCTTTAATTTGCACAGTAAAATAGGCTACTGCACACTAAAGCACATGTATAGATGCACCCAGTATCACCCTATTGCCCTGTTTCCCAGGACCAACCTATTACAGACAGGTTGGAAAAGAGTGGCTTCAGGCCCTGAAGCTGCCATGCTTTCATTTTGCACACCACTTTCTAGCACTGGTGACCTTTGCCAAGGTGAGGCAAACGCAAACCCATCTTCCAGAAGAGACCCAAATGGCTGACGCAAGGAGTAGCTGGACAGCCAGAGTAAGTCATTAATCAGCTTTGTTCTGTGTTAAAGGCTCCATCAAAGGAGATACATGGGCCAGATCAAAACAGCGCTGGGAACAAAAGTTCAAGAGCCAGAAGCATTCCATTCCCTCACTCCTCATGCTTTTGTGTCTTTCCACTCTAATTGGAGTTGGCATCTAAATAGGATTGACCCTTCCTGGACTCTCCCAGCCCTTCTCCCCACCCCCCACCCC
>NW_017729025.1:157490976-157494767 GCF_001723915.1 Gavialis gangeticus | reverse complement strand
TCCCCACCCCCCACCCCCCCACCAGATTAGAGCTCCCTTCTGCTCACACAAGCTGGTCCCTCTGGTGGTAATTCCCTCACTTGATGGCCTCTGACTGCCACTGCATGTCCCAAGTCAAAACAGGCTAGAACTTCCGGGCGATTATTGTTCAAACATTTCTCACAGCCTAGCATGATCTAAACTAACAATGTGGTATTTAGTCCCCTGCCTTTGTGCAGGAGGAAACAGCAGCCTCAGAACTGTTTGTACTGTGATGTGTAAGAGAATTCCTCCATGACAAGTGTGGATATCAGGGAATGGACGAAGGGGAATTCAGAGCATGGGCAACTGGTGCCTCCTGACTCTGGTTGGGGGGGAACCAGCGGCTGATCGCTGACTGGGCATGCCGATTGCCGACTTGGGGGTGTTCTCCAGCAGTCGATCACCGACCCCAGAAGTGCTGGCAGCAAAACCGGACATGCCGCTGGCACTTCTCGGGGGGAGCACCGGCCAGTGCTCCCCACTCCCCAGCTGGCGAGGGCCAATCTCAGGGGGGGTATGTGCCCCTCTGAGTCCCCCCTATGCGTTGCCTATGATTCGGAGAGTTTGGAGCAGGCCTCTCTCTGGCTTTTCCTTCTTTACAAGAGAGTGAGAACAGTGGGGAAAAGCTCTTTGGTGCTGCCACTCATCTCTTATTGCACTTCAGCTCTGAGCTCTCTGAGCAGTGAACTATAAGCAAACATCCTTCCTCACCATTACCACAGGGTCAGTGTTTGATGCCCAGAAGGGCATCTGAGTTCTATGCTTAGTCTTGCTCTTTCATTTAGACATATAATACAATCTGGGGGTGCCCTATAGAGGCACTTTGCCTAGCTACTCCCATGGGAAAACACTTCACATTGCACAACATCAACTCTTTGTAGTTGGGTCAGCACTAACACACAGGTGAGTATGCTGTTGAAGTCCCACCTTGGTGCCTGAATTTCAGGAGGCACGGGACGTTACAGCCCCCAGCACCACAATCCTAGTTCTCAAGCCCAGGCTGTAGCAGCTCATGCTTTTAACTCTGAAATCCCCCTGTTTGATCCCCATGAGTTGGCCAAGTGGTGACTGTCACAAAAACAGCCCCATTTAAAAGGTTGGAAATAGCCACAGTCACAAAAGTGATCACCTAAATGGTTACTGTGGATGCTCTTGTGAAGATCTCTAGGAACTGGATTCAGTTCCCAGCTCTGTCCTAGCCTCACTATGTGTCCTTGGGCAAGTCACTTAGTCTTTCTGTGCCCTTGTCTGTAAAATGGAAATAACATTTCTTCCATCTCCTTAGTCAAGGGCTATCTCAGGCAAAGACTGTACCTTTCATTCTCTCTCTCTGCTCAGTCCCTCGCATAGAGGCCCCCAGCTGCTGCCATAATATGATTAAATACAGATAGTAAAGAAAAGATGGACCAGTTGGGAGCAGAGATCAAGGAAATAGATGAAGTTGAGAAGAGACAAATGTGGAAGTTCTCTACTTTTCCACGCCTCCAGGAGGAAAGCAACCCTCAGTCCTCAGCGGTTTGTGTCCTAAATTGACCTCTGCATTTTTTCATATTGAAAGGAATTCAGAAATAGATTTTAGTCAAAAGCTTGGAGCATTCATTGCCCTTATTAAAGCTTTCAGGCACCTCCCAAAGGTCAGAGGGTTATTTGTCTTGCTTATATAGTATAATTAGAAAGAAATGGTATTTCACAGATTCACAGAAGTTTAGGGCTAGAAAGGACCTCATGAGATCATTGGGTCCAGCCCCTCTGCTCTGGTCAGGAAGGATTGCTGGGATCAAATAACCCCAGCAAGGTGTGCATCCTTTTGAAGATCTCCAGGGTAGGCGCCTGCGCCCCCTCCCCCTCCACTGGGACTCTATTCCAGAGTCTAGTCACATGCCTAGCCCCTGATGCTCATCCCTGATATATGTAAGCTGCCACCAAATCCCCCCAAAGTCTTATCTTTTCCAGGCTGAACAGTCCCATATCTGTCAGCCTTTCCTCGTATGGCTTGCTCTTCAGGCCTCTAATCATACAAGTGTCTTTTCTCTGGACTCTTTCAAGCTTCCTTCTTGAAGTGTGGTGCCCAGAACTGGATGCAGTACTCCAGCTGTGGCCTCACCAATGCCGAGTAGAGCAGGAGAATAACTTCCTTAGTTTTGCTTGATATACATTGGTTGATGCAGGCCAGTGTATTGTTTGCTCTGCTAATTGTAGCATCACACTGGTGGTTCATATTCATTTTATGGTCAATTATGACCCACAGGTCCCTTTCAGATTTGATGCTAGCTCACCACCGAGCCTGTAAGTTTGTTGTGGATTTTTACTCCCCATATGGAGCACTTTACACTTCTCAGTGTTGAACAGCATCTGGTTCTGGTCCACCCATCTAACTAATCTGTCCAGGTCTGCCTGGATTGTCAGCCCACCTTGATGTGTGGCTGCACTTCCCCACAGCTCAGTGTCATTGGCAAACGTTGCCAGTGTGTTTTTCACCCTCATATCCAGATCATTAATTAAGATGTTGAAAAGCACTGGTTTAAGTACCTAACCCTGGGGGACCCCCAATGGCTATCTTCCACCAGGTCAACACAGATCCCCACAGTCAGTTTCCCACCCATCTGACTGTTGAAATGTTGAGCCCATAGTCCCCCAGTTTTACCTTGAGAGCTTCATGGGATACCAAGTCAAAGGCCTTCTTAACGTGCAAGTAAATGACATCAACTTCATCTCCCTTATCCAGGTGGTGAGTAACCTGGTTGTAGGAGGAGATGAGGTTAGTCAGACATGACCTACCTCCGACAAAGCCATGCTGGCTGTCATTCAGAATTTTGCTTTCTACTACCTTATTGCAAATGGACTCCTTGAGAAATTTTTCTAGGATTTTTCCTGCGATTGAGGTCAGGCTGATTAGCCTGTAGTTCCCTGGGTCCTCCCTCAAATGGCCACCCGCTTTATTTCCTTGTGAAAATAGGTCTAAAGCTACAGCTCGGGCCCATATCAAACATGGGGGAGCCTCAGAACTCCTCCCCTTCTTGAAGATAGGCACAACATTGGCCCTCTTCCAGTCTTCTGGGACCTCTCCTGAGCACGACGAATTCTCAAAGAGGTTCACTAGCAGTCCTGCAATGACTTCGGCTAGTTAATTCAGCACTCTTGGATGCATTGAGCAGTGGTCCCACATTTCCACTGGTTTTCCTCCTGTTACCTACGTACCTATAGAAGGACTTTTTATTGTCCTTGAGTTTGGTTGCTAACCTGAATTCAGTCACCGCCTTTGCTTTTCTAATCTGCCCCCTACAGGTGTGGGCCCATGTTATGTAGTTCTCTTTCGGGCCTATTCCTAGCTCCCATTGTTGGTAAGCCTCCTTTTCTTTTTCAGAAGGTCTGCAACTTCCCTATTGAGCCAAGATGGCTGCCTGGCTCCTGTGCCACCTTTTCTGCATACAGGTATGGACAACTTCTGGGCACCAAGAATCGTGTCCTTGAGGAATGACCACTCTTTATCCACACTGTTTCCCTGCA
Source organism: Gavialis gangeticus (assembly GCF_001723915.1). Taxonomy (NCBI): domain Eukaryota; kingdom Metazoa; phylum Chordata; order Crocodylia; family Gavialidae; genus Gavialis; species Gavialis gangeticus. Next base: position 157,491,239 of record NW_017729025.1, on the reverse strand, counting down.
GTCCATGTTCCTGTAGGACATAACTCACTAAAGTCCTTAGCTTATTGAAGTCAGCTTTTTTAAAATAAAAAATGTGTACCTTACCATGGGCTACTGGTGCCACAGGTCTCTATTATCCCCATGATATCGTAGTCCTTGCTGGAAAGCAGGAGGTCCAGTTCCTCCTGTTTGTCAAATTCAACCTATTCCATAACATGAGAGTCACTTTGTGAGTGGGAGGGGTCATCCAGCCTGCTACTGACTGGATGGCAGTGGCATCATCA
>NW_017729025.1:157483928-157485976 GCF_001723915.1 Gavialis gangeticus | reverse complement strand
CCTGCGATTGAGGTCAGGCTGATTAGCCTGTAGTTCCCTGGGTCCTCCCTCAAATGGCCACCCGCTTTATTTCCTTGTGAAAATAGGTCTAAAGCTACAGCTCGGGCCCATATCAAACATGGGGGAGCCCCAGAACTCCTCCCCTTCTTGAAGATAGGCACAACATTGGCCCTCTTCCAGTCTTCTGGGACCTCTCCTGAGCACGACGAATTCTCAAAGAGGTTCACTAGCAGTCCTGCAATGACTTCGGCTAGTTAATTCAGCACTCTTGGATGCATTGAGCAGTGGTCCCACATTTCCACTGGTTTTCCTCCTGTTACCTACGTACCTATAGAAGGACTTTTTATTGTCCTTGAGTTTGGTTGCTAACCTGAATTCAGTCACCGCCTTTGCTTTTCTAATCTGCCCCCTACAGGTGTGGGCCCATGTTATGTAGTTCTCTTTCGGGCCTATTCCTAGCTCCCATTGTTGGTAAGCCTCCTTTTCTTTTTCAGAAGGTCTGCAACTTCCCTATTGAGCCAAGATGGCTGCCTGGCTCCTGTGCCACCTTTTCTGCATACAGGTATGGACAACTTCTGGGCACCAAGAATCGTGTCCTTGAGGAATGACCACTCTTTATCCACACTGTTTCCCTGCAGTCCATGTTCCTGTAGGACATAACTCACTAAAGTCCTTAGCTTATTGAAGTCAGCTTTTTTAAAATAAAAAATGTGTACCTTACCATGGGCTACTGGTGCCACAGGTCTCTATTATCCCCATGATATCGTAGTCCTTGCTGGAAAGCAGGAGGTCCAGTTCCTCCTGTTTGTCAAATTCAACCTATTCCATAACATGAGAGTCACTTTGTGAGTGGGAGGGGTCATCCAGCCTGCTACTGACTGGATGGCAGTGGCATCATCAAATGCTCAAGGGTCCTTTGTGATACCGTGGAACAATTTGGAGAACCTGACTGATATCTGATTGATATCAGATTACTGTTAAGTCCCCCATATATGTGCATTCCAGCATTTGCTGTCAAAGCCATGTCATCCATCTCCCAGACCAGGAGCAATAGAAGGTCATTAGATCCATGTAACTGCTGTTTAGATGCAAGCCCTGGGATAACAGGATAACTGAAGTCTAGGGGAACCCATCAGAGAAAGTTAGTTTGCAGGGCCTGTGGTTTGGAAGGCAGGAAATCCCCAACAGGAGAAGAAAAACATCAGGTATCATCTTAAGAGTCACAGAGTCTGAGAGGTGCAGGAGAACCCAGGGGGTCTAAAAGCTGCTCCATATCAGGGACCCGGTGCTGTGATAGCTGTGAAAATGTGAGGTCAGAGCCTCTTCAACAGGATGGAATATGGGTAAACAGAAGGTTATTTTTTTTCTTTCTGCCAGCATTGTCATTGACTTCCCTCCACCAAAGCAACAGAAGTCAAATCAGCAGAAGACCTCTTCAGTTGGCATTAGCAGGAGTTTTTCTGGTATACATACAATGGCTAGAGGGTGTGTTATAGCTGTGGTGACCAAACTTAGTTGTGTGGACCAGGCCTCATAGGAAGTCTAATCTCTAAGTAGTGTAGAGGACTGGTTCTGGGTGTGGGACCCACCAAGCTCAAAAGAAGCTGACCCAAAACTGAGAGATTCCATGGTACAGAGGAAAAGGATCCTGCCTCCCCTCCTCTACCCCCTGAAGATGGTAATGAACTGAGGCAGGGGAGCAGGTATTTGTGTGTTTTTTATTTTACGTAGAGCTATTTCCTGCCTTCCAAACCACAGGCCAGCGGGGGAGGTTATGCTTAGGGGCAACCAACACGGGTTCATTAGAGGCAGGTCCTGTCAGACCAACCTGGTGGCCTTCTGTGACCAGGTCACCAAATCTTTAGATGCAGGGGTAGCAGTGGACATAGGCCAGCAGTGTGGGGATGCAGTCAGAAAGGCCAACCGTACCTTGTCATGCATCCACAGATGCATCTCAAGCAGGTCCAAGGAGGTGATCCTCCCCCTCTATGCGGCACTGGTCAGGCCGCAGCTGGAGTACTGCGTCCAGTTCTGGGCGCCGCACTTCA
>NW_017729025.1:157476579-157478928 GCF_001723915.1 Gavialis gangeticus | reverse complement strand
AGTGGCGCTGGCTCCCACCCTGGGGGTCTTTAAGAGGAGGCTGGATGAACACCTTGCTGGGGTCGTTTGACCCCAGTACTCTTTCCTGCCAAGGCAGGGGGTCGGACTTGATGATCTGCTCAGGTCCCTTCCAACCCTACCAACTATGAAACTATTAAAGCCAGCACATGATGCCAGCCACTCTAAAACTAGGCTATACATAGGCCAGCCCCAGCCCATATTCACCTACCATCTACACGGTAAAACCCTAAACTTGTTTTTCCTGCCCCCACACTCCCCTCAGCAGCTATCCAGCCAAACCCCAGGAGCTCAGTTAGAATGAGCATCATCCTAAGCTGCTTTTCCTTGCAGCTTGCCAGCAGGCCTGGCACATTGCAAGCACAGAGAGTCCACCAGCAACAATTCCGCAGTTCCCTATTCCTGACTTCCAGCCTTTCTACACCCTGTATTTTGTCTCTGCTACCTATAATGAGTGCCAAGCACGGTAGAGACAAATAGTGGACAGACTGATTTCTAGATGGGTCTCCCTTGACGGACAGAAGGCACAAGGTGCAGGGGGGAAGAGTGGCTCATACCAACTGAGGTGGATCCAAAACAGCAGTATAGCCGTATATCTCTCTTCACACCCGCAAAGCTGATAGCAAGTCTCAAAGGGTTCCCTTAAGGCAGTTGTGCTGAACCTCAGCTGTGATTAGTCAGCTGTCTCCCAGCTGAATGCTTTTATTCAAACCTTTTGAATGCATCACAAGAGAGTAGCATTTAGTTCCACCTGTGGTTGATTTGCTACTTTTCAGGTGCTGTATCAGGGCTAGAAGTCATAGTTTGAAGAGTGTTCAGTTTTCATGAAGGTGAATAAATATTTATCTGGGTTGGAGAACTTTGGTCAGCAGGTAAGTGTTTGTACCAGGGGGAAGAAACCGGGTATCAGGTGACTTCTGGACAGATGTGGAGTGAGGACTGCAGATAGCAGTTAAGTTTCTGAGGGTCTTGGAAACAGTGAGAAGGATAATGGAAACAACTGTAGGGGACTGCAGAGAAACTATATTAATGTGTCTAAGATCTGGGGGTTTTTTACCAGCAAATTGTGCCTGAAATGGATCCTTAAGTGACTGCTGAGCTAGTCTGCTAGCTGCACAGCCTCAGATCTTTCACAGCTTTTTGGTGTGCATGCACTTCTCTTTCCTGCCCACTCCCCTTAGTCTCCAAGTGGTAGATCTGCTGAAAACTGACATCCGGGAATAATTGGGCCTCCTCTGCTGTTTACTGGAAAGGCACACATGTTGGGGTCTAGTGCACCCTACTATTCTGCAAAATGTGTTTTCAGCCAAGAGAACTCTCTGTTCTTCCTGGAGCAGCCTGATCTGTGGGTAGGTTGTCATGTCTGTGAATATTGCCTCTCCCTTGCCAGCACAGGCTAATACTTGTTAGCAGTCCCATCTCTGCCTTGGTTTGCAGAATGAAACCCGGGGATGTTGCACATACTGGTAACTATAGATGGCATATCCCTGGCATCCACCTGAAGCTTAATGAATGATGTTCCTTGCCAGTGGTAATTTTATGTAGATTACTTACTGAGAAGTAAATACTTTTTCTCTCTCCAAACTATGAGGGAGAACTGTCAGACCAACCTGGACTTCCGGAAACTTTCGACACTGACTCTCACCCCGTTCTCATTAAGAAACTGGGAGACTGTGGTGTCGACACCCACACAGTCAAATGGGTCACCAGCTGGCTGGAGGGCCGCACCCAGAGAGTGGTGGTGGATGGGTCCTTCTCAACCCGGAAGGATGTGGGCAGTGGGGTCCCCCAGGGCTTGGTCCTCGTGCCCGCGCTGTTCAACATCTTCATCAGTGACTTGGACGAGGGGGTAAAAAGCACTCTGTTCAAATTTGCTGATGACACTAAGATATGGGGGGATGTGGGCACACTAGAAGGAAGCAACAGGCTACAATCAGACCTTGACAGGTTACAAGGGTGGGCAGATGAGAATAGGATGGGATTCAACACAGACAAGTGCAAGGTGATGCACCTGGGGAGGAACAACCGGCACCATACCTACTGGGGAACTCCCCTCTTGTCAGCACAGAGGCGGAAAAGGATCTTGGAGTCATCATTGACTCCAAGATGAACATGGGCCGGCAGTGTGGGTTGGCAGTCAGGAAGGCCAACCGCACCTTGTCATGCATCCACAGATGCATCTCAAGCAGGTCCAAAGAGGTGATCCTCCCCCTCTATGCGGCACTGGTCAGGCCGCAGTTGGAGTACTGCGTCCAGTTCTGGGCGCCGCACTTCAGGAGGGATGTGGACAACATGGAGAGGGTCCAGAGGAGGGCCACTCACATGATCAGG
>NW_017729025.1:157470325-157471579 GCF_001723915.1 Gavialis gangeticus | reverse complement strand
TGGAACCAACTTCCAAGAGAAGTGGTGCTGGCTCCTCCCCTGGGGGTTTTTAAGAGGAGGTTAGATGAACACCTTGCTGGGGTCGTTTGACCCCAGTACTCTTTCCTGCCATGGCAGGGGGTTGGACTAGATGATCTTCTCAGGTCCCTCCCGACTCTAGAAACTATGAAACTATGACAAAAACTCTGTGTTAGACCAATAGCCCTTTGTCAAAGAGCACCCTGAATTCAACCTTCCCTCCCATTGGCCGGAGAGGGCCACAGCATCAAGTGGAGATCTTTGTAACACACTCTTTGCAGTCACTTGTGTGTATCCTGGGTGCACTCACCCTGTCCTTTAGCTCTAAGGAGGTTCCCACAAGGATGGCAACTGAGTCCCTTACATCTGCATCTTCTCTATTTGACACTGCAGTCTCCATTGCAGAAATGACCTGAAAGCCACAGAGGAATGATAGCCTGGAGACTTGTGGTGCAGGGAACTTCTGCTTATGTATAGATCTTCAGAGATTCAGAACCAGGGTGCCACAGCACCCCAGGGCACCATAAGATCCTTTTTAAGGGTGTCATGGGGTGCTGTACAATACTAGCCCTGGTAGGTGTGCCAGCACTAGCAGTGATTCACAAGAATAACTCAAAGACTTCAAACAGGAATTCACAGTGTCAAAAACATTCTGAACTTCTGTGTTTTTTCTGAGTTTTTTGCAACAGAAGAATTCCTTTATTATTTTTTTGTAGTCAAGAAATGAGTCAAAGCTAAGAGCTGGCATTTTCTAAGGGCAGCCTTGAGTCTAAAATGGTTAAGAACCACCAGTATAGACCAAAGAATTAAACACACAAAAAGAAACATTTTCCATTAACTACGAGGGGAGACATTTTCAAAGACCTGACCAGCACTCATTCATTTTTCTACTCCTGACATATTACAAGGGTTCTGGCTAGGGTGGCCATCATAGAGGACATTTTGGTTTTCTGCTACTCTGTCTTCTATTGATATGAAACCTTATGCCTTTATGCCTCTATTTATTTTAGGCAAAATCAAATGATAACACTCCTTCTCAAAAATAGAGGATGCCAAATAAAGGATGCTCTTCAAGAGAAAAATAGAAGACATAGTTTCATAGTTTCTAGGGTCGGAAGGGACCTGAGCAGATCATCTAGTCCAACCCCCTGCCATGGCAGGAAGAGCACTGGGGTCAAATGACCCCAGTAAGGTGGTCATCCAACCTCCTCTTAAAAACCCCCAGGGTGGGAGCCT
>NW_017729025.1:157462970-157469487 GCF_001723915.1 Gavialis gangeticus | reverse complement strand
CTCCTTAGTGATGACCCCTCCTTTCCATTGGGAGTAAGCCTCCTTTTTGGCAAGGAGACATTCCCGGATGTTTTTAGTGAGCCATGGAGGCTTATATGCTCTCCTGCCCCCTTTGACCCTCCTGGGGATTACCTTCCTCTGGGCTTGGAGGATCATCTCCTTAAGGAGCGACCACTCCCCTTGGACACCCGGCTCCCCTCCCCTCTGAGACTTCAGCGCTTCTCCAACTATCCTCCTTAGCTCGTTGAAGTTCGCCCTCCTAAAATCTAGGGCCACCACCTGACTGCTTGCCTTTGCCACCTTGTGCTGAATGGTGAATTCTAGCAGGCAGTGGTCACTGTCGCCCAGGGGGTCAAGCACCCGCAGCCCCCTCACCAGGTCGTCGCCCGTGGCCAACACCAAGTCCAACAAGGCATCCCCCCTGGTGGGGCTGTGCACCTCCTGGGTTAGATGAAGGTCCTGGACTCTCTCCAAGAACCTGCATGAGCGCTCGGACCTGGCCGACTGCTCTTCCCAGCAGATGTCTGGGAAATTCGGGTCCCCCATGACTACATAAAGGCTTCCGGTTTTGTATCAATGATGGCTATCCTAGTTCTGGCAGATACCTTTCATAAAATGCAATACATATTCGTGCATATTAAAAACTTCCAGCTGCCTCGCACTGCTCTCTTCATTGTATTTAGCAGCTGAGGTGTTCCAGAAGAAAATGCTATAAAATGTTGAAGGCATATAAGGTACTAAGGTCTATATAAGGAACTTTTTGTTTTAAGGAAAAATGGCAGAAGAACTAGACTAGAGCCTCTGAGGAATTTTAAATGACAAGTAAACAGACAGAAATGTAAATTCCAAGCTAAAGTATGAACATACCTGGGAGAAAAGCATGTGAGCATAGGGCAGTGTTGGTGTACTGCTAAAAAAGGCTAAAGAGCCAGACTCAGATCAGTGTTTAGAATGGCTAAAGTACCAAATGGCCCTAACAGAGCCTGACGTTGTCACTGGCAGACAGCTTGCAAACAAAAATAATCCTTCTGGATTAGAAAATCATGTTGGACTAATGGTGGGGGGAGGGTGTGAGTGAGCATATAAAGGAATACATAAAAGCTAAACAAAACGTCTAAAAAATATCCTTGGGGTCATGGAAAATGCAATCATCTCATGGTAATGACACTACATATCTACAATGGGATGTTGTCTGTTAGGGGCTTTAGGGGCCTTTCCCCCTTGTACATAGAAGGCAGAACAAAATGATAATTCTCCTCCTCAAAAGCAGCTATAGACCTGGACTTTATTTTCCTAGAAGGCCAATGATAACTCCAGTGCACACAAGTAAAAACCAGCTAACAGAGGCAACAAAGCTTCCTGCAGCACGGCAGGTTAAATAATCAGTGCTGTTCAACTTCTAAGCTCTCAGAGGCCACATACATGCCTTAGGGGCCACACAGGGCAAGCCACAGGCCCTTCAGACTGCACACCACGTGGATGCCCTCCTACACTGTACCACTCAGCCCTGGCCTCACTTAGCTCCCATTGCTGTGCTGCCCTGCGGTGCCCTCTGGGATGGGACAGGAAATGGGAACTGGAGAATGGAGGGGAACCCAGGGACTCCATCTGTTCTCAGTTGGATCAAGGGGGGAGGGCGGGGGTGAGAGCCCAGGGGATGCCATCTTAACCCCGTGCATGCTGCATTCAGCCCATGGACTGCCAGTTGGACAGCCCTGGGTTAGATTCTAGGTTAAACTAAGTCTAGGGTCCTGATTATGTATTTCCCCAGAGCCTCCTAGTTTGTCAGCATCTCCTTAAAATGCAAAGTGATAGCACTTTTCCCTCCACATCAAACTCCACCCCAGTAAATTCCATAAATATCAACATCTAGCTATCTATCTAAATCTCCGTTTTATCTATATCAATACATTGCAACCATTTTTATTAATTTTTCAGGGGCTACACCCTGAGCAAAAACCAGAAAGATAATAAAATTCTCCTAGCAGTCAAAGACAGGCTCATTATCACTCCTTAACACTCTATTAAATATGTCATTGCTTTCTACATCTCTTTTATTATAGCTTTTCCCCACTAGGTCCAGTAATGATATAGCCGTACTGTGTGCCCTTGGCAGAAAAACCTAGTAGAGGGAGGAATGTGATTTAGTTCAAGTGCTCTCTCTCAGTTGAGTCTCAATAGATCAAATTTAGTATTTAACTGGCATGTTTGAAATGACTGCACTGGGGTCATCAGAGTAGCAGTTTGACAGGTAGCAGAGCAAAGTGGCACCAGTTTTGTGGAGGTTTGTTTTTGTTTTTGTCTAGTGCTCACTTCAGCATGTGCATAAATGCTCTTCCAATCCTCCAAGGCTGGATGATTTAGTTGCTGACTTAATGCTTCCCCTAAATTTTTGCCTTAGAAATATCTGAGACCCCTATGAAGTTAATTGTGGACCATTAGCTGAAATAAACCCCTTAGACTACCCATATCGGGTAAACAGTTTCAAACATTTCATTGGCTTTTGAAGCTGACACTAGGGTCATGTTTACCACTTCTGCATCAACCAAATCCTGCAGCCCCAGCAAAATCAATGTTCAGCCAGTGCTGGGGCTTCTTAGTCCATTCCCAGTGATGAGATACTGCTTTTCCTGCCATGTTGTGCTAGTTATTACAGGAGCTACACTGACCCCCCTACATTTCTGCCCACTAAAAAATGCCTACTGGCCATCCCTTTAACATGTATTACTTACTGATGCTGTCCATGTACTTACCTAGTACTTTTCTCTGTAAATTTATTTGCTATTGTTACTTTTTGTCCCCACAGTAAACAACCAGGTGGCACTATGGCCCAGATAATTCAGATGCCTGCCAGGACATCTTGGGTCCATTTCCCATTGGTGCCCTGGTGGAGTGGCCTTGTGCATGCAGTCACATACCAGTTGCCTTTTGAGGCTAGTGCAGATTCATTTCTGTCTGCCTTAGCTATCCAAGAGGGCCTCAAAAGAAGAGGTCTGACAATCGTTGGAGGATGGACCAGTGGTTAGAGTTCTTGCTTGTGAAGTAAGAGATCCTTGTTTTGTGACAGATGGCCCAGGTTGGCTGTTGGTTTAGAAAGTCCTGCATCTCTGTAGGGGTTTGGAGTAGATGATCCTTGAAGTCCTTTCTAGACCTTGGATTCTATGAACCATTCTCAACAGGTAACTCCAGTTTTCTAAGACAGGGAGGCTGTAGTTTCATTGCATAGTTCATTGTGTGCTACCAGAGTAATTTTCTGAGCACTAATAGGTTGGCCACCTAGGAAAGAGACTGTGAGCATGGAATTTCCTTCTTTATGCTCCCCTTTGCCCTGACAGGCAACCAGGACAGTGCATTTGCATTGGCATGTCTTTGTGATGGTCTATAATAAACATCCTACTGGTAAACTTCTAGGATCAAAGCCATCTGCAGACTGACTGTTGCCAGTAAAGGAAAGCCTGCCCTTAGCCTCAGTATTTTTACCAGTGCTTTCATGATCTATGAAGAGGGTACACTTTTTCTTTCCTCCCTTCCCTTCTAGGTACTTTGTTGGATCAACTAAAAAAAAAATGATGCCCCCAAAAGCCTCTATTTTCATTCATTAGTCATTTATCCCAGTCTCTGACAATATTTTAGAAAGAAACACCAGAAAATTTTCACCCCATCTTTACATGTGGGTGAAGTGGCAGCCCCAGCTCCTATAGCAGAGCTGTGAGTGGTTCACGTGACTGATTAGTTCCAGCTCACTGGGATATGCTAACTTTTTTGTTCTTAACATTTTTCTGAATCCTTATTTCCCCCTTCTGCCCAACCTCATTTAATATTTTTTTCTTCTGAACAGGATGCATACAGACTAATTAATGTTGGAAAAAATTGGAACAAATCTTCCATGATAGTTTAATGTGGTCAGACATTCTGTGGTGCCTGTACATTTTCAGTAGCTTTTGCCGTCCCTTTTGAGGGGTGCTTACGTGTCTGCATTGATATGCTCTTAGGAGCTATTAATTTGTCAACTGAAAATCTTTAAAGAAAATTCTGTGTAGAACCTCCTTCAGATCCATAAATGTTCCATGAAATTCTTCCTTACTAGCATGTCAGCCAAAACACAGACAATCCCCCTCCAATATTTGAGCCATCATTGTTTGAAACTCAGCAGGCGCACTAGCTAGCCATGGGGGATTCATTCATACCCAAATAGCTCCCTGTGGATACTCTCGCTATCAGAATTTTTTTTTACTCTGGCTTCAGAACAACCTACCGGTTAGCTTTGGGGTAGGGTTTGTTTGGGACATATATCACTTGCCTGCTGTTTTGGGCGGATAAATCTTGTGCTCCAGGATTTTAATCCACTTCCAGCCAGGAGTTTATGGTGACTTTCTACCTACCACAAATGCTTATGATACCATTGGTCTTCGGTATACACAGCAGCTCATTCACTGAAATCCGCAAGGTGAAATTGTGCCTTCCTTGCGCTATTCATCCACTTGCTACAACAACTTTTAGACAAGCTCATCTGGCCACTGTTTAGGATGTTAGGAATGGCTTTGTTGGCCATAACCAGCTTTATTGCTCTGCTTCTTCTGTACTAAATCCAGCTTTGTAATGCTTTTATTTTTCTCCACTCTGGTACGCTACCTGCCACAAAATCTCCAGTTCGGTTTCATCTTGTATAGTCTGTTTCTGCTCATCAGTGAGTGGGCTATCTCCATCTGTTACAATTACCTCTAATTGTAAATGGGTCTTTATAGTTACAGTGACACAGAGACTGCCTAATGCTCCAATCTACCCTTCTCTTGCAGTTTGGTAAGAGCACATTTGTTTTCCTGAATAGCATGGGCAACTGGTCCCTCCTGGCTCTGGGTGGGCCACCAGTGGACAATCACTGACCAAGGGGGGAGTGGGGAGTGTCCCCCAGTGGCTGATCTCTGACCCTGGAAGCATCATTGGCGCTCCCCACTCCCCGGCCTGTGAGGGCCAATTTCAGGGGGGGGCACATGCCCCCTCTTCCTCCCCCACCAGTGCCTCCCCTACACGTTGCCTATGCTGAATAGTACCTCAGGAAACATTTTTTGTGTGCTCCCTCAGAAACCAGATGCAGCCATTCCTCTAGCTAATTTCTCATTGTTCACATTGGCATTAGCATAATAATATGGAGTGTAATATGTTGAGTCACCACATAGTTCTAGCTGAAAAGGTTGAACTCCCTCATCAGTTTTGCATGGGATTCTTCTGTAGTCATGGGACTAGTTCAGTGGTTCATACTTGTATGCACAAATGGGTGCATTTTGATGCATTATGGCAAGCCCAGCAGGCCTAGATCTTTTTGCCAGATGTCTTGTTTGTTAAAGGAACTCAGCTCCTGCTGATGTCCCTAAACATAGAGCCACATTCTTGCTCATCTAGTTTGTTGGTTCTGCCCCTCCATGGACTGAGATCTTGTAGTGGTAGTGAGGCTTGCATGTCCCAGTGATCCTCAAAGCTATATTGCCTGGAGTCTCACACTTCTGGAAGGGTCATCCCTGGTGAACAGGCCAGAGGGGAGGTTCCAGACAAACCACAGTCCAACCCCAAGTCCTCTATGGCAGATCGGGTGGAAGCTGTCAGGATCTCAACAGCTGTAAAAATGGAAAAAGGCTGCAGCAAGGTGTGGGTTCTCCTGTTGATTAAGATTCTCCCTTGCCTCTGGGCCCAGATCTCTCCCTTGTCAAGACTGTGTGGTTGCTGTTTCCACGCATCAGCTTCCTCATGTTAAACAGTCACATAAAGTCTTCTGAGACAGGAAACAGCACATTGTTTGGTCCACTAGCATAATGAAATTGGGGGACAGGGGGAGGCAGCAGGTGCTGACCCAGGAGCTGGAGGAGGGAGTGGAAAAAATAGAAGTGGCTGTGTTGTCAGATCCCATTGGCAGCACATTGTTGTCCCGTGCATCTCTACCACCTGGGCTGCTCAGGCGTCATGTTACACCTCTGGTTTGTTCTGTCTTGTGTTATCTCCTGGCTAGGTCTTTCTTCCCAGTTCTGGCACAGCAAAACCAGTTCATTTTCAAATCTTGGTGCATTTTAATTTGTGGACTCAAAATAACAGAGCTCTCTTTATGACTCCCTCTAGTGGCCATTTTCTCCTGTACACCAGTCTCTCTGCTATGTCTCAGGTCTGGCTGGGTGTCTGAGATGCTCTTAAAAAAAGCAAACAAACGCCCCCCCCACCAAAAAAAAAAAAATGACAGAAAGAACAGGCAGCAGTTAGTTTATTCTTAGGATTGCCAAAAGCTAGGAGATACAAGCTTCTAACTGTCTTTTGAGATGCAGCTTGAATTCCTCTGTTAAAAATGCTGATATGCACATAATATTCTTCTTTTGTTTTATTTAATTTGTTTTCTGTACTCCATCTCACCAGTTCTTATGCAAAATGTAGGACTTTAAACACTGCAGATATGGTTGTTTATCTATAATACGTGTGTGTGTGTGTGTGTGTGTGTGTGTGTGTGTGTGTGTGTGTGGGTGAGAAAGAACTTATA
>NW_017729025.1:157458565-157462807 GCF_001723915.1 Gavialis gangeticus | reverse complement strand
TGTGTGTGTGTGTGTGTGTGTGTGTGTGTGTGTGTGTGTGTGTGTGTGGGAAAGAACTATTTTCCTATTTTTTTATGTATCATTCATATGGACATATAAAGTCTCAGAGTATTTATTGCAAAACCATCTTGCTCTCCACTAAATTGGAAACTACCGATATTTATCTCATGTAGCCTTTACTTTTTCTCTTAAGTTACTTCTCTGGCTTTTATTCTTGTATGTTGGCATGCCGGTTCTGCAGTTTAAGGAAATGGGGTGCCACGCAGGTTGTGCCGCAGTGCTAATCAGTTAGAACTTGGACCCTCAAAGACAGCTTCCTCCTTGGCCTTAAGTAACTATGGAACAACCCTGTCAAAATACATTTGGGATAAAGAGTTTTGAAGCTCCTCCTCCATTACTTATGCAGGAGGCAGAGACTGAGATGGTCTTAAAACATGAGAAAATCAAAAGCTCATTTTAGGAGGGAAGATGCAAATAGGCTTGTAAGAGGTGAAAGGTTCCCTTTTGATACTAAGAACAAACAGGGTGTCCAAGCAGAATGACTGAGTGAAACAGGTTTGACTCAGTTAGGGATTCATAGATGCTAGTGTTGGAAGGGACCTCAACTGACCATTGAGTCTGACCCCCTGCCTAGGCAGGAAAGAGTGCTGGGGTCAGATAATCCCAGCCAGATGTCGATCCAGCCTTCTTTTAAAGAACCCCAAGGCAGGGGAGAACACCACCTCCCTTGGAAGCCCATTCCCGATTTTGGCCACCCTTAGTGTGAAGAAGTTTTTTCCTGATATCTAGCCTAAATCTGCTCTCTCTGACCATTGTTCCTTGTTACCCCAAGAGGCGCCCTGGTGAACAGAGCATCTCTGATCCCTTGCTGCGTCCTCCTAATGAATTTGTAGGTGGCCACAAGATCCCCTCTCAGCCTTCTCTTGAGGAGACTGAAGAGGTCCAGGTCCCTCAGTCTCTCCTCCTAGGGCTTGTCCTGTAAGCCTTTAACCATACAAGTGGCCCTTCTCTGGACCCTCTTGAGTCTATCAACATCCTTCTTGAAGTACGGTGCCCAAAACAAAGATAAGCTCAACAAAGATGATCCTATTTAGGATTTTATTTTAACATTGTTCAACTAGCTGCCAATTCATGTAATAGGGTTTTTTTGAGATTATCTCTGAACAGAACATGTCAACGGCTGAAATAAGCTCTTTTGCTGTATCTCATGTATTAAGTGGTATTGTTGTCATCTTGGCTGGCCAAATGCTCAAGGCTGTGTTGTGTAGTGGGCATTTGAGTGGTTGACAGCCAGAATCATCCCTGTCCATGTGCCTTTCTAATTTACATGTCCAACAGAGTTCCAATCACTGCAGGTCTACCCTCAGTTCTCCCGAGTCGTTTCTCTCCAGTGCATGAGTCCTGTAATACAGGGAAAGATGGATTATCTCTTGCATGCAACATCTTTTGTTGAATCCCATAACTGGCTGAGATTACCCAAGTAAAACAGGTGACTATACTGGAAGATCAGACAAGTCTCTTCTGGAAAATGGAGTTGGAAAACCCATGGGGCATGGCCAGATCAGCGTGAACACGGGATCCCAGGCCCCAGCCTCTCCTACCCCATGTGGGGCAACTTGCTGTGCACCAGAAAGCACATTCAAGGACATCCCCAGGGGACACCTAGCAGCAGCACAAATATGTGCCACTGCTATTTGTCCTCGGGGAATGTATGTACCCACTCATGGGGATGCACCCATGGTTACCATCACTCTCATTTAAGGGGAGCTAGAAATGTGGAATAGCATTGCCTTCTCCCGCTCTCCCTTAAAAAATTAAAGGTAAACAATAGGCACCAATCTCATAGTAGAAAGAACCAAGCAAACAAGCTTCAGTTTTTTAACAAAAACCTAGGGCATGGGGCTACTGATCTCTCACAACTATTTTAGTAAAGTGAGAAAGCTAATTTGGGGAAGGATGTTACCAGGCTTTTGCCATTTCCCTCCCTACTCTATGCTCACACACTTTTTTATGCACAGTGGTCTAATATTCAAATTCCTGTCCAGTGTTAGGTGCATGAAGTGAAAGCCGACGAGGTCATCCCACATATCTTCTTGTGCCTAGACACTTCTTTACACTCACACAGCACAGCCACACTCCATGAGATAAGCACTCATCCTTACACCAAAACGGGAAGAATTGAAACATTGATTTGGGTCTCTGACAGCTGCACTGACAAAATGGGGAGATGAAAAATATTAGGGATAATTGTCAATGCCTTGTTTGAAACAACTTTTGCCATCCTTTAATCAGAAGTCAGTGTGGGGCAGGGTGTTTAAGATGACATACGATTAATCCCTAATGAGTGAATAGAGTTTGTCAGATTTTTTTCCACTATTAGTGTCTTGAGCTTTCAGAATACTGGTTCATCTGCCTGAATGTTCAAGAAATGTGGTTGACAAGGTCCTTTGGGTAGATGTGATCTCTTTTATTAGACCAACTAAATAGTTGGGAAACTTGTTCTTTGCAAGCTTTTGGGCATTAAACACTCTTCTTCAGGCATAGGCAGAGTTTGCTGGTGTAATGTGTCAAGAAATGTGGCTTAAATTCACTGAACTTGTTTATACCAACTGCAGTGGCTGGGACCTAAACATAGACAATGCAGGCTTGCTGTGGTTTCAAGTTCCCAGTATTAAGTGCATGTATTCATACATATGGTGTATATATGGCCGGTGTGTGCCTGAGGATCAAAAGAGGAGTGCTTAGCAAAGCCTGTCCTCTTTGAGCTCACTGATGCTAAGTGATATCCCTCCTTTCCAACACAATTTTTCCTTTTTTCTGGCAGCCTGTTCTGTGTGACTGAAGGCAGAGGCCTTCCAATTGTGTTGGAGATGAAAGGCAGAGAAGAAGACGCCCTAGTCCCCAAGGGTTATGCATAGTTGCATAAGCTGGTTCTTCATGCTGATTGGCATCTCCACTGTGCTGAGTTAGCAGGAGACACAAATACCCCAACTGGTTACCTGTCCACTTCTCACAAGAATGAGGTGAGAAGGGTCAGGCAGGCACAAAAAGGAGAGATGGCAGGAAGGTCCTTACTAGCTGATGTGGAGAATCGGGGCAGCAGGCTTACCTACAGACAAACCCCATGACCATTAACTCAAATTGAACTTACACTTCTGTGCACCACAAATATGGAGATGTACACCCAAAACTCAGAGGGAACTTTCAGAAGGTGCCAGGGCTCAGGTCCTGTCACCAGTGTTGTCTTGCTTGAGAAGGTCTGACATGCTGCATCCAGTGGAGGGCAGAGCTTTGTAAGCACACGCTATCAAAGCACTAAGTATTATCTTCTATAATGGGATGGCTTGGACACTGGTTCTCTGAGTTTCTTTGATGTAGCCATGTGCTAACTCCTAGTCCCAGCTGTATGCAAGTGGTTCCTTGCAAGTAAAGCAGTACAGAAAGCCTGCTGGTGGTACTGACTGAAGGTTGGAGAGGATCTGGTGTGGAAGTATTGAGCATGGAAGAGTGGGAAGAAAACCGATTTCCATCTTCCAAAATTTTAACCAAATTCTAAGCATGACTGAAAGTGCAACGTCTCTCCTGATTCAGTCAGAAAAAGGGCTCCTGTTAGGAAATAGGCTGCCTGCTCTTGTAGGGGACTAGGATTTGACTTGTGGGTCCTTTCAAGTGCTTGGTTCAGAACCAGTGATCTAAATGGCTCCCAAACTTGGTGAATCCAGCCTCTTTGGAAATAGTTGACCAAGGGCAAGTACAACTTTTATTAGGACTCTATCAGACATTTAATTTTAAGTTCCTGGATATTCCATGATCACTTCAAAACACAATATAGTCCTGAGCATGCTAGGAGTTTACCTAGCCACACTGCCTTAAAACAACCCTAGAATCATATGCTTAGAAGGGATCTCTACTCTACCCCGCTTAGACAGGTAGAAGATGACCTGTTCCTAACCTATCCCAATAGAACCAGAGATATGCCTTTGTTTATATAAATGCCTGTAAAAGTAAAAGAAGCTTTACTGCAATTGATATAACTTTGCAGGCAGAAGCTAAGTTTGGTTAATGAGATTTTCTGTAACAGCATCTGCTATACACTAACAACCTAACCTGGCAGAAATGAATTGGGGGAGGGGGCAGATGAGGGGGGCAAAAGATGTCTAAGTACAAGTATGGAATAATCTACCCAGAATGGTTAAGTTGCTTCTACCTCTGTGGGGATGGAAGTGAATGGTTATGATATAA
>NW_017729025.1:157453114-157458257 GCF_001723915.1 Gavialis gangeticus | reverse complement strand
GTATGGAATTCTCCCTGTGATCACAGTATAGCCCGAAATAAAGAAAAGCTGGCTCTGTCAGTTCTGATTCAACCACAATGTGAAGTTTGATTTCTTCCACACCATGTTACTGTATTGTTGTTTTGTGGTTTTTGGTTTTTTGTTGGTTTTTTTATTGTGGGGGGGGGAGGGAGGATAAGACTGGGATGAAAGCAGGGCACATCCAGAGGGGGTGCAAAGTCACAGTCGCACCTCCCTTTTGGATCCTGCCATAGGAGCAGCAGCTAGATCCTTTTTAAAAAAATCCTGGATCTGACTAGGGATACAAGCAAATGCCTTAACTGTTGGCCCATCCTTCATCCACTTCTTGGTCACAAAAAATAAATAAATAAATAAATACAAAGTTTTCAACAGTGGTGTACAAATATCTCCTCCCTGCAGTGAGGCTGAAGCTTGAAGCCCAAACCTTGGACTGTTCAGCTGCAACATCAACCTGCCAAAATGTGGAGGGAGGGAAGTGCCCTTTTTACTGCCTGGCCTTAGACACAGCAGGTGGGGATTACAGGCTTAGCCTGTCATCACTCAGTGCTCATCAGGCTCTCATCTCTGATAGTGAGCATTTGAAAAATAATTGGAGGATAGGAGCAATACCTGTGCTACTGGTGTACAGTGGCTAAAAGGCTTTTCAGAATGGTGTCATTTTGGGTTAAATCACTTGAAAGTGGTGAAATTAATGTCAGAGGCATGCTCCTTTATGGAGCCAGGTAGCTGAAACTGCGGGAGTCTCCGCCAGTCATGGGCAGAGATGCGTGGAAGGGGTTCTGCTGGATATTTTAATAGAAGGTTTTAAGGGGGAGAATGAGGAAGGGGGGAGAGAATCACTATGAAATATCACAGAACTGAAGAGAGAAGGCTTACAAAGCCAAGGGCACAGCTGGAATAAGCACTGGGAGCGTAGTCCTGAAGAAAGCCTAGAGAGGTTTTGGGCTGAGTGCTGGCTAGGAACGTTTCTTTGCTCACAGCACCAAGCCTTGATTCCTAGGGTGCTTCCCAGTGTGTTTGGGGAAATGAAACTCTAAATCATTCACATCAAAGATACTTGGCTCCATCACCCAATTTCTCCTCTTAACTGAAGCAACCAATATGACCCTGAATTTTGGCTTTGTGCTTGGGTTAAAAAGCAAAACCAGTATGCTTTCTGCCACAGTGCATGCTCATGTCCAGGGTAGGGAGAGCTCTAATAGGTGTGTGTATGTCTAATTCACTGCTGCCATGACTCCACTGACTTCCATGAGGCTATATGGATGATAAATTTGGCCTTTCCTCTGTAGAGGTCAAACTGATTCCTTGTGTAACTTCATGGAAGTTACTGGAGTCGCACTGTGGTGCGACAAGAAGGCATCTAGTGATGACAAGAAATCATCTTGTGGAAACCCTCAAATTTGGTATCAAATGAAAGTATTGTAACGAGGTGCAATGAAAGGTGATTCTCCCTCTGCCTGAAGAAGGGTGTTTGTATTCAAAAGCTGCAAAGAACAATTTTTCCAACTACTGTATTTTGTTGGTCTAATAAAAGAGAGCACATTTACCCACAGAACCTCGTCTGCCTAGAACTTTACAGAGACTCAGTTTAAAGAAAAAAGCTATGCTTGACAAGATCGCATTCAATGGTTTCAGTGATGAAGGGGTTCCCAGCCTGCCGCTATGGCCTGGCATCTTCCCAGGAGGAAACCTTGTTTAGCAAAGAGCGCAGGGCAGTGTCTATGCCTGCCAGGGTCCAGCAGATGGTGGTGTTGACACAGAAGGTTAAGAGACTGCCCTGCTTAAGCCTGGCTTTGCTTTGCAGTCTTCTTCCTTTCTTTAACTTTAGCCAGGAGAAGAGCTGAATGTACACAGAGGAGGGGATAAAAAGATAACTGACATAAAGGAGATGCCACTTGGAAAGGACTGTTTTGATTTCTAGCTCCTCTTGTGTTTAATACTCAGCTCCCTACATGGGTCAGAATGAGTACTGCTGCTGGGTTTTCTGGTAGGAAGAGGCCTCGTGCCTAGGGCCACAGAAGGTAGTAGTGACATCAGTGGTTAGCAGTTTCCATCTGGAGATCCTGAAGACTAGATGCTATCAAGACTATGTTGCCTTCCTTTGTAAATGATACTGCAACATTATGGCCTTTCTCATCTGCTACTGGGGAATGAACTTAGGTATGTAGGGAAGCCAAGGACAATGACAGCTTGCAAACCTTTCCTGGTTTGCTTCACCTATTCCAGGGAGAGGGAAAAATACATGGCAAACAGTGGATTAAGGGCTTTCCAATGAGGGGAGACCACAGGTATTGTGCAGATTAGCTGGAGCTTCATGGCTGACAGTGGATTGTATGAAGCAATGATCTCTGAGATGTTCAGATTTTTGCCACAGTCAGCTATATTTTTCTGCTATATGTTAGCATCTTGGGTCAAAGTCCAATGAAAATCCAGTCCTCTCAGCTGGGCTCAGTCACTGTCATGTGTTGACACACTAAACATATAAGAACCTGACTGCAGTTGCTCTGACTAGGGAAAATTCCTCATCCCAAAGAAACAAATGCTTCTTAATGTGTGAATATTAACATGAAAGTATACTGGGCCACAGAGATCCAGCCTTTTGATAATCACAATGGACAGGACTTCCTTTTTCCACCTGTAGTTGCTGGCTTTGTATTACTGAAGTTAATGGGAGTTAACTGATTTTTCTCGAGTCATGATATCTAATCATTAGCAAGGGTGTATGGCAGGTACCATCCAAATGAATGTTCTTAAATGTATTTGCTGAAACATGCAGGCTAGGGACAGAAATTACACATAAACCAATATAGTGACTGGAAACTGGTTCAAATCTGTAACACAACAGAAGTTCAGTGCACATAAATTGCTTTCAAAATTACCCAAACTTGTTTAAGATAAACCTGGGTGGCTGTAGTATCAGACATAAGTGATTTAGGCTAAATCAGTTTATTGAACTTCTGTCCCAGATCCCCTTCAGGTTCAAGTTAACTCTCAGTCCCCCAGCATACGATACTTTGCACCTCCTTGCCACACCCCTATCCCCCTACAGGGTCCCAAGCTGTCTGCTCCAGCCAAGCAGGAGGCATGCTCTAGCATCCCCAAGTTTCTAGCTTGGGCCACTACAGGCATATGGCTGCATTTCCGGAATCAAGAGTGAATGTCTGTTAACTTGCTTATTGGTTCAATCTATGCAGTTTAGACTAATCTGCAAAGATTGAATCAATTCATCCTCAAGCTTTTTGACTGTACTTAGCAACAAAGCAGCAAAACCCAATGCGATTTGAATGTAAACTCCCATGTTGTTACTTAGCTGGACAAGTGACACAGCCATTAATATAAGAAATAGTTAATGTCTATGATATTACTGTAGGGAATCCAGTGGTGCCTGTATTGATAGCATAAAGCACTGAGGACTTGTATACTGATTTGCTTCCTACTTGCTTTTAGGGTTTTTGCAATCTGTGGTAGTGACAATCATACTCAAGCACCCAAACCCCCAAGAGCCCTGTTGGCCCCCAAGAGGAGGGAGTGGGGAACACCATAGGACCAGCAGAACTTACCTGCAAAGGAGAGTGAGCCTAGACATGTGAGAGTGACCCAGCATGGCACCAACCAACTGCTTTTAAGTACTCTGTCGATCTGCCTGGGCAGCGCATAGCTAATGAAGTCAGCCCTGTGCACTGTTGTGGGAAGTTTAAAAGGCACTGAGGGTGTTGAAGAGCAGGAGGGCAGTAACCCTATGCTGGGCAGAGAGAGCCCAGGTATGGGGGGGCACCAAGGGATGTCACAGCACTGGGGCACCCAAGCTGCTGGGTCCCCACTGGGATAGGGATAAGAGGAAGCAAGGCTCTCATTGGATTCCTTCCATTCTCTTTTTTGGGGTTGTTTTTTTTCTCCTGGAGGAGGGGGGGAACCAGGAAGAGTGATAGCTTGCAGGGCTAGTCTCAGTTTTTTTTCTGGGAAAATCCTTTTGTTGTTCTTTTTTGTTGTTGTTGTTCCTTGCTGCTTGTGATTTTGTTTGAGACCTGCTGGGTGAAGTAGAATGAGGCACTCTCCAGTGAGGGAAGGCCTAGAGTCCCTAACTCAGGGATCAGGATTGGGAGCTGTTGGTGGCAAACAACGCCGGGCACACCCATGCCACAACCTGAGATGGCTTGGCAGAGGATTCCATGTCAGAGCTACAGGTAGAGCAAGGCGAACAGAGCCATAGAGTCAGAGCTGTGATTGTGGACCACGTTGCACTGTCATCCATGGCTGGCAAGTGGATGGGGTGTAGGGGAGGTGGAGTCCCAAGTCAGCTGTGGCCATACCATGAGTACCCCTATGGGGGCCCACCACATACAACTCTGAACCCCTTCCTTTGAAAGTATCATTAAAATGTGGCAGGAGAGTTGGGGGAAGGGCCCTTCCTAGGGTATTCATGTGGTCATTCACCAGTCAAGCTGCAGCGTGACACAAACCATTCAGTCCCAAATGTGAAAGATTTTTCACCAGGCCACTGTAGGCTGTGGGCCACAAGCAGTTGCTGGGCACTGTAGCCTGGTGGGGCTTTCCCCACAAAGCTGTGTAAAATGCTGAGTGAGATGACAATCTCCTTCTTATCTTACAGGATGCAGAAGACATCAGCATTTCCTGGTGTGCTCTCCCCACTTGAATCCTCTCAAAATATAGGGACAAAGTTGGTGGAAGATAATATTGGCCCTTCTGGGCTTGACCTTCACTGTTGCTGTACAGATTCCTCAGTCTAGCAGCTCTTGTTCTTACATTCCCATTCAAGGAGGTAATGTGTAAAGATTTCATTCCACTTTTTGTTAGCTCTTCAGGGCCAGAGGTATTGCCCCTAGTTTGCTACTGCTGTGAATAGGTGCATATGCATTGCCTTCAGCAGAATTCTGTCCATTTATACCAGCAGTGGATACAGACCACTGAGAACAACAGTCTTCAGGCAGCCAAGAGCAACTTGTAAATCTGATTGATACAAATTTCTGCCAGTAGCATCAGGCCCAAAATCACAGCAAATGAGCTAACCTAGCAATCAGCTGACTAGTCCAGGGAGGGTGCTGATTGGGATGGTCCTAGTGGCTACTGCAACTCTTTCATCCCAGCTTGAACATGCAACACA
>NW_017729025.1:157439971-157448114 GCF_001723915.1 Gavialis gangeticus | reverse complement strand
CAGCAGCGGATACAGACCACTGAGAACAACAGTCTTCAGGCAGCCAAGAGCAACTTGTAAATCTGATTGATACAAATTTCTGCCAGTAGCATCAGGCCCAAAATCACAGCAAATGAGCTAACCTAGCAATCAGCTGACTAGTCCAGGGAGGGTGCTGATTGGGATGGTCCTAGTGGCTACTGCAACTCTTTCATCCCAGCTTGAACATGCAACACAGATCTTAAAATACTCCAACAAGGCACATGAGACTACAAAGTAAGGAAATAACTGGTGATCATACAGACAGAACATTAAGCCTGAGATTTGGGGAGAAATGTAGTGTCACTCTGTAGTTCTGGATTCAGACAGCAGTCTTCTTCAGGTGGGCCACTAAATCAACCTCTCAAAGCAACTATCTGTATATAACATTATAAGAAATGGTCCCTCTGGCTGCTCTCACAGGGTTGCCCTGGATTAATCATTTAGTAACTACCATTTTGCTATTCCTTCATAAATCTAGTTGTTCCACGAGGTCTCTGATTCCCATTCAAGTGTTCCCCCCCACCTTTTTGGCTCATTTAGTATGTGGTTAAGTTTGAATGATAGACTGAGGTGACTTTCTGTCTCCCATTTGGAAGTCTCTAGACATTGTTCCTGATCAAAGATACTTCATGTACTGGAATACTGCAGAAGGCTACACCATTGAGGGAATGAATGGAGACTGGATGGATAGACTGATCAGTCCATAAAGCCCTGTCAGGTTAGGGATGCAGCACGTTTGGAGACAGGAGTCAGACACTTCCCTTGCTCTCCTTCTCCACACCCATACCCTTTTTGCTAACTTCCAATGTTATTAAAAGCAGGTTGTCTGTACAATGCCACTTCTATCTTTAAAAATTTAAAAATTATAGGTGGGTTTACTAAGCTAGTTAAAACTCATGCCTGGTTCCTGGAGAGAGGCGGGGGTAGCAAATGGTTCCTTAGGAGCAGGTGTTATTTTTAGCACGAACAACTCAAAAAATAGATATGGCTTTAAATAGATGTGACAAAACTAAAGGGGCAAATCGGAGGTCAACCTTGCCTTAGCTGAGGCAGATGGGCTGTCCACCAGAACTTCTCACTTACAATAATGCACCAAGCCCCTTTCCTCTGTGTTCTCCAGCTCTCCCCCACACTCTCTCTAGCCGCCCTCTCTCCCCACAACCCTCTGGCCTGCCACCAACTTCCCCACAGGTTTCCTGGCAGCCAGAGCCCTTCTCCAGCTCCTGGCACTCACAGCCCTTCCCCTGGTTCCCGGAGCCAGCCCCCAGTTTCCTCCGCACCCTCTCTAGCTCCCCTGCACCCTCTGTCCCAATTTCCTTCTCCCCGCTTACCTTTCAGCTCCTCTGTAGCTCCGGCTTGGGTCCCAGCCTCTGTGCTGGTTTCTCTCTGACATCACTCCCATGATCTGCAGGCTTTGGGTGTTGCCCTTTAATCAAATAAGGTCAATTAACCTAAAGTAACCCCCAAGCCTCAGTTCTTCAGCCCAGCTCTCTCTAGTCTACCCGTTCTAATCCCGGTCCCCGTAACTTTCACTCCCTACACTTCCCTTTCTTACCTTAACTTTTCCCCAGTATCCCAAGTACACCAAGCACATACATACACGCACATCACAACACCCAAGTTAGGTACTCACCTGTGTATATAAATTAGTGATCTGTGTATGTGTATTGGGTGTGCAGGTATTTATAATTGATTCTGGTCTAACTTCTTTTGGTCTGTATAGTGTGTGTAGGTGCTTGAATTGGTGATAGGCATGCATTTGCCTAGGCTGGTAATTTTGGATGTGTATGTGCCTGGATTGGTAGTGTGCGTGTGTATGCCTGGTGGGGGTGCATGCACTTAGAGTGTGCACATGCACCTAGCATGTGTGAATGCACCTAATTGATTTTTGTGTGTGTGCATGTACAATTGTACACCACGCCCTCTTGTCTAACAGTGCAATATTGAGATCCTGAAGGTTGGCCTGGCCCCACAGGGCAACACTACCATCAGGTACTTTGAGGATTTGGGGTGTATGTACACACCATATTTTACTCCTGAGAGGAATAAGTGTAGAGAGTGTAACTTCATATTGACCAGGAGCAAAACAGGGGATTCTGGGGGGTCTGATTCTGGGGGGTATTCCTACATTGTAACCTTGGGTATTAAAGGCTGTTCTTAGTAAAATAAGTGACTGCCTTTTTAACTGGAATGTATGGGCAAAGCTCAGTTGATTGCAGTGATACTACATTGCTGTATAATGATGCTAGGAGTACTCAGTTGATATTCAGGATAAACTAAAACATAACCTCCATTTGCCTTGCTCCTGGGTAAGTGGAGGACAAGTGGTGTCAGGGACGCTGATCAGGCAGACCAGCCTGGGCCAAGTACCTCAGCAGTACACCTGTAGCAAGCCTCAACTAATGAACTCTGCCCCAGTTTAGGAACAGTGAGCATCTTAACTGGCTACTGGGTAAACTGCCTATCCTTTTAGCACCAGCTGGGGCCCTGGGCTTGCAGACCAGTCAACAGTTCTGATCCAGTTCTGCTGTGGCAAGCCTCCTGATTCCTGCACACTCTGTTTTCTGGTTATTACAGCTGGTTTTGGCTCTGCTTTTGGATTTCACCCTGTGGACTGCCCCTTACATTGGTATTCAGCATTTGATCCCTGATCCTGACCCCGGACTGTGTTGTGGACTCTGCCCCTAGACTTTCCTCTGGATTTGGTAATGTGGCTCCCATCCTCTGACCCAGCCACAGGCCCCTGCTTTCCCTCAGTGGTCTAACCATTAGGCAAGACCAGCTACACCCTGGTCCTTTACAAATGGTCTGCCCCCTGTTTGACTTCCTCAGGCAGAAAAGCCAGTGATAAAATATGGTATTTCTGTGCTGCCCCTGTGAGGGTAGACAAGGTGGACATGAGGGGCAAAAAAGGTTTATTGTTTTTGTGGATCAGGTGTTACATTATAGTGGGGAGGGTATGTGTATGTGTGGGTGGGGGGTCTTGTTAAACTGCTGAGAACTATACAACTTTAAATGTCTTGTAACAGAGGTTTAAAAATAGCCCCGGAAGGAAAGCTGGAAGGATCCTATACTTGCAGCCTTCCTGGAATGGTCTTCATTGTGTAATATAATAGGCAATCCATTATGATCACACGTCAGGCACTCTCCTTTTAAAAATAAACCATGCTTAGTGTTTATCAACACTTAACTGGTCACATGGTCACATTCCATGTGAAAATGAGTTGGGGATCATATATGGTGTCGCAGAGGGGGTGAGCAGGTTTGGTATATTCCTTAGATCTGCTTTCCCATGCCTATACTGGCATAAGCAGAAGGTGATCAAGTATAGGAGCTGCCATTAGGAGATGGCAAGACTAGAGTGCCTATGCAAAAGGGCTGCCATTTGGCTCTAAAGCGGAGAATTCCCTAGTGATGTTCAGTGCAGATGACTGCCCATGCTAGGTTTTTTCTTGCTGGTGCAGTACTGGTGGAGGCTATCTGCATGACAGTACTGCACCTTTTGGTTCTCTTGTTAGGAAGCTGAACAGAGAGACCAAGGATCAGGCTGGCCTAGCCACTGAAATGCCCCTCTCGCTGTAGGTGTTTGTGGAAGTAAGTTGGAAGATTGTGTTGCTTTTGGAGAGTGGCTGGCTTGCTATATGGTGAATTGCAAGGCTCCACACCATTCTCTAATGTCAGGGAGTGATACATTATGAGGTGTTAACATAGGTTGGCTGGGCGGGGGGATCAGACCTGAGAGCTCTGGATCTAAAAGCATGAGATTTTGCTGTATCAGGCAAAAGATTTCCTTTTAACTTAGAGTAGGGCTGTATGACTTGCAGCCCTTGTGGGATTAACTCGCATCCCCTCACATGCAGCCATCACACCCCCTGCTGCTCCTTCTGCTTCTGGGGTCTCTGGAAACCTGCTCCCTGCTCCTGATTTTGCTTCCTGGCCCTGTCCCTGTAGGCTTGGAGCTCTGGCTAGAGAGGCACTGGGCAGTGCTGGACACTGGGCCAGGGAGCTACAGCCAGAGCTGGCATCCTTTCCACTGTCCCCTGTTTTGCCCAAGAAACAAGAGCCCAGGAGCAGCTATAGACAACACTCAAGCTTGGGAGCAAGGAGTAAGCATGAAGGTCAGAAGACGCTAGATCCCAAGCCAACACCAGGGGCAAGAAACCAAACCTCAACTGTCTACCAGGAGAGCCAGAGACTCTAGACCAGCAGTTCCCAAACTGCGCGTTGTGATGCCAAATGGGGTCATGAGGCTGGAAGGCTGTGTGTTGGGATGGCCCATGCTGAAGAAATGGGGTCATGCTGAGGAAATGGGGCCATAAATAGGGTCATGCTGAGGAAAAGTTTGGGATGCACTGCTCTAGACCCTAACACTTGAGAGACATGACAAGCTAGACAACATGTTGGAAATAAGCCCCCATGGCTAAATGTCCAGAATGGGTGTAATACACCTATGAGAGGCCTAAAGTTCATCCACGTCCATCATGTTGTTGTTCCTGTCCACTCATGATCCAGGGGGTGGTTGCTACATAGTGTAAGGCTATCTCCTTTCTTCCCCAAGGTCAAGTACCATTTTTCCTCATTGCTTCTGGAGGCAAGCTGATCAGTTGAGGCAGTTTCCCTCTCATATTTCCTTATGTTTGGGGCATTGGACTAGAAAGTGGTTCCCTTTCAGACTCTCCTGTCCTGCACTGTCTGTGCAGCTGCTCCTATGACTCATTTCATACTGCTGCATTGCCAGGTGCAGATTCCCCAAAACTTGGATATCTGTGGATATGAGTATAAATAATGATATCCAGATTTAATATATTGCATCATTTGCATCTACTCCTGGAGTTCCAGCCTTAACTGATACATGGAGATGTCCGTTGATATTTGTTCCAAGAACCTGAGAGTGCTTTCGGGACAGGTATTAGTGGGAGATGACAACTTGTAGATAAAATAACTTGCAGCTAAAAACAAGTCTACCTCTAGCTCTTTTATAGTCAATAGGCACATATAGCATTAAGTAATTATTTGAGATGCTTACATGAAAATGTAACATGAAATTTTCCTGGGTTGCTTAAGGGAATGGCCACTATAGGAAATTTAGCATCAGTAAATGGTGACCAAAGTAGGTATGTGGGCAGATTTCAAATAGTTTGTGGGGAAATTATCTGCCCTTGATGCTTTTTTTTTTTGCCTTTCCTAAAAAGATAAAGAAGAAAGATGGCTTGCACTTCAGAGTTCAGCCACTAGTCCCTAGCCCATGGTCTGTTCCCTTGTACCTTTCATATGTCTTTATTTGTCCTAACCATGGGGGCTATTTACTATTTACTGGATCCTGAAGAAAAATTTTTGTGGATACGTTTTCCAAATCTTTATCAAAGTCCCTTCTGCTGTGATGCACCCCTTCTTAGCATTTTGCTGGTGGGTAATCCACAACATGTGTGCCACAAGTGGCATGGACAGCTTTTGTGTGTGGCATGTAGCAGACTGGGGTGGGAACAAGGAACACAGCAGCAGGTAGGACAAGAAGCAGAGGGCAGAGAGCAGAAAGCAGAGCAACAGATGAGGAAGGGGATCAGAGTGGCACTCAGGGAGAGTTTGGGGCTTGCCTTATGGCACACTTGCCAAAAAGATTGTCCCCCACTGTTGTAGTGAATGAGAATGTTAGGAATATTCCTGAAAAGAGCAATTATAATTAAGCATTGGAAAATACATGGAAAAAGTATATGCTGCAAAAGATGCAAAATCTTAGTCCTAAATACAAGTTATTTTGTCTGTCTGCAATAACTTTCTCTCCTCCACTGGGAATAAGAGCAGCCTTGTAAGACCACAAGAAAACAATTTTCTTCAATTCCCTTCTTTCCCTGAGTTTCCCATTGCAGTGTGTCTTTAAAAAATGGGAATGAATAAACCAGCTTTGGAGAGCTGTTTGTGTCTTATATTGGCTTTGGAGTATCGATGTCAACCCACCTACAGATTTCTTTGGAGAGACCATCCTGTCCATCTTCTCCAGGAGTTGCAAGGATGCCTTTGAATACAGCAGCCAATTGTTCTCCAGTAAAATTGTGTAACCTTCTGAACCCAGAGCAGTTGCTTGTAAAGTGATATAGAATATTCTACAGCAGCAGGGCAGCACTTTGAAATGCTGTTACTATTTATATGATCGTTAGACATTTTTTGTTACTTTGAGTCCTGCTGTTTTGTTTTATAGCTGTTATAAATAATTGCTAGGCTGTCTGGAGGCTTCCAAGGTTATCTCCCTTTCCAAAGGCCAAGCAACTCATCACCTCTGAAAGGGAGTGCCCCATGGTGGGGCTTTTGCTATGCAGGCAGGGATGGCAGACCACACCAATTAATGAGTAGGAGCTGATTCCCTTGTAGAAGTCGGTCAGAAACCATGATGTGTTGGGTCATCTAATCACATACCACACAGCAGCAGTGCAGGACTGTTTTTCATAGGTTATTTTCCCTTGATTGTGACTCAGGGAAGATCCTTTTCTCCTCCTTCCCCTTTGCAAAGAGACAAAGATGGGACAGTCTTTCCCTGTCCGTCTGAGCTCATCCTTCAGTGGAGGTCACCTTCACATTCTGCTAATATCCCCAGGGACTAGTCCAGGAAAGGACAACAGGTTTCCCTCACTTTATGTGGGTTCTGTATGCGCAAATTTACTCTTATGCCCTTTTTTATACCAAAAATTTATTATATGCAAGGTAAATTCACTCTTATGCGATTGGTGTGGTGGAAGCGTGCAGTCAGCTGCTTTGTGTGGTGCATTGTGGAAATGACGCACACCAAAATACAGTGCACAGATCCTGTGTGGATCTGTGCTCATCGCTCGTTGTCTGCGAGATGTGTTTCTGTAGTTGCTATCCCCATTACGGTGACATTCACCACCACCCTGTGTTGTGTGTACTGTCTGCTGTTGATGAGTACCAAAACTGTCCTGTAAAAGTGGTAGAAATGGGTCTGGGAGGCAGCACAGTGGAGGTCTTGGAACATATCTCTATGTGTTACATTGTAAAGTGGGTTCCCCCTTTATGTGAATTCAGCTTGTGCACTGGTTTCCAGGAATGCATGTATAGCATATAAAGAGGGAAACCTGTAATCTGATTCCAGGTCCTAAATACTGATCTGCCAGCTCTCTAGGTTTCTCCCCTCTGTGGGCTTTCAGATGCTTCCTTGGGTCTTAAAGAGAACCTGTCTTTCCGTGAGGTAATGAGATAAGTTCAATGTACCCTTTAAAGGGGAATAGAGAAGTGGGATGGAAAACCAGCAACTGCTGTACCAGGACAAAGAAAGATGTTACAGGGTGGACGAGGTACACAGAGATTCTTCTGAGTGATGGAGAAAAGGCAGTTTTTGGCAGCTGTGAGCAGCAGAAGGATGAGAGCTGTAAGGCAGTGCTGCCCAAACTCTTCCTCAGCATGACCCACCCCATTTTTGACCCAATTTCCTCAGCATGGACTCTTACTCCCAACCTGCAGCCCCCCCCAGGTGACCCTCACTTCTGACCCACAGCCTCCTGGCCCTGCCAGTGACCCTTACGCCTGACCTGCAGCCCCCCCCAGGTGACCCTCACTTCTGACCCACAGCCTCCTGGCCCTGCCAGTGACCCTTACGCCTGACCTGCAGCACCCCCAGGTACCCAAGAGCCAGGTCTCAGAGTCCCCTGCACCCTCCAGCTGCATCTGAGCCCTGGCTGCCACCCAAGTGGAGCATGCAGCCTGGTGATGGGGATGGTCAAAGTGAAGCCTGTGGGGTAGGGGAGGATGCGGGCTACCTGCTGTGGTGTCCAGCTCCTTGCCCTGCTGCCCTCTACCCAGAGGCTCACGGCCCAGCAGGGGGCGTGCTGAAGGAGGTAGGTGCACAGGTGGTTTTCTCTTCTGTCCTACCAGTGAGCAGACATGGAAGACAGCATGAGACGTGCATCGCAGAGACCAGCTGGCGGCTTTGGGAATGGTGTCTTGAGGCGGGCTTTGGCTTCATTGACAACGACCTGCGCATCATGACGAGAGACAAGCTCGGATGGGATGGGCTCCATCTTTCCCCTAAAGGCAAGAGTGTGTTTTCTTCTAGGGTGGAGGATCTCCTCCAGAGGGCTTTAAACTAGGCTTGTTGGGGGAAGGGGAAGACGAG
>NW_017729025.1:157433214-157438768 GCF_001723915.1 Gavialis gangeticus | reverse complement strand
TCTGCTCAGGTCCCTTCCAACCCTACTAGCTATGAAACTAGTACCTGGCATGGGAAGGAGTGCCACACTGCCATGGTTGCCAAGCTGAAGCACCCCCTACCTGCTTGACAGCAGTGGGGACACAACTCCGCATCACCACCACTGCTGTGCCTCATCATGGTGGTGCAGTGCTCCCTCCTGCACCGGGTCCCACTCTCTGGGCCTTGGAGGCAGCTCCTGCCTGGAGCTGGTCTGGCTTGGCTGCAGCCCATGGCCCGCTGTAGGTGCAGAAATCTTTGAGGGGCACATGCCCCCCCTACCACATTGCCTTGATGCCCCACTCCTCCATGTCACCTGTGCCTTTCCCAACCCCCAGTGCCATCTGTGCCCCCCTCCTGCCCCCATAGACCTACCTGGAGGGAGCTGCAGGAGCCACTGCTGTTTGGTTGCCACATGCATATGTGTGTGCACATGTATGTAGCAGCCCCTTGCAGGCTGCAACTTGCACGGGGAAACCCAAACCCACATTTTCCCATGTTTTTCTCCATTAAAGGAGGAAATCTGTGTTATCCCACAGCAAATGGAACACCAGGATCCCTGTTTATTGCAACCCCATCTGCTGATGTTGTGATCCCATTTGGGATAGTGACACACAGTTTGGGAGCTGCTGCTATAAGGCCTTGAGTTGTGATGTCCCAGAAAGGCATTGTGTTTTCTTTTTGGGTTGTGGGAAGTCTTGAATGGCTTGTAACTTCAGAGCTGCCTTCTGTGTTGTAGGTAACATTTGGTATAAAACTGTCTTTAAAAAAGAGAGAGAGAGAGAGAGACGCCATGTGGCTCAGTAATCAATGACCCATGACAGATGACAAATACTGCCCTAGGCCACTGGTTCTCACTGGGGTGCCACAAGAGCCTTTCAGCCGTGCTATGGTGGAGGCACTGCCCCCCCACCCCCAGCAGAAACCACCCTATGTGCCCCATGCAAAGCCAGATCAGGAAGCAGGTACAGCAGGAGCAGGCGCTCTCCTCACCATTAGATTAATCTGATAAACCAGTAAGAAAATCGTATGGCTTCACATAAGGCATGCAGTGAAGAACCACATGGCCATGGAGATAGTGACATGATTCCAGTTGAGAATCGTTGAGGTAAGTGGAGGCAGCACAACAATGGTTCTCAACTGGGGGTTCAGAAAAATGTTACATAGCCGCGTGCTGCTACATTCAGTTATGGAGAGCTGCTTTGAATCTAGAAATGTTGTGAACCACTGCCCTAGGCCAACTGCACAGCACCATAGCATGGAGAAAGACAGGCTGCTCCCTGACCTTCATGTACATGTCTGATCTCCACTATCCCAGAAGCCCTGCAGGCATGGGTGGATCTAGGATTTTGAAAGCAGGGGTGTTGATGGTGTGGTGCAGTATCATCACGTATAACAAAACACACAATTTTTCTCCATTAGAAAGTAGAAGCTTCACAAATAAGTTAGGGGCCTAGAGCTATATTATGACATTTAAAATTGAAGCAAAAAAACCAATTTTACTGGAATGTGCATTCATTTGCTGCATAAAAATGCAAAAATAATCAAAAGATACTGTGTCATTAGTTCTGTAGTAATTATAGTTAAATGTATGTCTCTTTCAGAATCATAAAACAAAATCTCATCTCTTGAGCATCTTGACAGTGCATCCAATGCTTCATGGAAAAATTTTTCCACTCCTGAGCTAATGTTTACCTGAATTAACATTTCCACACCTGAGTTAATGTTTCTAACTAGAATTAAAAAAGTGTGCAGGGCTTTGAAATGGGAGTTACTTTACTAGGAGCAGCTAACAGACAGCAGCCTTGCAAAAGAAAGGATAGCTTGAGTAGTGGAACCATTAAAGATTATAAAAAAGGAAAGATGGTCATTAATGCCTCTGTCATGAAGAGTTTAAAAGGAATTGGATAGACTACAATGAGCCGTGAAGTCAATTGACTCCCTCACTGTTGCCTGAACAGAAGTACTGCTGCCTTCATCAGGCAGTTGGTTTTAAACTTTGGATGGATCAGGAATCAAATGCACCACTGCATGCCCCTGCCCTCACCATTGGATCTGCCCCTGCCTGCAGCAGGAGGCGTTTCAGGCCTTGTAATTGTGTTCTGTCAAGCATTCTACTTGACGCTTATTCAGCTGTACAGTCAGTGTCCAATCGTGGGACTGAATTTTACTATGAGAAACCCTAAGACATTTTGATGCATGCTTGCTTGTTACTTATTTATTTCTAGTATAACTTGACGAAGCACAGGGACAGCTTGTTTTCATTCGACTCTCAGTGAGTCACTGGGCAGAGTGAACATAAAGCAACTGAAATAGGATGCATCAGCAAAGTCCCATCCCTCCAAAAGGAGACGGGCATTAGCATGAATTCAGTTACTCCTACCATCCTCCTTGTGCATCCTTACTAGACTTAGACTTCCTTCCAGAACACCTGTGAACACCCATCACGTCTCTCCCTCTTCCCCTCTGCTTTAGTTTTAATGTCTCCCCTGAGGCACTCATGCAAAAAACACTAACATTGCAAGTGTTTGGAGAGAGTGAAAGGGCAGCCTTCCAGCTCAGAAATTATCCTCAAGTACCCAAAGTCTCAAATGACCTTTAAAAACCAACAAGGATCTACCTCCTTTGCATATGCTATGGGAATGGGCTTTATGAGCCAGCAGCTCTGAGCTATTTGAAGTACCCCTTCTAATAATTGCTCGTATGCTACTGTATACTTACACCATGCTAGCCTCAGGCACTACTAAGAGAGAACTGGACCTGTTTTGCTCAGCCTAGCAGCCTGAAAGGTCATGGACAAGCTTGGGGGAGGACATGAATAAGCTGTGAAATATTAGGGCATTTTTAATTACACTTAGGCTTTTCTAAGCCTCCTGCCAGTGTCAGCTTGCTCCAGTGTTTGCAGGCGGTACCACTGCCAGTTGCATGGGAATCTAACAGCAGGGGCTGTCCACCAACTAAAGTGTGTTGCATTCTAAAATGATTATCAAGAATGTCATCATCAAATTAATTATCAGAGGCCAGATAATTAGCTGGTATACACTGCCAGTGCTCCACCGATACAAGATGGAGATCTTCATACCCTACGGGGCTTTCATTTGGTTTTTTTTTTTACGAAGTATTACAGCAAGGCACAGATTCAGTTGAATGATCTCTGGCTCCTGTAATGTCAGCATCACTGATGATGTCCCTTACTAGCAGGATGCCTGCCAGTAGCCAGCCCCTCTAGAATGTGTGATCATAATTAAATATAGTTTTAATTACACAACGTGGCAGATTCCTCTCCCTGCCAATGTGCTTGACTGCTGCGTGATGATTCCCTACAGGGAAACAAACCATGTCACGGAGCAAATTAGATTAAGGGAGGCAACAGCAGGAAAGGGCAAAGCATAGGTGCCTGTGAGAGAGTACACAGAGTGCACATCTCCTATGTAATAGGCTGCCAGAGCAGCATCTCCTTGTTCTAAGGAGACAGTGGCTGCTGTCTCTAGAGAGAGGCAGAAATCTGAGAAATGTTAAAGCTGAGGGCAAGAGGCCAAGTGGTGTTAATCTGGATGGGCACTGGGTGTTGGTAACCGAGCAGAGCATAGGAGTGGAGCAGTCACTCGAATTTGAGCCTGTCCCTGTGCTTGTCTCTGTCTGTCCTGAGGAGAAGAATCCT
Organism: Gavialis gangeticus; assembly: GCF_001723915.1. NCBI lineage: Eukaryota > Metazoa > Chordata > Crocodylia > Gavialidae > Gavialis > Gavialis gangeticus. The sequence goes on along the minus strand of NW_017729025.1, from coordinate 157,435,090 downwards.
AGAAAAATAGGCTTGCAAGGAGCCTCAGGAGGTCACATGTGAGTGCTGGTAAGAAAGAACATGACATGCATTGATACTTATTTTCTTTATTTTTAAAGTGGGTTCTGTGTTGCTTGGAAGTGCCAGAGTGATTAACAGAAAGGACAGCAGCAGCAAAATCACCCTGCACAGAGTCCCACCAACATGCACAGTGACCTGGAAGGGATCTTTGACAGGAAGAAGAAGGGAACTCTGTCTCCACAGCTCATTCATTCATTCCATGGCCTTTCTCCAGAGCCTGTCAGATATGCCAGTGACAGCAGGCTTCATCTTCATGCATGTTTGTGCCATAGGGAAAATAGTTGCTTACTGTAAAAGCAAAGTAGATCCTGCAGAGTGCAGACTCCCTCCCCAACACATGAGCAGCTTGACTCTACCCCTGATGTAAGATGAAAGGGCTTTGTGCTGTGGACCTGTTTAGCAACTGGACTGGGACCACTCGTTAGGCTTTTGGTGTGTAGAATCTAGTGACTTTTGCTTCAGTATGTTTTAAACTAGCAACATGGAGTCAAAGGTTTTCTGCATCCTTACCAACTCTCTTAGTCATCCACTCCTCTCAAAAGAGCATTTAATCACCTTCGGGTGTTCAGAGAGTTAGTATGCTCTTCTGGCTACATCTTTGGCTGATATACTGAACAAAATGCTACTGAAGTCAGTGAAATGAAGCCTATTTATGTCCACTGAGAATCTAGCTCCCAAGGTCCTCCCAAGCCTGTATGATGCATTGGGACAATGTAGTTAAGGCATGCCTGTCTCCATAGCTAGTGGCACTCCATGGAGTGATGTATCTGGTATATCATCCAGCCATCTTTTGGCTTCCCTAGCTGATGGGACCAGATAGTAATTTACAGCTGGGTTGATCAGGAGTAGCCTTTGTTACAAGTCCTGAAAGAGGTTTGAACTTGTCGATTTGGATCTGCAGTCAAACACCTTTACTCCACTGACATCATACCCCCAGGAATCTGACCTGTTATGGCTTTGAAATCTTTTCAATGAGTTAAATGTCTTGGGGAAAAAATGTCAAATCTATGTTAGATGAACATGAAAACTGTGTAAGCTGTAGGAAAACTAACTCAGCCTAATGGTTCTGCTGGCATGAAAGGGGAGAGTCAGGAACTGGGCAAGAAAGACAATGAGGAAAACAAGCAAAAGTCACCAGCAGCAGGCTGTCAGTTTTTCTTGTTGTTTGCTCTTATAGTTTTTACAGCATCTCCTGCAAGGTAGAAAATGAAACCACCCAGTGCAGGATAAGAACTAGTATATGGGGTGAAAAGCATATGAACAGAAAGGGAATGATAACGTGAGGAGGGTCACCCAGATGGGGGACTGGAGTGAAGGGAGGTTGTACTGGCCAAACCTATGGGGAAACAGGAGGTACAAGGAATGGAGCTCTCAGCAATTGCTGGGTAGGAATTGCTGCTAACGGGTGAGCTCATTCCCAGCACCAAGAAACCATGAAAGAAGGTATTTGTTGACAGAGGCCACACATGGGCAGCTCTGATTTTTTTGGTTACCACTGCTGCCGCTGGCACAATTGTGCAGCTGTAGCAGCAACTGTTTTTTTTTCTGTCCCCTTCCCCCAGTACCTGTCCCAGTTGCCCCACCCTAGTTATTAGGCCTGTACAAAGCAGCTAATATTCACTTTGGATTTGGCTGATTCGGGGGACAGTGATTTGATTCAGTGATTCAAATCACTGTCCCGATTTGATTCAGCCAAATCTGAGTCAGAGATTCGTCAGCAGCCGAATCTCTGAATCAGCCAGGCCAGGCCAGGCCCATTCCCCATCCCTGTCCCAGCCCAGCAATGGCTGCCCCAGCTGCCGGCACTTGTAAAAAA
>NW_017729025.1:157432132-157432366 GCF_001723915.1 Gavialis gangeticus | reverse complement strand
GGGGGAGCGGGGGGGTTGGGGAGGCTAGCAGGAGTCCCCCTTGGTCCCCCTTCCCCCCAGCCCCTCTTCCCCCCCAGTACTTACTAGCTTGGAGTCAGGTGCAGCTCCCTGCTGCAGCCACCGGGGATTGCCCAAATCATCAAAGCGCTCCGATTCTTTTCCAAATATCTGGAGAGATTTGAATCAGTTCGGACCTTTAAATTGGTCCCCTGATTCAATTCAGATTCAGAGATT
>NW_017729025.1:157410598-157422000 GCF_001723915.1 Gavialis gangeticus | reverse complement strand
AGGTGCAGCTCCCTGCTGCAGCCACCGGGGATTGCCCAAATCATCAAAGCGCTCCGATTCTTTTCCAAATATCTGGAGAGATTTGAATCAGTTCGGACCTTTAAATTGGTCCCCTGATTCAATTCAGATTCAGAGATTCAGCCACTAAATTGGGCTGACTCTCCGAATCGAATCACCACCCAAAGCTTCACACAGCCCTACTAGTTATACCATTAGTTTTGGTTAATTAGAAGCCCTGCACCAAGGAGCACAGCAGTCATTCAGCATCAGTAACTAGTAATCAAGAAAGAAAACACTACTTAGCTCAGTGATGGGAAAGGAGCAAGATATAAACCCAACAGTGAACTACTGGGGTTTCTTCAGGGGCAACTGATTCTTCTTTTCTTTTCTTTTTTCTCACAGGTTTCAGATACAAATATAACAAAATGGGGAACTACAATGCTCAGCATGGTCACCACCATCAGGTTAATGGGTTAAACCATAATCTTGAGGTGATCATGTTAGGAAATATGTTATCAGCAGTCAAGCAGGATAATACTAATAAAAACCTCACCATGTTTTTAATACAGTCCAGAGGAAGAAAGAGTTAAAGGGTGGTCCTATTACCTTTTGTGTCAAGAATTCCAGAGATGACACTTGTTAATTATAAAGTCCTGGAACTGCCTGAAAAGTCTTATGGGAACTACTTATAGGATTTGGAATAATTTGAACCTCAATGAGTATCAGTGTTTTTAACACTGTCTGTTAGTGAAGGGATCAGATTTTTCCCAATGTCATATAAGACCCTCTGGGAGGTATTTTTTTCCAAAAGTACCCAAGTACTTTAGAAGCCCAAGTTGTACTGTAAAGCTAGGGACAGATGTTACACATACACCAGTTTAAGAGATCAGAAACAGGTTTAAATCTGTAACAGAACATAAGCTCAGTGCACATAAACCAGTTTCAAAATGGCTGAAACTCATTTAAGATAAACCTTGTTGAATGTAGTATCAGACTTAACTGATTTGCAAACTGGATTATGCAATGTCTGTCCCAGACCCTTTCCTAGTTTAATTTAAATCACAGTCCCCCAGCATCCCAGATGCTTTGCAGCCCTGGACTGGGCTGTGCTGTCTGCTCCAGAAGAGCAGGGTTGCCCCCACCTCTCTCCTTCCTGGCCAGAGCACTATCACTGCTCTGGCTGGCTAAGGGACTGCAACAGCTGCCAGGCTTCCCCCTGCTCCCCCCGCCCTGGCTGCTTAAGCAGGGGCCCCAGTGCAGAGACTCAGCATCTGGCCATGCCCCCCCATGCTAGCTACTGCTGAGAGGTGTCTGTGTGGGTCTCCAATTTCACTAGAAAAAAGAACAGACAGCTAGTGGCTTGCAAATGCACCCTGAAGATAAGAAGAGCTTGAAACTAATGAGAAAGATGTTTTCTTTTGTAGGGCTTGATTGGCTGATAAACTTTGTTCTGGCAAGCTCCTTGCTGGCTACAATCTATCAGTCTTGAAGAAGGGACAGAGAAAGGTGTTTGAAATGACCTGGTTTGCAGACAGTTTGAAGAAGCAGGGAGAGGGAGATTGAAAAGCTCAGTATCATCAACAGATGCAGGGTCTAGCAACACTCCCCACCTCTTGAGCAGTGAGCGGGGAAAAGCATGGGACTGCAGGAAGGGTGGGGGTTTACACCCATCCCTAATGAAAGCATCCTGCTAGGGCCTGGCCAAACCTCCCCCCTCAGCTTAGCACTGTAGAAAGGAAGGGAGGGCTGCTTTAGTGCCCCCCCAGCTTGTAGCTTGAGCCACTGCAGGCATCTGCCTGCATTTCTGGAATGAAAAGGAAATGTCTACCCATCTCCAAATTGGTTCAAGCTTTGCAGGTTAGACTAACCTGCAGAGAGTGAATCAATTCAGGCTCAGGCTTTTTGAATGTCTGTCCCTAGCATAAGTCAACAAGATGTATGTGATATCAGGTATTTTGGGTAACCCCACCCTTCTTTTTTCTTAGCAAGAATCCCTTGATGAATGTGGGTTATTTGATTATTATCTAAAGAACAGATCAATCACTAAAGATTGGCAATCTGAGATCTCCAAACCATCTCAAAGAATTATTGGTAGTGAAGGCCCTTCTCCTTAGACAGTGGTCCAGGTCTGTAATTCCTCCATTTCCGTTCTATTAGGCCCCTGAACACACCCCTGCTCATTTGGTCAACTTCCTGTTCCTAAGGATCATCCAAATATGTTTTTGTTAGTGAGCAGGACTGTGTGTGTGCAGGAAAGCATAGCCTGAGGAGTTGGAAAGCATCAAACAAAATGGAAAAACCAGGATATCAAGTTGTGTTTTTTCTTCATAGAAACCCTCTTTTGGCTGGCTGTTGGATAGATGAAAAATACTTTCAAACACATGCAAAGTAAGCATATGTGTGTGTAGGGACAGGGGAGAGGAGATTTTTTTTTCCAGGATAAACACAGGATGAGGAGTTGAAGGAAAAGGTTGGGCTCACTTTGAAAAACAGGAGAAATGCACCAAATGTTTTTCCTTCAGTCAGGTCAAGGAAAAGCCACTTTTCTTGGCTGCAGAAGGTAAACACTCAGGCTCATTTGAGGAAGACTAAACAAGGTGAAGTGCTGTTTCAAGCTGTTAGTTCTTAGAAGCTGGATCACCCAGTGATTTATGATGGACAAGAAACTTGTTAAAACTCTTACTCAGAAAGCAGGCAATTTACAAGAGGGCAGGGAGGAGTTTCAGCTCAGGCCCACACGGCAGATTTGTACTGTTCCCCCAAAGACAGCTCATTAGGAAGCATGGACAGAGAGGTTGCAATGAGGATTAGGGGATTTACTCTCTTAATATGTTAAAATTGATGGGGCTAAGGATAGACATTACACATAAACCAGTTTAAGTGACCAGAAACTGGTTTAAAACTGTAACAGAACAGAACAGTCAGTGGACATAAACCGGTATCAAAATGGCTGAAACCGGTTTGAGATAAACCTGGCTGAATTGTAGTATCAGACTTAACTGATTTGTGTCTAACCGGTTTATGCAATGTCCGTCCCAGACCCCTTGCTGGTTTAAGTTAAACCAGAGTCTCCCAGCATCCCAGCATGCTCTCTGGTCTGGGCAGGGCTCTCTGTTCCAGCCCAGCCAGGCTGGCCCCACCCCTCTCTTCCCCAGCCCAAGCAGGGACAGGAAGGGGCAGGGGTCTGGTCGGGGAGGGGTTTAATTCCCCACCTCTCTATCCCACTGGCAGAGACCCGAGCCAGGTCTGCCAGGTGTTCCCCACACTGCTGCAGCAGTGGGCACCATAGCCCCTGAGACAGAAGGGGGCAGGGAGGAGAGTTAGTCTCCCCACTACCGCCACTGGCAACCGGGTCTGCCTGCCCCCCCTTCTGCACTCCCTGCTCTGCCCCAGGGACCCTGCCTGGCTGTGCTCCTGTCCTGCTGCTGCAGTGGGAGGAGGCAGGGCCCTTGTTGTAGGCAGCAGCCCCTGTCATAATGTGGGGGAGCACGAGCCCTTTCCTGGCAGGGGCACTGCACTGCGGGGCCGGCAGAGCTGCGGTGGGCTTTGCACAGCAGCACTGGGGTACAGAGCGGGCCAGAGCCCTGCAAGCCCTCCGCAGCAGCTCTGCTGTTCCCTCAGAGCGGCCCTCACCAGGAAGTGGCTCATGCTTCAGGAAGCCATGGCGGGCTGCTGCCTGTCACAGTCATTCATGGCTCACTGCTACAACTGCTGGGTGGGAGCGGGGCCTGGCCCCTGCCACTCGCTCTGTGCTGGGGCAAATACCCTCCCAGCAAGAGGGGCCTTATTGAGTCGCTGGCCCCAAGCACAGGCCAAGCGGTGGGGGCTGGGCCCTGCCCCCACCCAGTAGCTGGAGCAGTGAGCCGTGAGTGACCATGACAGGCAGCAGCCCATTATGGCTTCCTGGAGCACGAGCTCCTTCCTGGCGGGGGCCACTCTGTGGGGCTGGCAGAGCTGCTGCTGAGCACAGCAGCACTGTGGGGGGCTTGCAGGGCTCTGGCCTGCTCCAGACCCCAGTGCTGCCACGCACAGCCTGCCACAGCTCTGCCAGCCCTGCAGCACAGCACCCCTGCTGGGAAGGGGCTCACGTCCCCCACATTATGACAGGGTTGCTGCCCCCAACAAGGCCCCTGCCCCTCCTGCTGCAGAGATGAGGCGAGGGCATGGCCAGACTCTGGCTGGCAGGGCTCCTTGGGGTGGGGGGGAAGGGACAGGAGTTATTCCTCCTCCCTCTGTTGTAGGGGCCTATTCCAGGGCAGGGAGTACAGTGGCAATGGCAGGCAGACCCAGCTGCCAGTGGGGATAGTGGGGAGACTATCCTTCCTGCCCCCTCTGCCTCAGGGGCCCTAGTGCCCGCTGGTGCAGCAGTGAGGGGGGAGCACCCTGCAGACTCGGCGCTGGTCCCTGTCGGTGGGATAGAGCAGGGGTGAATTAGACCCCTCCCTGACCAGTTCAGCCTGGACTGGCCATGTCCCCCCAGCACAGCTTCCCTGCAGCCAAGGGCATGTCTAGCACCCCCCAGCTCCTGGCCTGAGCAACTGCCAGCATGTGCCCACACTGCCTCAGTCCAGAGTGAATGGTTGTCCTGTTACAAACCAGTTCAGCCTAGGCAGGTTAAACTAACCTGCAATGGTTGAATCAATTCAGGGTCTGCCTTTTTGAATGTCTGTCCCTAGCCTAGGAGTCAGGTATCTAAACCCTCTAGTTGGCACTGAAAATATCTCAGCCACAATCTTCAGAAAAGTGAAGTGTGTTAAATTCTTGCTAATAGCCCCTTATGCACCCTGAGGATACAGGATGAGAGAACCAAATATTCTGCCAAGAACAGAGATTTGGGAGTGAACAATATGAGAACAAGCTAAAAGAGATGAGGGATATTTTCTTTCCAGGCCAAGCTCGGACATACAGAACAATTATTAAAACAATAACATGAAAACCACCTTCCTAGGCTAGATAAATATTGATCTGCCCCTCAGGACAGTACATTTCTCTGTGCCTGCCTTTTGAAAGATAGTTCAGATTATTTTAGCCAGCATGCCTGCCTCCCAGTTAAAATGACTGATTATTAAAGGATATTGTACTTCTCACAGGCAACTCATCCATGTGGAATTACTTCCCCAGACCCACACCCACAATCACAGTGGTCCATCTTGTTGCCCAAGTTTTTCTCCCTATTATACATTTAACCACACTTGATCCACTATAGTTTTGACAGTCTCATCATTCCCCTTACCACCTGGCAAAGCAGGTCATTGCCTCTGAAAGCTCATGCCTCTCTGAATGAGTTAGTTTCTAAGGTGCCACCCTGTCCTGCCTTCTCCTGGTCCATGAAGGGAACAGTTCAGAAATTGGAAACCTCAGTTAGGAAGCTTAATTCCCTGGATATTCAGCATTAATATCATACTAATACTATTTCATCCTAGTTCTGTCTTTTCACAGTAATTAGCTTCTCTACTCCCTTGCTGTTTATGCCCTTCCCATTTTTCAGCAGATAACCTCTCTCTTTCATTTGGATTTCATCGATTTCATTTGCCTGGAGCAGATCTGCTGAATGCTATTTACCTCATGCTGTAGCACTTCAGCTCAATAATCATACGTAGTCTGAAGCTGGAAAGCCAAAATGTAATGAATTATGAGAATCCAGTTCCAATGAGGAATAAAGAACAAGTTCATTATAAAAACATTTAGACATCAGCCTATTGCTCAGATATCACCAGCAAAGGCACTTCCCTTCTCCCTGACCAAGGTGCACTACTGCACACCATTCACAAGCACAGCCCTTGGCACCCATACGTAGGTGGCATCTACATGTCAGATCTTCAGCATACACTTATCGTCATGCACTTACCTTTCCACACCAACAGGCAAGCAATCCTCTTAACTCTCAGCAGTCAAAGAAGCTGTGATGGCTGGATTAGATCCAGTCAGAAGAAAAGAAAAAATAACTTTATGAAAAATGTTGATGCTTCAAAGTCACCTGTGTATTGAAACTGAATGATTTCTTGGATTTTCTTGGATCTACCAGTTGTCTTTAAATTAAGATGCCTTTGGTTTTTTTCTCCTCTGTGTCTTCCCCATTTTTGTTGTCTATGTCTCTCAATGCAACTGAATGATTTCCAAGAAGGTGCTTTCATTTTTCTTTCTACTTCTCACAGTATTATTTTAACCTTTGAAAACATCCTCAATATTTGAAAAGTTAGAGCAGAAAAAAAGAAAGGCTAAAACAAATTTAAATAAATGTGGGAATACTGTTCTACTGAATTAAGGAACAGAAAGGGGAGAAAAAATACAGAAATTCAGAGACTTTCAGTCCAGTAATAACTGGGAAGCAGGTTTTCCCCAAAAGTTTGCAATTCAAAGAATGTTTGAGGGGAAAAAAGTGGTAAAAAAAAAATCCTTTCAAGTTCACTCCTGAAAATTACTTTTGAACTTGAATATTCCAGGATTTCAGCTCCCAGCCATGCCAAATCTTTAAAATTGGAAGTACAGTTCCATCAAGACACCTACAAGTCAGTTGCAGATGTCATGTACAGTCATTTCAAATATAATGTTGAAATGCATTTCCTCTCTTTCAAATGCCAAGCACCCAGTACAAAATTGGTATCCCTTGCAAGAGCTCCTAGTATTACAGGCACCTAAGGCCCTATGCCTTATGCATGTTTTTAAATTGACTATCATGAATAGTGTCACTGAGATCAGCTGAATAAATGTTAAGGGATTGGAGTGTTGCTGTCGCCAGGATGGTCCAGGACATACGCAAAAAGCAAAGGGTTTTTTTTTGGTGGGAGAAGGGCAGGGCTAGCAATGTCTTTTATTGGACCAAATGCAAGTCTGTGCAGTATTGAGGGAGATGATAGTATGTAGAAGCATTCTGTTTAAAGTGTTATCAGCCATTTTTAGAGAAATGGAGAATGCTGAATATGGTGCTTAGCAGTGAATTAAAGGGGGAAACCAATGGGATATAAAAGTGCGCACAATCCTTTCTAGAGCTGAGTACAAAGCCTAGCCTTGCTACCTGTATTCTGCCCGCTTTGTGGAAAATATGTGACCAAAGGAAGTATGAAGTCTGGAATAGCCTTAGTACGTGCGGTAGGTTTAATTCAAGAATGCCCTGCCAACCCAAGCCCTGCCAATCCAAACCCTGCTCTAAATTTCTCAGACTGAAGTGTAGCTCCTGATATTCCAAGCTAGAAACTCAAGCCAATCTCCTATTCAGCAATGACAGAATTTCACTGAGCATGGTCAGCTGAAAATGAAAAGTGCTGCAGAAGTTAGTAAAGGCAGAATGGCTTATAAGGCAAGTCCATAAAAGTCAGGCTTCATTAAAGTCCCTCTGGATTAAAAGACAAGTCTTTCTTTTTATCTGTGCTCAAGTTTAGTACTGTGAAATGTAACACCTTTGATCAACCTGTCTGCCATTTTTCACCATTCTCTTGTAGCAGAGCTGACCAGGATGACAGACCATGACCAATGGATCCCAGAGATTGATGCCATGTCGCATTCTGCAGCAAATGGGGTTCTTTTTCCATGGCTAGCAGAGCTGTCTCCTTCTGGGTCAGATGGTATTCTGCTGCCTTTTTTCCTCTGAAAAGTTATGGATTGTCCAAATGCAGAATAGAAGAAAACAATTGAAATCCCTACTATTGCTGCAAGGCAAGAAAATCCTACCCAGTCCTACCACAGTCCTCATGAATGATTGCCACGTATAAATAGCAGTGGGCAGGTGGCAAGCCGGAGCTGCCTAAGCAAAGTGGAATCTGGAAGATCTTGTTTGCTCCATACCTGGCCTGACCATTGACAAGCTTTCCCCCTCAAACAGACTGAACAGGTGCACAGCTTGAAGATCACATCTGGTGAAGGTTGGAGCTCAGATATTGTCAATAGCCAACATCTTTTCTTTTTGGTCTCTGGCTCTTCCTGCATTGGATCTCTATCTGTGTGGCCTTAATGCTCACTTATTAGTATTTAAAAACTAACTGAGCACCACTTATGTCTCTTGTGAGGCCTGGCTGAATGAATGCTCAAGGACATCCACCCATAGGTCTGGCTGACACACTTGCTCAATAGCAGCATTTGCTACCTGTTATCCAGCCAGAATGTTTTAATATGTTTACTGGTAGCATACTGCAATCTTAGATAATGCAGGACCTGCCTATGTCAAGGACTGTCTGCTGCTCTGTATACTTCTGTACCAACTAAAATTTGCAAACTGCCATCAGCGAACATGGTAAGGCCTCTTCAATCAACAGCCAGCCAACATAGAGTTGTCTTTCCCATGATGTGTGTGATCCTGCAGCATTTTACAGAGTAGAGCTCACATTTGGTGATTGTGGGGAATGTGTCTTTGTCACTTATGGGGTGGGAACTTGCGTCTCTGATATTCAATGTGCAGATTATCTGGGATATGTTATTCTTTCTCTTTAATATTGACTTGAGTCCAGGTGTTGAGACAGCACTGGGCATAGCAGCAATCAAGGTTTCTTTGGGTGCTGACAGATGTGCAGCTCCCTGCTGTTACTCATTGTGCTTCATAGAAAGCGCCATGAATTACAGCAACCAACACCCCCCACCAACCCCTGACCAAGCAGACATTTGCTGTTGGCTTGGGGGGGGGGGGGCGGGGAATGAACTTCACTTTGGAGTGAATCCAGGAGGAGCTGCATATCTGCAGCTTGTCTCCCCTAGGCCTGCCCACCCCCCAGCTCCAGTGCACTCTGCATGATGGGGGTGGAAGAAGGGAGGGAGTTCCAGGCTGGGGTTTGGCTGATATACTTGTAAGCAGCTATCAGGTCACCTCTTAGTCTTCTCTTACTCAGGCTGAACAAACCCAGTTCCCAGAGTCTCTCTTCATAGGGCCCTCAATCATGTGAGGCCCTTCTCTGTACTCTTTCAAGCTTATCCATGTCCTTCTTGAAGTGTGGTGCCCAGAACTGGACACAGTACTCCATCTGTGGTCTCACCAACACTGAATAGAGGGGGAGGAGCACCTCTCTGGATCTATTGCCAACATATCAGCTGATGCACACTAGAGTTCTATTTGCCCGGTTGGTGACTTCATCACACTGTTGGTTCATATTCATCGTCTGGACAATTGTCACCCCCGGTCCCTTTCAGATGCAGTGTCAGCCAGTGGACCGCCACACATCGTGTAGGTATGATGAAGGTTCTTCTTATCCAGATGAAGGACCCGGCACTTATCTCTATTGAACCTCATCTGATTGCATTCCGCCCATAAGACCAGCCTGTCAAGGTCATCCGCCCATAAGACCAGCCTGTCAAGGTCATCCTGGATCCTTGCCCTATCCTCGGATGTGCCCACATTTCCCCACAGCTTGGTGTCATCCACAAATTTAATCATTGAGTTTTCCACTCCCTCATCTAGGTCATTGATAAAGATGTTAAAGAGTACAGACCCAAGCACTGATCCCTGGGGGACACCACTGGAGACAGCCCTTGAGGATGAGGCCATCCCATCAGTTAAGACTTGCTGGGATCAACCTCTGAGCCAGTTGCTAACCCATCTCACTGTTGACTGGTCTAGGCCAGTACCCTCCATCTTGAGAGGTTCTCATGGGAAACTGTATCAAAGGTCTTGCTGAAGTCTAGACAGATGATGTCAACCTCATGTCCCATGTCCAGCCAGTTTGGTACCTGGTCATGAAAAGATACCAGATTTGTTAGGCATGACCTATCCTCGACAAAGCCACGTTGGTTGTTTCTCAGTACTCCACCTGCTACAAGCTTGTGGTTGATAGCTTCCTTGACAATTTTTTTCAAAGATTTTTCCCAGAATCAAAGTCAGACTGACCCATCTATAGGTAGCAGTGACATCCCTCTTCCCTTTTTTAAAGATGGGCACCGTGTTAGCCTTCTTTCAGTCATTCGGGACCACTCCTGAGTTCCATGACTCTTCGAACAGCCTTGCCAGAGCTGCTGCTATGAGTTTGGCCAGTTCTTTCAGGGCTCTTGGATGCAGGTCATCTGGCTCAGCCAACTTGAAAATGTCCAGATGGTCTAAGAGTACCTTCACCTGTTCAGGTCTGATTTTATGTGGTCTGCTTTCATTGCTGTATTCTCTGGGCCTCTGAACAGATGATGAGTTCCTATTTGGTTTCAAGAACACGGATGCAAAGTAAGTATTTAGGAGCTCAGGCTTTTCGTGGGGATCAACTGTGGGATTCCTCTTTGTATTCAGTAGAGGTCCCACAGTGGAGCCTGATTTCTTCTTGCTCCCAATGTACCTATAGAAGGACTTTTTGTTGTCTTTTATTTCAGATGCCATCTTGATCTCCATGCATGCCTTGGCTTTTCTTGTCTCATGCCTGCAGACCCTGGCCATATGAGTGTACTCTTTGCTGGATGTTGAGCCATTTTCCATTGCATGTATACTTCTTTTTTCTTTTTGAGATGTTCCCTAATGTTCCTGCTGAGCCAAACAGGTCTTTTGGCCCCTTTCCCTCTTTTTGACTGCATGGGGATGGCTTCTTTCTGAGCAGTGAGAATTGCCTCCATAAGGAAGTGCCACTATTCCTGAACTCCTGGATCATCCTGTTGCTGGTTGAGAAGGGCCTTTCTAACTAGACTCCTGAGTTTACTAAAGTCTGCCCTTCCAAAGTATAGAATTATTGTTCTGCTGGCAGAATTCACAGCCTTTTGGTAGGTGGTGAATCTGATCAGATTGTGATCACTGTCACCCAGAGTACCTCCAATCTTCAGGTCTCCTACCATGTCTTCCCCTTTGGTCAACACCAAGTCCAGAGTGGCTTTTCCCCTGGTCAGTCCTTCCACTGCCTGAGTCAAGAACAGGTCGAATATAGCTGCCAAGAAGTTGGTTGACCTACTGGAGTTGGCTGAATGGTCCTCCCAACAGATTATCCCTTAGGAGTGTCCAAAATCCCCATCCCCAGGTAAACTACTTATATAACATGAGCCTGAGACCATGAACAAAGCCAAGAATGAAGATGATTACTATGGAACAGAGCCTTAACGACATGGGCGGACCAGTGGCAACTTTCATTTGCTGCCACCACTGGCACAATTGTGAGGAGGCAGCCTTTTTTTTTTGCCTCCCCTTCCCGCCCCGACCAGCCCAGCAGGGAATTGATAACAGTGTGTTTATCACCCCATTAAGAAAACAACGGATGGACATTGCCAGTTACCTGTTGATTCTGTCTTTGTCCCATCTCCCACAGCACCGAACCATAGCCAGCATGTGGTCTGCTAGATACTGCTGTGTGTCTGTGTAAGGGAGAAGGGATAGTGGAATTGCTTCTTAGAGGGGAGAGGGAGGGGGAGCAGAAGCCAGGCAGATGCTTGCAGTCTCCTGCAGCCAGGGAACAGAGGGGAAAGGTGAGCCCTGCTGTGGAGCAGAAAGCCTCACCCATCCCAGAGAGCATGCTGGG
>NW_017729025.1:157393898-157405598 GCF_001723915.1 Gavialis gangeticus | reverse complement strand
CTTAGTTACACCATTGCTGTGGAGAAATTTACCCCAGATTTTACTCTGTAGTAAGGAGTCAGCACCTTGCCAGATCTCCCCTGGCTGGCTGGATGCAGTAGATATTATGGCTTCTTGCCACTAAGTGGAGACAAATGCAGTTCTTGGCCAGCTGGTGGAGGGAGAGCTGCATTGTTTTGAACAACACCTTTGCTCTGGAATAAAATTTACCTAGGACTAAAATTAACTAATGGAGTGGACACACAAATGGTATAATTTACATCCATGTATAGTTAGACCTCATTTTCCAAAGGGTAACTCTGTTCTGGAGGGGATTGACTGATACGAGTGTAAGATTGTATGCTATAAGTCCAACTCACTTTTATCCCAGATTAAAGTTATATAGCTTTGGAGTAGACATGCTGTGTGTCTACACAGTATGATTTCTGTTTGTTTGTTTGACTAGTTGGTATGTCACTGTAGAAGATAATCACAACCTAACACTGAAAAGAATAGAGAACGGCTTAGACTCTGTGCCATGGCCAGATGACCTTCTGTGGCCATTGTCTCCTGGGTAAGAGGAGGACCTCTTTATAAAAAGTTAGGCCTTAAAACACCAATTTGCAAGCTGGAGTTCACAGTCCCAAATGGATGTTGTGGCACTTAGCAAATAGGGTGGCTGATTGGGTGCCACAGCAAAGGATTGGCAGCCATTGGGTTAAAGTCTGTATTAGCATGTTGAACATGACCTTATCCTTTAGGGCTGGATCCTGCCACACATGTATAGCATGTGAGCAGTCTGTTGTTCCAGCACCACCCTACACTGAGGTCAACAGGGCTTGATCCAGGCATGGCAGGCTGCCTGCCTACGTACCATAAATTGTAGGATTGGAGCCTTAGATTAGATATCAGCATGCAATTATAATTATATCTCTGTATCACAATGCACCGATGTAATTATATCTTGGTATCACAACACAGTTAAGCTGGTTTTACCCCTCATCTCTTGATTAGAGCTGTGTGAGGGCTGCAGGAAAACATTCCCACGAGTGTTCGTTTGGATTTTTAAATGAGCTTGTTTTGTTGGCATTAGTGCCTCTGTGCATTTTGCTTGCAGGATTGTTCTCCAAGACAGCCAAGGCCATGGAACATTTGCACCTCTTGGATTCCCAAGTGTGAGTGTCTACCTTGAGAACATGCCAAGAGTTGTCTACATGCCAAGTTGCACCTTGCCAGTCCAGGTACACATGACATTTGACCTGGATCCAGTCCAAATAGCACATGATCTGAATAGCAAATAATGAATCTTGATATGTTATAGTTTTAAATTTCCTGCTAATTTACCTGGCTTCTATTGCGTGTAACAGAGGCTATTCAGAGGTTCATAAGAATCTGTGCAAGGGAACATTGGACAGAGATACCTCTCACACCATCCTAAGCTTTGCAAGCTGTGATATGCTTCCTTGCAGTATGTGGTTAATAAAATCAGCCAGTTATTTAAATTTATAACTTGTACCCAATACAGCGATGCCATTTATACCTTGTAAGGATCTGACTTGCTGAGTTCAGAATACTGTCTCAGGGTGGTGTGATGTTTTATGAAGGCATTGAGTAGGAGCACTTCAAAAAAGATATGGTAACTCTGAGGCACAAGCACATTTTATTTTTGATGTAGCTAAACAAGATTAACTCTGTAACTTTCATGTGGACTTGATTTGGTTAGCTGGATGTGAGTATCTCAATGTAAAAACACACCTCTTTTTTTTCCAGTGAAGGCGTGTCCTGAATTTGGGATCAGTGCATTGCTTGTAATGTAGGAAGGCTATCTGACTTATTTGACTTCTCTGGTATATTTCCAGTGTTCTATGTACCTTCCAGAATGTAACATTGAATTCTCCACTACAATAATCTGATTAATCCATTTTCCAGAGGCATCAAAGTAATGGACTCCCTCCAAAAACATAAAAGCGCTCTAACAAATTGTATCCTATAAAGAGTTACTTCATTTATATCCTCCTCCAGTCACTTCCTTATTATCTAAGAACTCCCCCCTTCCCCTCCAAATTCCTTACTATGACCCTGATTCAGGAAGCCCATAAAGCTAAGCCTATAATCCCAGTGAAATCAGTAGTACTGTGTATCTGAAAAAAATTATGCAAGTGCTTTGCTTGACTTGGTTCTACAACTGCCTATGAGACCAGATCCGTTGCAGCCTGCCTGGAAGATAATTAATCCAGTCTCTAGGCACAGCAAGCAGTGAAATGAATTCAAGAGATCCCATCATGCCCTAACAAGCACTCGCATTTGTCTGAATCAGGTGGCCTCAAATTAAGTTCTCCACTGTGGCAGCAGTAGTTTTCTGATCCCCTTGGACAATGAAGTCTCAGACCATTTGGGATTTTGTAGGATAAAACCTCTACTTGGAACTCAACCAGGAAATGGACTGGAAACTGGCCACCTCTCATTACTGGCTGCCTGATTTCCCTGGGCTGACAAGTTCTTACATGAAAAAGGTAACACTTGGTTCTGTTAATATTTCTCTTTTAGGAGGCCACATGCAATCGTACTCCCTGTGAAATCAATGCAAGGGACAGCTAAATTGGTCCACAGCCTGTTCCTTGGGAATCCCTTAATATCCCAGAAGCTATAGCAGATCAGTCCCCATTCTGGTGGTGGAGCTGGGGCCCACTAGTACCCATTGCTCCCCTCCTTCCCTCATCTCTATGATTTGTGTTCATGGCTTTTTCTGGGACAGAGAATCAAAGCACTGTCTCCCCTTGTAGTGGTCATCACTCAACCAGAGACCAAAATGCCTTGTGAAGAATAGATTTCTTTTCCCATCTGCCTCGTATCTGGTCCCTGAGTTCAAAGGCTCTGCAAAGAAAACAGAAGTAGGATTCTGGGCCTGCTAGTGAATGGGAGATTTAATAACTAGTATGTTTCGCTGGTATTTCCTGGTCCTGCTCACCTGAACTGGGTTAGGCTCCCAAGGGTTAATACCCCTGCATGATATGGGCCCTTGTCTACATCCACCTGGTCAGCAAGCACTTTTGCTAAATCCACCCTACTTTCCACCAGCAGTTACATCACCTCTGCCAAGTGAAATACATCTCCTGCTGCCCAGGAGCTAGGAAAAGGTGCGGGTAGACATTTGCAAGGGTCCTGTCAGCAACTGGTACCTTTCTGGGCTGTACTTCATGCTCTGGCAGCACAGCTGCTACAGTGGTGCTGTGAGGAGCTGCCAGAAGCACATAGATGCATCTGTGCTCTGGCAGGTAAGTTCAACTGCTGTCTTGTTGCCACCAGCAAGTACATGTAGACAAGGCCAAATTCTGGTGGCTGCCATTCCAGGCGTACCTGTCTCACTTGAACCTGAGCAGATGTGACTGATGTGGGCTATTCTCTGTCCCTGTCTTAAGAGTAGAAAAACAAAGGGCATGTACTTATTCTAAAACACACACTTGTTTTACTTAAGATTCTGCAGGAAATAATGCTTGAAATTAAATCTTACTTCTTTTCTACCCAACAGGTAGTTTAACTTCACTCTCCTTTATATGAGGAATTTTAAAGTGGGCACTAAACTTGTAGGACTCCTTTCAAGAGTGACTCTCGCTTTGGGGACTCTCTTCTTGTTTTTGAATTGACCAATTATCCATCTGCATCATATGCTCCCTTTTAGCGCTGTTTTGTGAACCTGAATCCCAGGCTGTGCACAGACCAGAACCCAGCCTTTCTCTCTGGCCGCTGCCCACTCCCCCTTTGCTGACAATTGAACACTGCTACAGAATCCAGGCTTTTCAAGGCGCATTTGTTTCTATGGGGCCACGGACAGTGTTCCTGATTAGGCACAGTCTGACATGCCAGAGAAACGTCACAGCTCAAGCACCTGGGACAAATCTGGCAGGGGGGATGGATCTGACAGCACACATTTTTGCAGCTATATTTTGCAGGCACTCTCCCTGTCCACAGCTAGTGCAGAGCAGACTAGAATAACTTCCCCAGCTTAGTTCCCTTTAGCAACATGAGGTGAGTGGTGGAGAGCTTTTAGGAGGGTTTTCTTTTCTTTTCTTTTACCTTTTTTTCTATCTGGGGGGGGAGACATGATCATTATTTTTGCAGGGGAGGGAAGTACTCAAAGTTAGAGAGTTTCCCATGGAGTTGTGAGAGAGCAAAAGAGCTCGGTGCCTTGGAGCAGAAGCACTTCCTTGCTAAATCACTTCTAGTTACTTTGTGTAAAATGCCCCACACTCGTCCCAGGAATCCGAGTCCTATCCCAGAGGTGACCTGGGACTCTGGGTTTAAGGAGATGAATGAGACCTGGAAGGGAGCTATCGCCTGCCTTGGAGTGGCTGTCTTCTTTGTGATGACCATTGGGATTATTTATTGGCAAGTGGTGGACCAGCCGAACAAGAACTGGATCGTGAGAGGGAGCACCAGTGGTCTCATCTGGGAGCGACGGTCCCACTCCCTTATCCTGCAGACCCTGAGTGAGGAGAAGACTGTGGTGGAGATTGATGTGGGCAACTTTCCTGACATGGAGCTGCCTTTTGTGAAGAACTTATGCTGGCTTAACAAAACAGAGTTCTGCTACACCTGGGATGCTACAGCAGACCTGAAGATTTCCTTTGAACCTAGTCTCTCTGTTGGCACGGAGTGCTACAGCATCCACTGGATACCTCTGCACTGCGAAGTTACACTGAAGGTAATGAGGCTCGGGCTTTTTCATACAATAATAAGTCTACTTGTTTCTAATGTATTCCAGCGTTCTCTGGGCTTGATCCTGATGGAAATCTGCATCACTCTGGAGGGGGGGTGGCTGAAT
This sequence comes from Gavialis gangeticus, assembly GCF_001723915.1. Taxonomy (NCBI): domain Eukaryota; kingdom Metazoa; phylum Chordata; order Crocodylia; family Gavialidae; genus Gavialis; species Gavialis gangeticus. The sequence continues at coordinate 157,400,797 of NW_017729025.1, read as the reverse complement.
GCAGCTGCAACGATTGACACGCTAGCAGAAGCTCCGTATGTTTATTATACAGTTCCCACCCCAGCATCCTAACAATAGCATTAAGCTTGTCCCTGTTGACAGGACAGAGAGAGCGAGACTTTCATGTTTACTTTTTGTGGAGGCACTTGGATGCCATAATGATGGGTGATCTTACACAATTCTAGACAGACAAACAGTCCCAAACATGCAGGGAGCTACAGCATCCCATAAAAATGTACTAGTAGAATGAAATCACATAACCCAAAATATTAAACCACCGTAGTTTCTTTGCCACAAGGCTGCTTTGTTAATGAGATGGCAGGAGAGCCGCTTTAACTTAGAGACTGAATAAATAAATATATGAATTGACAATGGTGGATGGAAACAAGAAGCTAGCAAAGGTAATTCCTAACCACAGGCACAATAGATTTATTCCAATGACTCCTTGCAAGCCATACCTCTATTTGGAGCTAAAAGGGATTTCTTAAAATAAATATTCACTCCGTATTGGCACGAACCCTGAAATTCTTGGCTGTGCCGGACCTCAGAAGTTGCTACACTGGTTGGGCTAAAATTTGGAAGACATCTTTGTGTTGATAAGTGCGTTCATCCCATGATTAAAGAATATTTTGCTTTAACAATATTTATAAAAGGGAAGAAAAGAATTGACTAGCTTATGGTAGCCTAGCAGGAGACTTTCCCGTCTCTTAATACCTCAGGTGTCAGCAGTGAAAGTTGTTAAAATCCTTGTGAATCACTGCCCTGCTAGCTATAAAGATTCCATAAATGGATGGCTTTTTTTTAGTTGTATAGTAAATCTCCATTTAAAATACACATTGATGTGAGGAATCATTCTCAATGCAATTGTTTAGTGCAGTGCACATGCAGACTTTGATTAATTTTGCTTATGTGCCAACCCTGAAAAAAATACATTTCAGATCTATACAGTCAAGGTGATAAGTAGGGCAGGGAGCACAGTTTTCCAAGTAAAAAAGAACTACTGGAAAAATGTGATCTGGGGGAGACTGGAAATGGTGAGAATGGTTCAGTTTTTAAGCAGGCATAAATTATGTGACCCTTTCAAAGTCAAGTGCACTCTCATGATTTACTTCAGCTGGACTTCTGCTTTAACATATTGGGTCTCTACATCAGAAAAACATCTAACTTAAGCACAGGGAAAGATTTGACCTATGTCTGCAGCAGCAATTGCCACTCTGTGGTACCCAGACCAAAAAAGAAATCGTACACTGAAGTTAAACATTTCCAGAGTTCAAAGATTCAGAGCTTTCTCCTGACGTATAGGCTCAGTCACTGAGAGTAACTGAGAGGAAGCAGACCCACAAATAAGCATGTTTTTTATCAGGAGACTAATTATTCTCTTTCTTTTGTAGCAGGAAATTGCTCAGAATAAAACAGGACTCAAATACTCAGAGATGCTCAAAAAAAAATTGTAGGGAATGGGAGCCTGATCCATCAAGGTGCTGAGAGCCCCTACCTCCTGCCGACCTTGCTGGAAGCCCATCCATTACCAGGTTCAGAGCCAGTCATCAGGGAGGGACGGGGAATGCTTTTACAAAATGTGGAACAGATTAAGCAGGGTGAAATGTGAAGGGACTCTGACCTCCAGTGTTGGAGCCAGCACGAGAGGATAAAGAGGAAACTGAAATGAAAGGCTTTCTCAGATAGAGAATCCAGCAAATTAATTGGCTGTGGGTGTCCTTTTAACAAAACAAAGGATGAATTATAATTGTTGTTTCTGGCTGCCTCACTTTTCTGGCTGCACTGAGACTTTGCACCAAATTGTCTCCTTAGGCTAAGGCATTAACACCAGCAAATAAAAATAAAACGCCTTGCAGCTTAAAACCACTGATTGGTGCCCTGGGTGACAGCCGTAAATCCTCCTGCACTCTAACTGCAAACAGCAATAGAAACAGCTTAGCAAAGCATGCGTTCGTATTGTTTTGATTGCATCCTGCAAAGAGCCAGATCCTCCGCTGAGTTGTTCGACATGGCTGCACTGGCCTCAGTCTAGTCGGCACCAGCTAGAGAATCAAGTCCATGTAGAATAAAGTGCCTTGGGCTGGGATTTAGTCACAGTGATCTAATACACTGGGAGCCAACCTTTTTGACAGGTATGCCACAAATTAAGCCTCGTGCCCCTTCCCCTGCCCAACCTGCAGCTCTGCTTTCTGCTTCCTGCCCTGTGCTCTATGCCTGACCTGGTGCTCTGGCTTCTGCTCCATGTGCTGCCTGTGCTCTCCCTGATCTGCCATGTGGCACACAGAAAGGCTGCCATGCCACTTGTACCACACCTGCAGTAGGCTGGTCACCTGTTGTCTAGCAGGTAGTTCCTGTTTTTCACACATTCTCAGTTGTTTCTTTATTGTAGTAGAAACAACCTGAAGCTGCCCATGGGAAACAGCTCATTTTTGTTTCCTCTGCCTCCTCACCTCTGCATATATCAGCCTAAAAGAGGCCTCCCAGAGACACAAACCGGAGGGTCTCCCTCTTTAAAAGTTTGGGGCATGAGTGAGACTAGCTGCTTAATCTTGTACAATCCCAAATCCCCAGTGTTCCTGGAAATGCATCTGGGCTTTCATCAAGGTGTCCAACAAGCTTCATACTCATTTCATAAGAATTAGAAATCATGTGGGAAGTTAAGTCTTGCTGATCCTATTCCTTGGCTGACAGAGAAAGCTTAGAAAGAGCTAAAGCAATAAGACTATTTGAAGTGAAATAACAACAGAATTCATTGTCTTTAAATGAGTTAGGAAACTGGAGGCAAGGGGTTAAAATGTCATGTCAATCTTTGTACTGCCTGGCCCATCTTTGACTGTTTTGTGTCATGGAGTAGCAGTTTGCTTACTTTGTCTGAAAAAAATGTTCTAGGGGGACTTTGTAACTTGTCCTGTCACCAAATTGGACTTTCCAAGCATGTATGTATTTGTCTTGTGTAGAAGTAACACCTTTTATTGTGGTTTGAAGCTTGGGGGTTTATTTGTAGAGAGGAGAAAGTTAATGAGGAAATTCATGAAGATGTAGTATGGATGAATCAGTAGCAGCTCCCCTCAGGATGCATTAAGACGTGTACTTACAGCAGAATCCAAATCTCACATTTTATGCTTTGCTGCCTGCATTCTGTTTCTAGTGACACTTCAGAAGATAATTTATGGAACCGGTTGAAATATTTAGCAGATTTTGCAGCAGAAGCCCTGAAACACTGTCAAACTACTTTCTTCAGGCTTCCCTTGCTAACCTGCCATGGAAGAGAATGTGCTGCTGGAAAAAAAGAAGAAAGAAATTGCAAAATTCAACCCTCTCCTCCACACAGGCTGTGTCTACATGAGACACTTTACTGTGCAGTAAAGCATCACCATCGGCACATGAGGGCACTCACTGCACAGTAAATTAGTTTACTGAGCAGTAAATTTACTACCTGCATATGCAGGTAGTGAATTTACAGTGAGGTAAAGCCAAATAGCATTAATTGCATGTGTAGACATGCCCACAGATATTTATTTTAAAAGAATATTATTGATGTTGCGAAGTCAAGTGCTATAAACTTAGGCACACTCAGATTTTTGATTGCCCATGCAGTCTTTATTCTGGTTCCTTGTGCATCTATCTTACATTCTGAATGAAGCAGGCATTCTCTGGCAAGGAGAAAATCAAATGTGTGATCATATAATCAAGAATTGCACCATAATGCAGGTCTGACTTAAGATGACTTTTGTAACTTTCATTCTGGCATTTCCTAACTTTCATGTGCTTCACTTAGCAACCTAAGAACTTCTCCTTGTGTTCATTTAATTGCTTTTTGTGTGCATTTAATTTTTTTTTTAATTATTTTCATCTAATTGTGGTGTGTGCATTTAACCCACTCTCTGTGGATACATCTACATATGCAGTTGGCAAGTAGCAATAAACCCCAGGGCAGTTTGTGCTAGAGTTTATTTTTCCCAGGTGCAGCGTTTACATGTATGCCTGGGACTGTGGTATGTTGAGCAAGGGCAGAGCAGCCCTGAGCTGGCAAGGAGCCAGGGAGGTGAGGGGGAAGCTGCTCCACCTTAGATCAATGTGCTGGAAAAGGGATGGCAGGGGCATGAGGGTGCTACAGTCCAGGGGTTAGCCAGCAAGCAGCCCCTGCTCTGTTGCACCCTTGTGCCCCTGCCAGCCCCAGCCACTCTCTACCTATGCATTTCAGTGCATGTAACTAGTCTGCTGTAGGATAGTACTTGTCCTGGACAATATTATCCTACAGTGGAGTTAATTTACTGTGCCCTAATATGGGTGCACATGTAGATGGTGATACTTTACTGCAGAGCTAATTAGTCAGCATCAGAGTAAAGTGCATGTGTAGATGCACCCAGGATCATAAAACTTCAACAGGAGTTGAATCCCTAGGCCTTCAGCATTGCAGCATTGTAACCATTTGAGCTATAGGGTTAGAGCAGTAGGTAATTATAGAAGAGGGCTGTTTTTCAGGGTGTTTCCCAGGTGTTGCTCCCAAAGTGAGAAACTGGGCTTTCCTGATGTATAGTGTGTGCTGAGGGCAGTTGCTAGCTCATATCTACTACACTTTCTTGCATGTACCACACCCCCAAATATAATACAGACTTTGTTTTTGAAAGACATTAAGAGGGTTTTTTTTTCCAGAGTTGTGGCTGCAGAGAGCAAAGATAGAGCCTAATCTTCAGCTGCTTATCCTCCCTTTCCTGCTTAACTAAAACCCTAGCTGCTGCTGAAGACTGCTCTCCATGGGTAGACTTATGATTTTGAAAAGAGTTAGAGTTGTATAATAGGAGTAGAGAACAGAAGCTTTATAGGACAGTGAAACTGCCCTTAGAAAAGTTAGCTTGATTGGTGGAATGACCATTAAAAGCAGAGATGATTCACACCTGTGAAGGTTCCTTGTGCACCTGTGAAGGTCTCTTTATTTGAAGCTGCAAGGGCATATGAACTCCCTCAGCTGTCTGAATAGTAATACCAGAGCTGTTGCACTGTGGAGCAGAGATCAAAGAAGGGTATTTCTGTCTCAGGCAAAAAAGTCAGCTTCCACACTCAATGCATGCAATCCAATTTTGGGGGACTGATTTTTGGAGGAAAGTCTGTGTTATATGTGAGAAAATATGGTATCTGTTCCCCCCGCCCCCTCTTGTCTGAACATAATGGTGTTCCTGCTTCTGATGGTATCCAGGTGTATAAGTACAAATGAAACACTGGGGACCTCTGCTGGGTTCCAGTGATTAGCTAAAGAAGGACACTCTTCACATGAGCTGCTACGGCTGCCTTGGGAGTTCCCTTAGTTTTCCAATGCATTATATGATAGTGCTGCTGCTGCTGCCACCAGGATTTTGGCAGCAGCCTAAAGCCATATTGGGAATGCTCAGTACTTTTGGTGGCTCCTAGCACTTCCCTTGGCACCCAAGTGAGCAAATGGAAATGGTGACGGGTTGGGTTTTTTAAGATTTTGTATCTGTGAAGGAGTAAGACAAAACTCACAGCATGGCCGGCAGGGCTGCAGCTGGAGACCGGAAGGGAAGGAAAATACCCACCGCACTTCCGGATCAGCATCTCGCTCAGGATTGGAGGAGGGAGGCCGCCCAAAGGTATTTCTGGCCGCAGAGAGGGGTCAGTCCCCTGCAGGCCGCAGGGAGAGAGGAGCGGCTGAATGTCCTGGCAGGCAAGGGCTGTGGAAGGTGCCTGAGGAAGGCTGCCAGAGTGACTTTGAGCAGGAGGCAGGCGGAGGGGCTGGCAGAGCTGCGGCTGAGGATCTGGAGAGAGGGAGTCCACAAGGCCTGTGATAATCTCCAGAGTGGAGTTTTCAACAGAGGATCCGGAGGAGGGCCTGAGGGAAAACTACAGTCACAGGTAGAACCTTCCTGCACATGGGGGAGACCCCCAGGAGACTGTGAACGTTCATAGGGGTACAGGGCAGGCCGGTGCATAACAAAGACTGGACTAAGGGATTTTCTTGATCATTGCGATTGGAATGTTGAGAACCTGATCCCAGGTAAAGGGGACATGGACGGAGCCCAACAAGAAGGCTGAGAGCAGCTGGGGTTTTCTTTGGGTTTTTTGCCTTTTCTTTTGATATTTGAGCACAGCCCAAGACCAGCACCTGGAAGGTGTACATAATCGATACCAAAGGTCACCCCGGGGTAGAGGGCCAAATAAGACCACAACAGGCAGCACTGTGACCTGGCTGCAGAAGAATTTTGTGAGTACCATCTGGAGAACCTAGGTTGGGGTAAAAGGGAGGTTTGGAGCCCCACAGAAGAAACAGGGATCGAGACCAGGCAGGATGACCGCAGGCAGTGCCTCCTGGAATATATTTCATCAAAGTCATGGCAGGAGAGAAAACATAAGACCAACTTCCTGGCAGACCAGGTGATCCAAAGCCAAGGTCCACCATGTCACCGCCAGTAGGCAGACAAGTTCAGGGCAGGGGTAGCAAGCCCCACAACACATACAGCTGTCACAGTATCACAACCAAATTTTAGTGGAATCTCATGGGATAAAAAATAGATATAGCTTTACACAAAAAGGAATTTGAAGGCCTGAATATAAAAGGTCTACTACAAATGGTGGTGATGTTAAGGTTTCTTGCAGAAAAGGTCACAAGAATTCTTTGGAATAGGAAGTGATGGGCTACCAAAATATAAGATTCTCCAGTAATATGCATTCTTATAATATATTGTGGGGGGCCTTGTGCTTAGGGTATCCTAATTTACAGTTGCTGGTTCTTCTTGTATTTTGTGAGGTTCTTTCAGAATTCTTATGGAAATGTTTGGACTTCTCTAGCTTCTGTCACAGTCACTTTTCTAACATGAAACTGAATTGGAATGAGAGGTATTTTACATTGTTGTTTAAAAATCTATTGCTGTTTGAATGGCATG
>NW_017729025.1:157388620-157388898 GCF_001723915.1 Gavialis gangeticus | reverse complement strand
TTAGGGCAAACAAGTAAGGTAGCCTTCCTTGTACCTGCATCATTGGGCTGTGTGTGAAGCATGGTTGGATTAAGGAAGCAAAACCACAAATCCTAACCAGGTTTAGAGTACAGGCTCACAAAGCAGTCCCTTTGCCCCACTTCACCAGTAAACAGGCTGCAAAAGTGACTGCAGCTCCTTTGTGCTATCTGGACTAGCTGTTGGCACAATTAAACTGAAATAACTGAAAGCTAGTGGTGATAGAAAGTCACTGAGTTAAGTTTGGGATCGTCTTTCCA
>NW_017729025.1:157382995-157383620 GCF_001723915.1 Gavialis gangeticus | reverse complement strand
AAGATCCTGTGGAAATTGAAGATCCTGCTCTTATTGCCCACCCACACAGGAGTTGTGCACACTTTCTCCTCCCTCCAGAGAATGAGTGAGTCACAGAGCTCTCCTAAACGACAGCTTTGCTGAATCAGCACATTATCTGGCCTGGTGTCATCCTCAAGTAGCATTGAGCAACTTGTCTTCCAGTAGAAAGGTCAAGGGGATTGGGAAGATGGTTCTTTGATCAAAACTTTAACTATGAAACAAAAATGGTATTAATACATGTAATTTGAAGCATGCAGGTCTACCTTTACCCTTTACCAATGTCAACATAAAATAGACCTGGCCAGCCATGTTATATCATGTGGAATTCCTGAAGGGGGAGAGGCTTTCAAATTCTGAGAGAGTTCTTTTCAAGTGGATTACAGTAAGAAGCCAACATTAGGATTATCTTCAGAGTTATTTATTATCACATGTCTGCCTGAAAATCTTAAAGTGAAATCACTAAGCCTGTGTTTTATTATGCTGAGTACTGCTTCCATAATGTGCTATCCTATAGCTCAGGAAACGGCCAAGAGACTTTTTGCTCTCAAAAGGACTTTATTGCACCTGGTCTCTCTCTCTCTCTCTCTCTCTCTCTCTCTCTCTC
>NW_017729025.1:157370251-157382919 GCF_001723915.1 Gavialis gangeticus | reverse complement strand
CACACACACACACACACACGACAACTTCCTATTGATGTTATCATGACAGCCCTCAGGATGGAAGTTAACCCTTACTATTATGTCCCCCTTTCTCAGGAGAAACATGAAGGATTTCCAAAGAACTTCAAAATCATCTTGAGAGGAGAGGTCACAAACACGTCATTCTCTTGTGAGTCTACCACTCACTTCCCTACAAAAAGAGAATAATCAAAACAGAAACATCAAGAAGCCTTTTTATTAAAAGTGGGCAGGTTCACAAATTAATTTATTTGATGGAACTGATGCACGTCTTGCCCTAGTGTAGTAAACAGGTGGAATACAATAGAGATGATCTCAGTTCCTATGGAGAAGACCTCTAGGTGTCTCCACCCAATATGAATAAGGGATATCCGCCCTGGCCTGGACACTGCCTTGTACTTCTGCATTTGGAATTCAAATTTCTTGCTGTGCAGAAAGAGCATGCCTTGTGTTATAAGTCTGTCTCTGACAGTCCTTTACCAGATTGTTTTTCTCATGAAACTTCTGTGCATCAACAAGTTTTGGAACCAAGTCATCTGTCATAGCTGGTAGAGTTGTACGGAGTTGGTGACTCATAAGCAACTCAGCTGGACTCTATCCATGCTCGAATGTTGTTGAACAGTATATCAGGAAAGCCTTATAGAGCTCTTCATTCTTCTGAAGCAAATGCTTCACAGTCTACACTGCACATTCTGCTTCCTTATTACTATGTGGGAAATGTGGACTGCTGGTGATATGCCAAAAATCATACTGGGCTACAAACTGCTTAAATGCAGCTGCAGAAAACTGTGGACCATTTTCTGTTCTTAAAACGAAGGGTATGCCATAATGTGCATATATGCTCTTCAGTATTGTTATAACTCTCCTGGTTGTGGTGTTCTGCACTGTGTCATCTCCAAGTAATGGGAGTAATAGCCAATAACAATGAGGTACAAAGAACCCTTCCAGGTCAGTAAGTCAGTCCCCAGCATCTGCCATGGAAAATCTGGTAATTCAGTCATAAGGCATGGCTCTAGTGTTGAGCACAAATCTTACAACGAGCCACCCAGTTTGGTATGTCATCACTGATATAGGGCTACCAAACTGTCTGATGAGCCCTGGTTTGATGTTTTGGAGTACCCTGATGAGCTTCGTGAATCTTCTCTAGGATCTTCTGCCATAGAGGAGATGGTAGCAGTACTCCGTTGTGAAACATGACTAAATCCCTGACAACATGGAATTTTTCTTGTTGGTACCAACTCCAGTCTTTGAATCTTACTTGAGGCCATTCTTCTAAGCCGTACTTCTTTATCGTTGGATGGGAAGGATCAACTTCCTGAGCTTCCTGGATCCACATATGTATCCTAGCTGCAATAAGGTCCACATAAACTGCAACATCTCACTCTTGGCAGAGTTTTTGCAGAGACAGTGCTGTCTGTAATGGTGTGTGTGTAACTCTTTTCCAGGAATGTGGACAATATTGTAGGTGAATTTCAGCCTCCCGAGGTAAGATCTCTGGATTCTTGGTGGGAGTTCATCAAGAGGTTTGTCTCCTAACAGGGACACAAGTGGCTTATGATCTGTTTGTAAAATAAAAGTCAGGCCAATGAGAAAAGTTCTGAGTTGCTCACATGTCCATGTAACTGCTAGTGCTTCTTTTTCTATTCGTGCATATCAAGTTTCAGGTAAGCAAGTGCGCTTGACACAAAGGCGATAGAGGAGCCCAAAGGTCAGCTTCTTGATATTGTTGTAAAACTCCTCCAAGCCATAGGATGAAGCATCTATGTGTTTCTCATGCTGGATCCAATTGAGCTAGTATCAGGGATGATCTGAGCATTGACTGGCTGACAGTTTCCTGTTGATGTCATCATCAGCCCTGAGGAAGGGAGTTACCCTTACTACTGCACATAATTCTTAGATTAAAAAAGGAATGAAGGCCAAATTCTCAGGTAAGAAAAATGAATAGCAGCGTCTCTAAATCTGGTTCAGTTCCTATGGAAAGAGTCTTCACTTGGTTCCCAGTCTTCGGCAATTCCACCGCCCAGTCCTGTTCCCATTGCAGTCAATGGCTCACTCTTGTGGACTTCAACCAAAGCAGGAATAAATCCTCAGTCAGCTGGATGGAGTCTGGAGGAATATAATCCACTTCCTTCACAATTAAGGACAGATTGGAACAGTGGCAACACGTAAGAGGTGCACATGCACCCCTTGACAGCACTGGTGCACCCCCTGACAGCCAGCGTTCTCTGTTTAGGTGATGGGCAAGGAGGGCAGGCAAGAGTGCTGTTGCCCCCTCCCTCCCAAGAGCTCTGGCTGTGGAGTAGGGGCACCAGAAAAAGTGATCCCTGTGGCTGATCATGCCAACTGGGTGGGGGGGAACCCCCGTCGCTGACTGGCTACTGGAAGGGCAAGTGCCTCCCCTGACTCAGGAGGCACAAGTCGCCTATAGATTGGAAGGTTCAGTTCTGATGACATGAAATTATAGAGAACTATTAAACCTGGAGATGAAAAATAATGGTTAATATTGCATAGAGCTTTGGATCAAATTCCACCTGCTTTTCCGCAAATGGAAACCCAGAGAAGCTCAGTGAAGTTTCAAGATTTTAGAGCAGAAATTGTTCCAGATTCCTCAAAGCCCCAAATTTGGTCTTCAAAAGAAAAAATGCCTGTTATCTCATGTGCAGCAAGGGTGGATATTAATTTAATAGAAGCAGAAGAGTATTATCACTGGTCATTTTGGAAGGCATTGGAGTGTAGCTCCTGCATCCAAAGATGTTGCTAGGAACTAGATGTAAATGGCCGTCCAATTCTTCAAGAGCAAGGGCATTTTTTCATGTGTTCCTGATGTGGTGCCAGGCACTTTTAATGAGTGAGCCATGCTAATTAAAAGCATCCAAGTGTCACATGTACCAGCAGTGCAGCATGCCTCCATGCTGAGAAAATGGCAGTGGTGCGCTTTGAACTAAAGCGCATCGAATTTTAGTTCAAAGTGCACCACTGCCATTTTCTCAGCACAGAGGTGCACTGTACCACTGATGCACATGACACATGAGGTTGCCAGAGCGCATCAATTTATGTGTGCCAGCAGACTCGATTAATCTGTCTGACGCACTGGATTTCCAGTGTGTCAGAACAAGCTTCCTGCAGATGTGCAAATGCCCCAAGTTTCTGAAGCATGCAAGTGGTTGATCTCATGACCAATAAGCAATTTATCTTATGCCAGAAAGAGAAAAAGAAGGCCACTTACAAGGTTATCTTCTTGCTTCTGCTTGGACTTGATCTAGGTTATCTGTGATAAAAGGAGGTAGGAGAGAAAAGGAGGTACTGGATGGTAAGTTGGTATGGTATGAATCAGGGGCAGAGTCTTGTAGGGTATACCAGTTAAAAGGAGAAACTAGATATAGTCTTGTATCTTTTAACTCTAATTCTGCTCGTTTCCAAGAAAGTACAAAGTCCTGGGGCATATGAGGACTCAAATGTTGTTACGTAGGCATTTATATTTTGCTCAGTCTGGTATTTAAGTGCCTAATGGCACAGAGTAGCATTAACACAAACAAGAAATAAATCATAGTATCATTCCACTAGCAGCTCTAATTATAAAGCTAATGTAGGTCAATGAGGTACTGCAGGGGTACAAAATCTTGTACAATTTAACAAGACTTCAAAATACTGAATGTGAAAGCTGGATTTCATGTAACCTTTTTTTTCTAGCTTTATGAAACATGTTAACTCCCTTTCATTTAAACCAACGAGTTTAAGGGAAGTTTTAATTTTCTGTAATGTAATGTTCTCATTTTATAAAACTTTCTAAATTTTAATTTTCTTGGTTAGATATTTTGAACCAGGGTAGATGCCCTATGTTAAACAAATGTTAACAGTTCCAACTGTGTAGTATTTCTTCCAGGATTACCAAATTGTGGCCAGGATTTTCTAAAGTGACTAGTGATTATGGAGAACTCTTTTCTTCTTCTATTTTTTTTTCTTTTCAGAAAATGCTGAGTAACTGTCCTTTGAAAATCAAGGCTCTCAAATTGCTCTCCCAAACTCACCAGGTGCTAGAGGTAGTAAGACATGTTATCCTGAAGACGGGCAGAAGGTAGGGCAGGGTGGCAACTTGGGGCATTTATAGCTGTTACATTTTTCTAGGTTTATCTGGACTACAGCTGTCACTATATACATGTGGATGTCTGTAGTCCAAATTAAAATTGGCTCCAGTCCAAATTAACTAATTTAACTAACTGAATGAGAATTAAAATTAATGAGGACTAAGGCAGTCCAAATTAGGCAAGTTAAACTTTATTAATTAGCAGGTATATGAGGGGTTGCTTTTAGGAAAAGCAATCCTTAGGAACTCAGATAAGCATAGCAAATATCAGTCCCCTCAAGACAATCAGGACTGGTAGTAGAGATGATATCTTTTATTAGACCAACAAGATTTTTGCAAAAAAAAAAGTCTTTAATTGCAAGATTTCAAGCAGAAACACCCTTCATTAGGCATTGGAGAAAAAATTGTAAAAAATCTTTTCTCCAATGCCTGATGAAGGGTGTTTGTGCCTGAAAGCTTGCAATTAAAGAACTTTTTGCAAAAATCTTGTTGATCTAATAGAAGATATCATCTCTACTATGAGTCCTGATTGCCTTTTCCTCTAGACCAATACAGCTACAACCTGGATACCAAACCCCTCAAGGGAAACTTAATTGGGTTTTTGCAACACAACATAGCTATCCGGGATCAAACCTGTACAAAGCCAAATGTGCCAACAGTACCTCACCGGGACTAAACATCAGGTCTTGCACAGCACTTAAGATAACTGCAACAATGTAGCAATGTTTAAGCAGGCTTATTATTGCCTCCTAATTATTTCCAACAGCAGTGAATTGGGTCTGTTAAGGAGCTGTACAATGATCATCGGTTAACTCTTAATTTAAATTTAAATTTGATTTTAACTGTGATACAAATCAGTTAATGTGGTTTAGAAAATGCTGAGCTTGTCTACAGACAGGCTTGGAGACTAGCTGGCTCAAAGTGGCATGAGTTTTCATCAGCAACAACCTACTTCATCAGATGTGTTACATCAGACAGTAGAAAATGTTGGCTGGAACAAACCCCGTAGACTGCGCAGAAGCCTAAAATCAATGCTTTCTTACAGCCAAAATGAAGCCACTCTGAAAATGCTGAAATACCTTCTTTATCTAAAAGCTGTAACTTTCAAATGGGGTCTTCTTAGTAATAATAATAATAAGAGGGGATCTGGTCCATGTAGGGCTCCCCAGGGGTCCGCAAATTTAGCAGAGGGGGAGCTGTGGCAGCATTAATTGTTATGGCTTTGAATGCTGCCACAGCTCCCCTGCAGTCAAATTTCCAAATATGTGGGGAGCCAGGGCTGAGCCAGCATACGGACTCACCCCACAGCCAGATCCAATGCTCTACCACCAGAGCCGGCACACTGGATCACGCCCCCAGATTAACCCTGTGTCAGATCAGGCCCACGGACCAGACCCCTGCCATTCATCCAGTCTGCAGGGCTGGTTAGGTTCAGCACCACTGGTCTAGGCCTTCTCTGGTGTTGAACTGGTCTGGGTGAATGAAGGCTTATTTTTAGTGCTTTATTGTATTAAGTCTATTGTCCACTGTAACCCCCAGGTCCTTTTTTGCAGAGCTCCTTCTTGGCCAGTCAGTTCCCAGCCTGTACCAGTGCATGGGAATGTTTTGTCCTAAGTTCAGGAGTTTGCATTTGTCCTTGTTGAACCTCATGAGATTTATTTTGTTTCAAACCTCTATTTTCTCAAGGTCTCTCTGAATCCTAGCCCTACCCTCCAGCATATTTACTACTCCACCCTGCTTGGTGTCATCTGCAGACTTGCTGAGGGTGCACTCTGTGAAATCTTCCAGGTCATTGATGAAGATATTGAACAAAACTGGGGCAGCAGGGCAGACCCTATGAGGAGTGGCTATGGGACCTGAACCTGTTCAGCCTCCACAAGAGAAGTGGCCGTCTGTGAACTTACCAAGGGGGACCAGCAGGGAATGGGAGAGACCCTGTTCCCCCGAGCACTACCAGGAGTAACTAGGAATAATGGCCATAAGTTGACTGAGAGTAGGTTCAGGCTGGACATCAGGAAGCACTACTTCACAGTCAGGGCGGCTAGGATCTGGAACCAACTTCCAAGGGAAATGGTGCCCGCTCCTACCCTGGGGGTCTTCAAAAGGAGGCTAGATAGACACCTTGCTGGGGTCGTTTGACCCCAGTACTCTTTCCTGCCCAGGGCAGGGGGTCGGACTTGAAGATCTGCTCAGGTCCCTTCTGACCCTACCTACTATGAAACTATTATGTCTATAGAAGTGCAAGTCAGCAAACTTGTGACATAAGGATCTGGACCAAAATCCTTTTTTTGAGTCCACAAGGTAGATCTTGGCTCTGATCTTGTGCCATCCCAATGTGTGTGTGAATTCCCAGCAGCATCCTGGAGACATGATTCATCTACCATGAGGATTGAAAGGAAAATAATAACTGGCTGCTTTTTATTGTTTAAAAACCCAGGCTCTTAGGACATGTTATGCATGTGGTACATAAAGTAGTAATGGAGTAAAAGTTTTGTGACTTTTTTTTATTGTCTTGCAGCATTTTGTATTTTTAGTAAACTCCCAGCTCTGGGAGGCCAGTAATTTATGTAGAATTTCAGCTTTCATTTATTTGTTTTTAGAAAGTGATTTAAGGTGTCACAGAGGAGGGTAACCTGAATGTGGCTAAAGTGCAGGGGTCAGCAACCTATGGCTTGTGGGCTGGATCCAGGCTGCAACAGTTCAGGAACTCAGCAGCAAGCTCCAGCCTTAGCAGCAGAAGATGCATTCCCCATTTTCTGCTGCCTGCTGGATTCAGTTTACTCTTTCCACAGCCACAGCCCCAGAGTCTTGCCTTGTCCCCCCTTCCCTCTGCAGTATCTGCTGCTCACCAGAGAACATGGGGATCTGCAGCCAGTGCCAGGAGCTATGTTGCAACCAGCCTGGGGCAGCAAAAAGGTAGACATCCCCTCATCTAAAGGCTCACATACCAGAAGGAAGTGCAAAAGTATCCAGTGTTGTTATATAATACTCATATTTGAATCATAATATTTTTAAAGCTCATGCTTCTTTTGGAAAAGCATCTCATGATGCTGAAAGTTTGGAGTTGGCAATACTGAAATAATAATACTTTGCACTCCCATAGCAGTCTGCCTCTTCAAAGCTCCATGCAAACATTCATTCATTAGTCATCCTCCTGTGAGGTAAGGATTGTTCTTTCTGTTACCAGTGGGGAGACAGAGACACAAGCGATATTTTGACTTGGCCAGGGCCACACAGTGAGTCACTGGCAGGGTTCCATGCTCAGGCTACTTAAACCCAATCCATTTGTAAGCACATAAATAAGTGGAAGAGGGCTCTTGACATTCTACCAACCCATCCCTGGCACAAAGAGTATGCAGTCTTAAATTTTAAGTGTCATCCATTTTTGGTTGCAGGATTGCTTCTCAATGACCAATATCTCCTGGTATGGAGGAGCAAGTGTAAGTGCCCAGCGCTGGCCCCTGAACAACATGAATGCAAAATCCCAGCCATATATTATCAGCAACCTCCACAAAAATCCCATTGGCTATGGTCCTGTCCTGGAAAGATACTTTTTGGGATCAACAGGTAAGACAAATTTTCTTCCTCCTATAACTTTTTACTATTGTTGGCAATACATTGCTCCCACACAGTTTTGAACGTGAGGAGTTATCTTTGCTGAAAGCAGGAAGATGGGCCTGGACCATCACGGTTATACCCCATAAAGTATTACAGATTCATCAATTGACTGAACAGTCACTAGGAGACAAACAAACATGATTTTTTTTCCTAATAAGGTGTGCCCACCAGTAATATTACACTGCAGTGGTAGCCTTGCTTATGAATCTAGTTTCTCATGTGGAAATGAGCTCCTGAAAGTTGTGATTCAGTGGTAAAAATTCATCTCCATTGATCTGCTGGTGTCACATGCATATAATGAAGTCATGAGACTGAATGGCCTGTCCTCTTTCTTTTTCACTTTATCTCACAGTGGAACTCATTGCTTTCTTAGGTTATTTTGACTGAAAATGAAAAAGGTCTGGATAATTATGGACATCTTTACATGTGCTCTGGGGGTGAAGTGAGTGGCACTTTAATTAGAGCGGCTCTTGGGAGCCACTTCCCTGTGCTACAAAATGGTGGCAGGGGCACTTTAACTAAAGCTCCTTTGACTTTTTGAAGCATGGGGATGTGGGATACATGAGATGCCGAGGCTGCTGAAGCATGCTGATTAGCATGCTCCAGCAGACTCAATTAAGTCTGCTCCAAGATGCTGTAATTACAGCACATCAGAGCAGGCATCCTGCACATCTACAGGCACCTCATATGAGTACTAACACCTCTTAATTCTTCATAATAGCTAAATGGTAAAAGGATACTTCGATTTTTGTGCTTCAGCGTGTAAGCAGATCATCTGGAAAAGCAAGTCGGGAATTTGCACCCCAGTTCCAAAATACAGTCCTGACCCAGTGTCTAGGGGTAGTATCAGCATCTTATACACCTTCCCCTGAAGCCCTAGGTAGAGGCACTGCCAAGAACAAGATCATTATCCCATGCTGTCAGGTACCTCTCTTGGCAGGAGATTCTTCCATTTATTCCTTGCAATGCCTGCCAACCTAACAAAATCATTTAATGGGGGCAGCCCAGAGAGAAGGAACTGAATAGCCCTTAGCAGCTGGCAGCAAGCATGAGGGCATGTGGCCTACATGCTTATGTCTCTAGGGGCATAGGCTACTGAAGTTCACAGACGATAACTTCTGCTGCTATTTTGGCTGTAGAGTCAGCCATGGAAGTTCTCCCCCCTTTCATTGATGCAGAAAGTGAGCAGAACAGATTAAATGAGGCCACATGAGGGTATGTGAGAATACTTGGGAGGGTTTTCTTGCCTGTCATGAAAAACTCCACAAAACCTTTATCAAATTGTCTCTTTGAAGCCCTCAGTCTTCACTGCCTTGCATTATAGGTAATCACAGAGATAGTTATATCTCTGTAATAGGAAAATTATCTGGAAAATTTCCACCCAAACTATTTTGTGTAGTTCTGGCAACAATGATTTGTTTTCATTGTTGCAATATATTGATTTTTCCCCTAACACTGCCTGTGAGGGGAAAGCTCCCCCCACCAGCCCCCATCATTGAGAATGATTCATTTTGAAGAATTTCAAGGTTTTGTGCCAAACTCCATTCCTTTTTATGTTTCTGTAGGTTTTTCACATTGTTTCATGTAGGCCACAATGCACAAGTGACCTGTCGGAATAGCAGAAATGTTTATTCTTAATCTGATTAAGGGCAGTGGCTGCTTAGCACTGATTGAAACATCTCATTTACTTTTCCGGATCAAAGCATCTCCCTGTCTGTGTTGTGATGAAACACTGAAATTGTGGCAAGCAGGTGTCTTTGCAGGTCATTAGCCTGACCCTTTTTCAAGGTCCATGTGTCCTTAGTCAGAGGAACCCTATGACTTCCTGCTTAGTCACTGGCCTTGGTAACTTTTGGATGATCTTGAACGTCTCTGCAGATCTTCCCCTGCTCTCCTTCCCTCCTCTCCTCCAAGACTGTCTCTGCCAGCTGGCATGCCACCCACAGTAGAAGCTCCGTTCCTCAGCTGCCTGGGAGAGGGGGCTAAGTGTTGCCTTCTAGCTGGTTTATAGCATCCCTTGGTCACCCTGTTAGTTAGGACCCTCTGCTTATTCTTTTCTTCCTTATTCCACTCCCCCAGTATGGTCCTGGACAAATTTTCTTTCTCCCCTAGCCTCTGCTTCAGCTGGCATCTAGCCCTCTTTCACTCTACTAGCCTCCATGGCTTGCACTTATCGTGCCCTCATCCCCAAGCCTCAAATATTACTACGTTTTCTCATAACCAGCCCCCCCACCTCCTCAAATAAAACATGCCTCTTGGTTTGGGACGGCAGAATATAGAATCCTGCCTCCCCACGCAAAGTCTTGACTGTGTGACATAGGGTAAGTCCTCCTGGGAACAGAGTGCTCAGGAAGTGTGGCACCCCAGGAGATGGTCTGGTCAGGTAGCAAGAGCTTCCTGGGGGGCTGCCTCCTGGGTTGCCACACTTCCTAGACAGTCTGTGTTTTCAGGAGGACTTCCTCTATGACACAAGTTAGGCCCCAGACTAGGAGTCAGCAATGTTTTTGCGCAGAGAGCCAAAAACACCCACAACCTCAACTTGTAAGATGTTGGCATGCCAGGGCAGATGGCAGGGGAGCCATGAGGGGCATGATCCTTGTGGCAGCATTGGTGATGCATAGGGGGTGCACGCGGGTGCACGTGCACCCCCTGAGTGTGGCGGTACACCCCTGTGAAAAGGCACCACCGACACAATCGGTGGTACTTGCAGGTGGTCGCTATTCACATCCCCCTCCCTCTCGCCGCCAACTCTGCTGGCAGCCTGGGCAGGCGGTCCATGATCGCCGCTCGCTGCCGCCGATACTGCCGGCAGCATCTGTGGGTGGTCGCTGACCGCTGGTCAGTGCTCACCCCCCCACCGCTGACAGCGCTGTGGCTGCTTGTGGGAGCTCCCCTCTTGCCATTGCCATGCTCCCGCCACCAACAGCACTGCCGCCACCTGTGAGAGCTCACCATGCCCCCCAGCCTCTGGGGGCACACAGCGTTCATGTGTGGCAGTACAGCCCCAGCCCCTTCCCCACCATCCACCCCAAGGTGCACATACCAAGTAAATGCCTTTGTGTGCACATGTGCTGGTCCCTGCCCCAAACCATTGCAAAGGGCAGTAGCAAGACTGTTATTTCTTTACTCTAAATAATATTTTATATAGTACTACTTTATCTAAGTTTACTACCAGCAGCTCGCTTGCTGCTGCAGGCACAAGCTACAGTGCTCAGCCAGTAGCTACAGCTGTGAGGGGGCATAACACAGGACTCCACTTTTTAGCTTGCTGAGCCAAACAAGCATCAGCCACCTTGGCAGCTGCATGACATGCACAATGTCTCCAAGCAGGTTTCTTTTCCAGCAAAGAAAACAGCTTCCTCACTTAATAGATGCACCCCAGTTTTGGTGAACCATTTTTGGGGGGAAAAGTACATCTTGTGTGTGAGAAAATATGATAATTCAGAAATAACTAAAGAGAATGGGAAAGTCATGGACTAAAAGTGTTCCCTGAGGCACAATCATAAAAAAGAGCCCAGGAGTAGCTTTAAGAGACTCCTGATTGACAGGGCCATCCTACCTTCCTCCTTCATCTCAATGAGAAGCTGCTCACCTCTCTCACTACTACTAATGAAAGACCACATCTGGCTGGCATATACAAGAAAGCAGGAGCCAAGACTCAACCTGGTAATCGTCCCCCTGCCTCTCCCAATCCTAACATGCTGCAGGAACAGCATAGGCAGACAAGCAAGTAACCCAACTGTTGTATTTGACCAAGTGCAGCCATAAGTAAAATGACACAAGCCACTAATTTGGGTAAGAGTGCTGCCATGCTAGCCAGCACTGAATCTATTTGAATATAAAGTAAAACTAGGAATTAGTTGCCATCAAGAGATTCAACCAACAAATCTGAAACTTCAGATTCCCATGTGCACATTCAGCTCATCCATTCAAGTATCTCGCATCAGCCAGCTTATATGCTTCTGGTCCAACATTGCCTGCAGCGCTGTATTAATGGAGGTACCTCCTACCTCCTCCTTGTTTGCACAAACATGTTTTCTGAGTCAGAAGCTAAGCTAATGTTTCATATTGTTGCTAACCCCCATGGTTTTATGCTGAGTCTGGGGGTGGATTGGGGTGGGGAGAGAGGTGTACATGGATGCAGTTGCACCCCTTGACTCTGATTACTGCTGTACCCAAGGTTTAAAACCAAACTGGCTGGGAAGGGGGCAGTACCACTTCTGTTCAGGAAGCACTGAGGGAATCAACTGACTTCATAGCTCATGATCTATCTGGTTCCTGCTAATTTCTCTTTTTTCCATAGATGTTAAAACCCTCTCTCTTTGTTAATGGTTTCATAGATTTTATAGATTTCATAAACATTAGGGCTGGAAGGGACCTCGGAAGATCATTGAGTCCAGCCCCCTGCCCTAGGGGCAGGAAGTCAGCTGCGGTCATAGGATCCCAGCAAGATAAGCATCCAATTTGCTCTTGAAGGTGTTCAATGTAGGTGCTTGAACCACCTCCGATGGCAGGCTGTTCCAGACCTTGGGGGCTTGGACAGTGAAGAAATTCTTCCTTATGTCCAGCCTGAAAGAGAGTCTTGCAGTAGTTTATAACTGTTCGACCTTGTCATCCTTTGGGGCATGGTGGTGAACAAACGTTCCCCCAGATCCTGGTGGTCACCCCTGATAAACTTACAGGTGGCCATCAGATCACCCCTGAGCCTGCGCTTTTCCAGGCTAAAGAGCCCCATGGCTCTCAGCCTGTCGTCGTAAGGTTTGTTTTCCTGACCTCTGATCATGCGCGTGGCTCTTCTCTGGACTCTCTCAAGCTTCTCCACATCCTCTTTGAATTGTGGGGCCCAAAACTGGACGCAATACTCCAGCTGCGGCCTCACCAAGGCCAAGTATAAGGAAAGAATGACGTCCTGGGATTTGTCTGAGAAGCATCTATGGATGCAAGCCAG
>NW_017729025.1:157359537-157370237 GCF_001723915.1 Gavialis gangeticus | reverse complement strand
TTTCTTCCCAAGGTAGAGAGCCTTGCATTTTTCAGTGTTAAACACCATCAGGTTCTCATCCACCCATTTGCTGAGCCTGTCCAGGTCAGCCTGGATCACCCTCCTGTCTTCTGGTGTGGATGCTTTGCCCCAAAGTTTGGTGTCATCGGAGAACTTGGCCAGTCTGCTTCTGACTCCAATGTCCAGTGGTATTTATGTTCCACTATTAAACTATCCTTTCTTCTGCAATTTTGCTGCCTGTTAGCTATTCCTGGTAATGTCTCTCTTCTATTTCACAGTTCTACAGGCTGCTTTTAGTTCCAGCTCAAAATTTTAATTCAGGGGTGATAATACTAACTCAGGTGTAGAAATGCTGAGTGAAGCATTGGGGGCACTGTCAGGATACTCAAGAAGACTAGATATTGTTTTATGGATTTATAATAAGATGTGCATTTAACTGTAATGACTACAGGACTAATGAAACAATCTTTTTCTACTATTTTGACCAATTTTTGCCTAGTTCATTGTATTTTTTTAAAATTAATATATAATCTAGTGAATTAGTGAAGATTCCAGTAAAGTTATATTTGTTTTTGTTTTGATCTTAAGCTGGGTAATATAGTACAAGACCCATTGCTTCTAGTTGCTCTTTAACTGAAAATAAATGTGTTGTATTATATGGGATGATGCACCACATCACCTGCAGTCCTTATTTCAAAATCCTGCCCATGAGTCTCCCAAGTAGGTAGTGCATGGTATTTTCTATAATGGTTCAGTTCCTGGAATCCTGTTATTAAATGAAAACATCTGATTCAATTGTTCTGTTTTTGTTTTTAAAGAATATTTTGGTATTCCTGGTCATAGAGAAAAGCTTGGACCATGACCTCAGTGCCTCTAAGGACTCAGAAACCAGAAGGCCTGTTTTAAAAAAAGCCTGTTTAAAAAAAAAAAAAAAAGATTTGAAAAAATATCCCATCATATTTGGGGCTTGGACTTATGATTTTTGAACCCTCAGGGTTAGCTGTATTGTGGGTAAAAAGGTATGAGATATGGGCCAGGGAAGATTTTGTATCCTGGTTTCTACACACAGCCAGATCACTCTGCATATGTGTAAGGGAAGTACACTTGGAATGGCAAGAACTGGCAAGGGTTGCAGTAGGACAACCACTACAATGTAATAGCAACAGAGTGGCAGAAATACCTCCACAGTCTGCAGCTGCTTAGCTATCAGAACTTCCTGCACTAACCAGAAGTCTGTACCTGCAGTGCTGTGCTTTGGCCACGGGCTTCACAAGGAGCAGAAGCAAGCCCCCACATGCACAAAATCTGACCAGGGCTTGTGCATTCAGCACTCTGACTTACAGCCAGATCAGATAATGGCCAGGCTTCAAAGACTGCTAGGGTTGGATGGGATTTGTAAACTAGGCTTGCATGTATGAGAGAGAAATCCGTCATAGGGAATGGATTTACAGATCCTGGGCTCTGCAGCAGTGGAATGTTTTTGTGAAATCTGATGTGGGCTCTAATGAGTTCTCTGGTCTGTATCTGTCTGGCCCAAGCTGAATGATAAGAAACAGGGAGCTACTACCTAGATGGTTCAGTGACAATTTGTTCTCAGAGAAGAGTTCAAAAGCATGATACAACTATGCCCAACAGAATGTATGTCCCCTTCTTCCCAAGAAGGAAAACTCTAGGATTTTGAGTGAGCTCCTGATTTTTCTTCTGATCTGGCAGGAGAGGAAGAGGATGGTCTTGTGGCTAAGACACTTACCCCAGGAACTCAGATTTCATTACCTTTCTCTGGTAAAGACTCCCCATCTGGTTTTGTCATAGTACCTAATCTTTCTTTGCCAAAATTTCCCAACCCTACAATGGGGATCACACATCTGGCCCATTTTGCATTGAAGTGCTCAGGTTGTATCATCTCTACAGAACCAACCCTCAGCTGGTCTAGCAGGCTGCCGAAAATAGCACAGGCTCTCTGTGAACTCTTCATTCAGGCTGAGGGGATCACCACTTTTGTTGTTTCAGATTCTACCCAAAGACAATGAATTTTGCCATGCTGCTGTTTGTATTCTGTCCTGTTATGGGGCTTGTCTTATTCCACTACAGCATTTCATATTAGAAAGGACTATGGATTCTGCATAACACTACAGAACAACCAGATTGGTAGGGTCAGGGCTATGGCCATGATGGTCCAGGAATATGCAAGAAGCAAAGTATATTTGCATTGTGAGAGCTGTTAGACAAGGTTTTTGGGCACAAAATACCCTTTCTCCAATCTGGGAAAGAAGCAGATACAGTTTAAGCTAAATACCAGGTAAAACCATAACTCCTATTTAACCCCATTATGTAGATGAAATCAACACTTAACATTCCCCTTTGAATAGTTATATTTTTTTACATCAATGGTGTCAAACATGTGGCCTGCAGGCTGGATCAGGCCCCCCATGCCATTCCATCTGACCCTTAGGGCTACCGGCAGGCTACTGGAAGTTGCAGGTGGGGCCAGGGGTAAGGCCTTCCACAGAATTTGGGACCCCCAGGCCTTGCTGGAACTAACCTTTGCTTCAGGCAGATGAGTGAGGGGTGTGTAACACAGTCCATCCCCACTTGGCTCCCCTGCCATTAGTCCCAGATCTCTGCCTCTGACAGACTTACTGCAGCTGCCACTGGCTCCATCGTCTGGCCCAGGAGGACCCTATAGTTTCGATCCAGCTCAGGGCCTGGAATGAGTTTAACACCCTCACCTTACATAATTAGGTTTATCTATTTCAGTTGCCTTTTACATGGTTTGTAAGTACTTCTGACCTCTTCTCTTTGCTCCACAGGTTTAAGCCTGCTTCCCTTTCTTTGACTGTTTTCTTTGTGCCCAAAAAAGTCTGTTGATCATCTCTTCCAGCTGCATGGTTGGACCAATAAAAGATATTACCAAATAAACCTAGCATCTTGCAAACAGCCAGAGGACAGTTTCTTCTGGATGAGAAATAGTATACAGCACAGCACACAGTCCCCTTCTCATCTCCGTGCATATGCATGTATGCACAGGTATTTGGTAGCCACTATGTAAGTGTCTGCATTTTTGTGCTTGTCTAAGCAACTGCCAAATCCTTGTTATTTCCCAAACACCAAAAACCATGCAGTCCCCCTGTTAATTCTCTGGGATTGCTCAAAATGGTGAGTTTATTGTATTTTTTTAAAATTTGGGCTCCCTCTAAAAATATGCTGTCTTAGAACCACAAAGCTCCCAGGCTTTGATAAAGAGTCCTGACCGTGAAAACATACAGAATGCTTACGTGGTAGGCATTTGTTCAGTATCTTCATCAACGACCCATGAAATGGGATGGAGTGTACCCTCAGCAAGTTTGCAGATGACACCAAGCTGGGGGGAAGAGTAGATAAGCTGGAGGGTAGGGCTAGGATTCAGAGAGATCTAGACAAATTGGAAGATTGGATCAAAAGAAATCTCATGAGGTTCAATAAAGAGACATGTCAAGTCCTGTACTTAGGATGGAACAGTCCCATGCATCAGTACAGGCTGGGGACCAACTGGGTAAGCAGTAGCTCTTCAGAAAAAGCTAATGGCATGCTGGGCTGCATTAGTAGGAGTTTTGCCAGCAGATCAAGGGAAGTGATTATTCCCCTCTGTTCAGCACTGGTGAGTCCACATCTGGAGTACTGTGTTCAGTTTTGGGCTCCCCACTACAGAAAGGATGTGGACAAACTGGGGAGAGTCCAGCGGAGGACAGTGAATATGGTTTGGGAGCTGGGGCACATGACTTCTGCGGAGAAGTTGAGGGAACTGAGCTTACTCAGCCTGGAGAAGAGAAGACTGAGAGGGGATTTCATAGCAACTTTCAACTTCCTGAAGGGTGGTTCCAAAGAATATGGAGCTAGACTGTTCTCAGTGGTAGCAGATGACAAAACAAGGAGCAATGGTCTCAAGTTGCAGCAAGGGAAATTTGAGGTTAGATATTAGGAAAAGCTTTCTCAGGAGGAGGGTAGTAAAACACTGGAACAGGCTTCTCAGAGAGGCTGTGGAATCTCCATCCTTAGAGGTTTTTAAGACCCAGCTAGAGAAGGCCTTGGCTGGGATGCTATAGTTGGGGATGATCCTGCTTTGGGCAGTGATTGGACCAGACATCCTGAGGTCTCTTCCAACCCTCATTTTCTATGATTCAGTGACTTCCCTCCTCCACTAGCAAAAATCAGAAACTCCATTAAAATTAGTGGAGCTGGACTGGTGTTCAATTGGTGTAAGTGGCTCCAGAATTTCAGAGTGTAATTCTAGACATGGTAAGGATTTGTCTTGAGCTTAAGCAATACCTTGCCACTTCCTGCGCACCTTTCCAGCAATGGAACTGAAGGTTCTTGTTTGGATCCTTAGAGATCAAAAAGCCTGTGCCTAGCCAATGGAAGATGTACTCAGGCTATATGCAGTTCAACACAGCAGCTCTCAATCATTTCAGTGACAGTGCACAGAGGTAACTGAGGTAACAGAATTTGATCCTGCATTCCCTTCACCTCTTACAAACAGTCCTGCTTTCTCTGACTTTTCTCACCCTCCAGTCCTAATTCAAAAGGGCCCTGCTAAGCAGTCAAATAATGAAGGGTGAAAACAGTGGCATAACTGATCAGGGGAGAGGGACATCAGAGTAGCAGTCCCCAGGTGCCACCTTTGCAGGGAAGAGTGCAACAATTGCTGATGTAGTTGTTGGGTGGGATGCACCACCATCACCAGCAGTGCAATAGCTGGTGTAGCTCTATGTATCATTGTTGCCCACAGCAAAGCACAGCCCTGCAATGGCTCTGGGTAAAAATATATAAAAATAATATTTTTTGTAATAAAAATAGATATTGCAAAAGCCAATCTGAGCAGAAATGTATACATGAAATTACAGAAGGGTTAATGAAAGTTTATTAATGCAAGCATT
Source organism: Gavialis gangeticus (assembly GCF_001723915.1). Taxonomy (NCBI): domain Eukaryota; kingdom Metazoa; phylum Chordata; order Crocodylia; family Gavialidae; genus Gavialis; species Gavialis gangeticus. The sequence goes on along the minus strand of NW_017729025.1, from coordinate 157,365,324 downwards.
TTCCTCTGCAGGGTTGTGCTCCCAAACACAATTCTTTTGGGCTAGTGCAGAAGAACCAGAGAGGTAATCAGAAGCTAATGGGGAAGGCACTGCACTGGGACTTGGGAGACTTGCTTTCTGTTCCTGGCTGTGGGAACTGAAGGGGTAATTGGGGAAGCAGGCTCTGGACTCTTATCAACTAATAATAGCCATGAAGGCTGTCCCTCGTACGTGCTCAATTTGCTCATTGAAGGGGAAAAAAATTCTAAAACTGCTTTTTTATAAATGCTATTACAAGTAGTAAAATAAAATAAAAAGTATCTCTAAAATTCAGGTGCTACAGACTGCTAAATAAGGGGTTAAACAATGCCATTATCAAATTAAATTCAGCTAAATGAATTCACACCAGTAGTGGCTTTCATTCTCAATTTAGTCAAATGATCAAATTAACACATCAAGCAATGAGTTTGTAATCTTCAAACAGGAGGTTCAAGGGGGTTGCTGTTTGCTTAAATGAAAACCACAACTGGAGAAGTCTTGTTCATGGCAGTGACATCAGACTTGAGCTGGGTGAATAGTTCGGGTTAGAAACCAAATACATTTTTGTCTGTACTACAGTCTCCAAAGTCAATTAGTGCTTTCCTCCTAGAGTTTCACTCTCAGGTAGTTAACCTGGCTTCCTTTCCCAGCCCCCCAAATGTAAACACAGAATATCAACTGTAACCAAGATACTTTGATACAGGAAAGTTTTCAGCAGTGTTTCTACTGACCAGTAGCAGCTCCATTTCTCTGGGGATGTTCACAGAACTAGGAGCAGATGCAATGTAATAACCTTAAGGAGAAGTTTAAGGTTTGTTTACAGGATATACTTACTGCTCTCATTCATGTGTTGGAACCTGCTACATACTTCCAGGCCCAAGTAGAAAAAATGTTTCTCAAGGTAAAACTGGAAAATATTTTAAATGAAAAAGGGATTTGAACTCTTCAGCTCCCATGTTTTAGGGAGCTGTAACTGAGGTCACAGACCTAACATGAGGAAAGGCACTTAGAGCTTTTTGCTAATTGGTATGAGAGAGATGGGTCAAGGTTAGGTGGTTAGTGTGGATGTTGTGACTTCCTTTGCTCCTGATATAATTGATTGGAAGGGCTGTGTTTTTGATACAGCTTGTGACCCAGAAAGCCCCACACCCCCAACAGACCTTGGATTTTTGCTGCAAATTTTTCCTTTCTGGATGGTTTTAACACCTCCCTTGGAATGGTGGGCAGATCAAGCAGATAGCAAGCCAAGGAGGTAGATAACCTCCTCTAATCTCAGCACTAGGACTCAACACCAGACTATGGCTAGTTTGGAGAGTTCTCCTTCATTTAGCAGTTTCCTTCAGATGTCTACCTCCACAATGTCACATTTGGCATGCCTCAAAATGAAGGAAAAAAGCAAGTTGACGCTTAAGAAAATGACTCCAGCCTCCATGTCTAGGCTAGATTATCCAATTGCACCATGTGGCATCAGCATCTGTTGTAGACATTGGCAAATCCGTAACAATAATCAGTTGCCCAACGAAATCAGTCACTCACCCAGTTATCTCTCACATCCTTTCTTTAGTTCTTGAAGTAAACTCAACCCTGTCTTTTGCTAGCTGTCAAACTTACTCATTCGCAAGCAAGAATGGAGGAACTAGTTCACTGAGTGAAGGTTCATGTGGCCTTTATTGTGTTAAAGCACAAAGCCATGCTAAAAATGTCACTATAAATATGCCTTTCATGTATTTCTTGTACCATCACAACTACATCGTTCCAGCCCTACCACTATAAATGCTATCTTGCGTAGAGCAATTAAGTTTATACTAAATCTTATGTCAAGCCTGCAACCTTGAATCCAGGGCTTTGGCCTGGCCAGTAGTCATTTACCTCAACCTGCTACCCTGCTGCTGTTCCCAAAGGATGGATGAGATCTGCCTAAAGCTTTCACCAGTGCCCAAGTCTCTGCTTTCTCCCTGAAACCTGAGTGCCTGGTACCTGGCACCTGACATATACTTCCCCTATATAAAACCCAAAAAAGGACCAAAAGGTGTCTGGGAAATACGGCTCTTTCTGATCTTAGACTTCACCCTAATAAACTATTTGCTTCTTGACATCCTGATTCCCTGACTTGGCTTGCTCATGGACTTCACTCTCCTCTTGATTTCCCAACTCAACTTGCTTATGTTGCTTGCCTTCTGACTCCCTGGCTTCCTGACCTGTGGCTTATCTCTGAGCTCTGATCACTCTTTTTATCCCAATCCAGTAACTATAATCCCTGATTGCTTTCTGGCTACCCATCTTTCAGTACTAAGAGTCTGTTATCTTGCGTAGGGTCTGTCTCTTCAGTAGCTATATCACTGATCTGCTGTTAGAGCATGGGCAAGCCATGTCACGTCTTTGTGCCTGTGTTTCTCTTCCTACATGCATCTCTTTTGTGTGTTTAGACTGTAAGTGCTTTGAGACATGGACACTGTCTCACCAGATCTTTGTGCAGTACCTAGCACACTGGACTTCCTGCTGTGATTATGATATAAATTCACATAATTTCCCAGGCAGAAGGTGCAAATAGAAAATAAACAAACTATCATTAGTGAAGAGTAAATATTAAATCATAAATCATGTCTGCCAATCTCAAAAGGTGTTGGCAGCACCGAGTAGGTAGGTAGTTTGAGAACCTACTTACGAGACTGGTATACCAGCTTCTGCTGGTATAACTAATGAACCTCTGTTCAGTATCAATGGATTTAGTTTGATTTGCATCAGCCACAGACCTGGCCCATAATTATGTAGTATACACCAGTGTTCACTGCCAAGTTTGCACCTCATCTGCATTTGTGTAATCCCCCTGGCCCCATGGCATTACAAGGACTTGAATGGGTGGATCCATGTGCAGCAATACAGTATAGTGGGCCAACACCTTTGGCAAAAATTGCTGAATGCTAACAGAAAACCACAGAGATTTCATAAGAGAAGAGAGGAGCTTGGGTGAAGAAAGGGGAAAAACAACTGAAATGGGACTTCTTTATCTTTTCTGTTTTCTCTTGTCTCCAAAGGGGTAACAGTAACGATTGCACCTGATGTCCCTGTCTTCCTCTCAGTGGAGAGTAACAAACACTTCTGCCTGGAGAGCCCTTCCAGCATAGACATGATTCCCTTGCAGTATATGGTGTGCATCAGTCAAAACATCACGTCTGCCCACCAGGAGGTGGGAAGCCAGCTCTCAGAACAGGAGAGGAGGCTGCCAAACACAGACATACTAGGGTAAGAGAGCTACACTGTGACAAAAATGTCCATATCTTAAGACACCACAGCCTTCCACCGGCACCCACATTTGGTCCTCATGCAATCAGGATAGGATCAGCCCTATCAACCTTGAGAGTGAAAAGCTCCATTGGCCATTACCCTGTGCCCTGAGCCATCTGGTCCCCCAGTGGACTGAAAAGAAAAAAAATGAATGGAAGCATTTCTCCTTCTGGTGAGGAGAAGTATTACCACAGTTACTAATGGAGTTAGAATCCATGATACAAAAGCGTGGTTGGCTGGGGATAAATATTCACATACATTTTTGCACTAAAGTTCTGTTTCAAGTAAGCTTAGACCACATTTTTTTTAATGGGTAAATGCCTTCGGTGTTTTCCCCATACTTCCCCTTTCTGCACCCCTCAGTGTTTCCAAAGACTTTGGTCACAACATCTGCCCAGTTGTGAGAAGACAGACATACCAATAATACCTCTTCGCATCAAGCAAGCTCCTTTCTTTTTGCCTACCCCCATGCAGGTTACCAATCTGGAAGTATTATGGAGCAGCAGATTCTGCTGCCAAACTGGAGCGAGGTTTAAGGTCTTTCTTCAACAGACTGAAAAGGCACCATCTTGGGGAGGGGCTAATTGCCATCAATGAACATTCCACAATGGTACTTTCCAATGCGGTAGGTGTGATTCTGCAGAGTACCAGTGTAGCGAAAATAGATACTTTTCTCTATGTTTCTTTGTTCCTTGTTTTAGTATTAACCCCTGCATTCTGTAACTTTCCACCCACATGGTACAGGATGGCCCACTACGCATGTCTTACATGTTGCCCAGGTTTTGTTTTGTAATGACCAATCAAAATGTAACACGCCAACTAAAAATTGCTAGCTCAATAAAAGCAGCGCGCGCGCTTTGTTTAGGGTCGACACTGATTTGAGCAACAAGCTCCTCTGTCGGCCTGCTTGCAAGCAATAAAATAGAGTTGGACCCAGCCTGAAAGTGTGACTCTCTTCTAGAGGTGAATCGGACTAGCCTCCAGGGGATAAAATCAGCAATTTATGCAACACCAGTAAGGTGGGAAGATGCATGGCAGTATCAGCACAGTAAGGTTCTTCCTTCCATAGGGTGTCATATACCATAGCTCTGCCTCCTTTCACATGCTGTAGAACTTTTTAGATTATATTTCTTGAGTGCACTGGGGGTGATACATATTAGGGGAAACCCAGAACAAAGCATGATAGGTTCCTGCTGTTCTGGGGCAGGGAACAAGATGCTACTTATAAAGAAACTGGATGTCTCCAGCATGGAGCTTTTGAAAACATACATGGGCTGCCTATATACAAGATCAAAGGTGGGGGGGGAATGTGTTTTAATTAGAGTGGTTCCAGGATAGCCGCTTTAATTAAAACAGGTCACCCTCACATTTATTAAGCACCCGAACATTTAAAAATGGCTGCATGGGCACTTTAACTAAAACTCATTCAATGAGGTTTAGTTAAAGCATCCCTGTGGCCATTTTGAAATGCAGGGGGGCTTAATACACATGACAGTGAGGCGACACTGGAGTGTTTTAATTAGAATATGGAGCAGATTTGATTAATCAAGTTTGCTCTGCTGCATTCTAATTAGAATGCGAATGAATGTGTCTATAGGCAGGCATGCGTGGGTTGAGTTCAGGGAACTGGGTATTAGAGAGAAGGTTGTGTTACAGGAACAGTGTCTTTAATAGTAACCAACAGCCTAAAAAAAGTTTTCAAATGAAATGAACCTTGTCTGTCTAAAATAGTAATTAAAAAAAAAAAATCCATGATTTTCCACAGCAAACTTTGGGGTTTTAATATTTCAGCTTATTTCTTTCTAGGAGCACAGTGCAAACAGGAAAGGAGTTAAGGAGAGCGCTACATGTTGAAAGTTCCTCATTGCAGGGACTGTCTTTCAGTAGCTGTACATGCAGCCCCCGGCACAATGGGGAAATTTGTTCTACTGCTGTGAGCCTGTAGCAGCTGCTGTAAATCTGCAAATAATAAAGACTGTGATATTAGCAGCATAGACAGGTTTTTGTAGGAGGCGGGTGCAAAATCACAAGGTGACTTGCTTGTGGGGGATGTCCTGCTATGGTGGTAAGATTTACTCCACTGGGGGTGTTCAGTAGGGCTGTGCAGAGCAGGTAATATTCGATTCGACAGCCATGTTGAATATTAAACCGGGTCCTGCTTCGATTTGCCGTCCGCTTCGAGTGGAAGCGGGTCTGCTTCAACTCGAGGTCAAAGCTCAGTCAAATATTCGAGCTGCTTTGACTCCCCCATAGGCTATAATGGGGAAGGTCGCAGCAGGCTATAACTTTGGCATTTCGTGTCTGATCTTGATGAAACTTGCAGGAATGGTAGCTCCTGAGGAGCCCACAAAGTCTGCCAACTTTCAACAAGATAGGTTCAGGGGGTTCGGAGAAACAGCACCCCAAATTCTTGAGAGAAAACCTCCTGTGACTTCTGCATGGAAAGCCACAGGAAGCTCAAAACTGCAGGCTTGCTAGCCCCTG
>NW_017729025.1:157349416-157349919 GCF_001723915.1 Gavialis gangeticus | reverse complement strand
TGTTCCAGGGTCCCCTGCCTCTGCTGTGGGGGGATGGGGGCTGTGAAGCAAGCGGGAGCCGTTCCTGTGGCAAAGGGACGGTACCTGCGGAGATGATTCAGCATCCCCGAGGTTGTCATGCTCTTTGTTCCCTTGCCCCGGCTGATTTTGGCTCGGCAGTGCACGCAGATAACAAACGCGGGATCATCTGCCAGCTCATAATGATCCCAGACCATGTTAGTACTAGGCCTTTCCCTCTGGTGTGCGGGTGCACCTGTGGATGCTGCTGAACTCTCCCCCTCTTCAGCAGTCAGAGGCACAGCAAGAGAAAGAGTGGACTCAGCTGAGCCGTTTGCCTTCACCTGTACAGAGGCACCTTCTGAAGTGCCTTCTGGGAAAGACCTCCTGACTTGAAAGGAAAAAACCTGAGGGGTGTTGAGCACAAACTCGACTGATTCCCCCTCCTTCCCCAGAACTTCCCTTGCCAGGGCACTGAGATCCAGATCCAGCGCCAGCTCTTCTTT
>NW_017729025.1:157342059-157343855 GCF_001723915.1 Gavialis gangeticus | reverse complement strand
CAGAGGTGCTGGAGAACACCAGCAGCTCAGAAACTGACCCCAAGGCAGAAAGCAGGGGAGTTGAAATACTGCTGCCTTTTATGCATTTTCTCTGGCCCTCCCCCAGAGCACTGGGATTGGAAGGGACCTCAGAGAATGCTGACAGGTCACTGGCCAGCCACACGTCAGTCATGAAAGCACTCCTTCCCCACCCCCGGGAATCCAGTATAGGCAAGTCGAATATTCGACCCGCGCTGTTAATATTCAGCTTCCGGTATTCGATTCGACAGCTATTCGACCAGCTGCTATTCGACTCAACTTTCACTTTTCAGGGTCAAATATGTCGAATATTTGTCGAATCGAATATTAAGTCGAAGCTTTGCACAGCCCTAGTGTTCAGATGCCCCAAAGCAAATGGTGACCTAAGGCAAACATGCCTCCTAACGCCCCACATATCTACACCCCTGGTCCTGCTTGACAAGCTTTGCATTCTTATTTCTACATCTACTTTCTTGATGACTTGTGCTATTATTGGCTAATAACAAGCTGTATTCTTCCCTCCCTCCAGGACCACACACACTTGCCTGGGACCAGCAGGAAGATGCACAGTCCAAGACACTCCAGAGACCTCTCACTAATTAAACCTCTGAAACTTTCCATAACTCTGTCCCCTTACATAAGCATCAGCTCTCAGCTGTTCCTGATGTCTCTGCAAGAGGGGAAAGAAAACTACTGGTTGAGTCTCCACTCAGAATTTGACAGCTACTCGGTAAAACCTTTTATTATTTGTTTATTGAGTCACCTAAACCAAGAGGTTCTGAATTGGGAAGCAGCCAACGGTAGTGAAATACACTTGGATTGCTAAACCTTCTTTCAGCAGTGATAGTTTCTCGGTGTGGTACATCAGGGAGAATGCAAGTATTGCTGTTCTAGCCACAGAGCTGTAAAAATATATTTAAAGTTTACAAATAGAAAATAGAGCCACATCCTGGGTGCTTACTAGAACGGGGCACTGCAGAAAATAAACAAATAAAAAATAAAAACCAATACACCAAAACCATAGATTAATTGCCAACTAGTTACTAAATAATTACACAGCTACTCATTAAAATGAGTAGAATTATCTGCTAATAAAAATTAAATGATGGTGGCTCAGTTTCATATTGATGACCTTATCACAGTAAGATATACAACTACAGAGAGCAAGCTTATCATTGGTTATGTTTTCAAGTTGCATTATAACAGGATAGAAATGTTTTGATTGGTTGGGCTGAAACTGTCCCACCTGGATCTTTTCTTATATCTCTCAATGAAAGTTCAAGTAGTTTTTTTCCTAATGTAGATCTGAAAGGGAAAAAAACCCCATCAATGGGGTCTATAAACTAAGCCTCATAAGAAACTTCACAACAAACAGCTGATGGCCATAACTTTTGATCTAGCTGCAATGATGAAACCAGTACCTGTGAGGCCAACCCCAATTGGACTATCAAAGCTAAAAGTTTGGACCTCTAATACTTAGCTCCAGGACTAATGTCCTTCACTAGCATCTGTAGAAGAGTTACTTGTCTCTTATGGGAACTAACCAGCAGAAACAAAAAAGACCTGCATTTTTCTACATAAATACAGATACAGCATAGCAGGTGTGGGTAATCCCCTAAAAACCAAAAAAGGAGGCAAGGAAGACAGCTTCAGGTTTCCAAAGGGGTGTTATTGATCAAAATAAGACTGGTTTTGGAAAAATAAGTGTGATGAATCCATAGAAACGTTCTTAGTATTATTCATTTCATTATATGGCTCTCATTTCATTATATTTACAT
>NW_017729025.1:157338602-157341827 GCF_001723915.1 Gavialis gangeticus | reverse complement strand
GGGGGTGGGGGGGACTTTCAGACGTAATGCCTGGCACCTGAAGAGTCGGGTAGGTGCTTAAGGTTTGATTCAAAACTCGGTGAACTCAGTGGAAAAGGCTCGCTTTGATCTCAGTGAGATTTGGATCAGGCCCCTAACTCCCAGTAAAAATGGATAACTCACTGTTGTTGCTTGTGTTGGAAAGTCCTGCTCTCCAGAAGGCACAGAAAGAATACCTGGGCCTGCATAGTCCAGTCTGTCCAGAATTGCATCCAGAACAATGTCCAATTGGTTGCTCACAGGTTCATGCAGCCTGAGGGTTTCTGCCCACCTGCCGCTCCCCCCATTGCTCCTGCTGCAGTGTCAGCTGGGGTCCCCAGGCTCCCCCTCCCTCCTCCAGCTCCCACTTCCTGCCCCTGCTCATGGGTGCGGGGGGTGAGGGGTGGAGGGTGGAGGTAGGTGGTAGAGCACAGCAGGAGAGGGCTGGGCTGCCTATGTTGTATGCATGGCAGGGGCTTCAAGGTGCCCATGCTCTTTGCATAGCAAGAGAAGGAGCCAGGCTGCATATGCAGTACAGGGGAGGCTGCCTGTGTGGTGTGCTCAGTTGTGGAGGGGGAAGAATGTGGATATGTGGCAGGGAGAAGCTGGGCTGCCCATGCTGTGTGTGGCAGGCCTGGGCAGGAGGGTTAACCTGCATGGTTATGTGGCCCCATGTTGCCCAAATTTTGAACAGCCATGCCCTGAGCCACTGGCTTTTGGAGAAAATATTAAAGCCAGTAGCATAGCTTTTGGGAGGGGGAAGTGACCATGGCACCAGCCACAGGCACTGATTCAGAGGGGGCACCAAACCAGCAGCCTCCATGGACTGTGCCCTGCTGCTGCAGCTTCTATGCCAAGAGGAAAGTGCTCACTCTGCCCTCTACCTCCCCCCTGCCCGCGCTGTCCAGGGCACTGAAATGTGCGTTAACCCTCTGATTAAAGCTTAATGCAATTTGAATAAATAACAATGAATATTTACCAGGTGAAGCATTATATGACATAAAGGGCAAGGATTTCTTACTGACTTTCCCCATTGACCAGTTTATGTCTTACTGCATGAGAATCAAGAGCCATCTCAGTTGCCTTCCAACCACAGTAATGCAACCACAGATGCACTTGTGCCAGTAATTGCCTGACAGTTTTACCCTGGCCTCATGAAGTTCTTGTTATATTGTAGGCACCTCTGCTAACTACGTGGAAAGGGCAGTTTTCTGTCCGGTTAAATGTCACCAGCAATGCTGCAGTGAGCTGGTACCTGGAGAGGGTGAGCCTTTTGCAGCAGAAACTGGGAGCAACATATGTGACCTTTGAAGGTGGGGAAGGGAACATGTTTCTGGAGCAGGCAATCCATCCTCCCAGAGGACTAGAAGGAGATAAATATGTCTGCATTTTAGCACTGATGGCATCTACACTGGGGAACTCAACAATCATTAGTGCTGGCACAAGGTAAGTCTTGGGAAGTACTCAAAATGCAAAATAAGCTAACAGAGCAGCTTACTGCTCCTATTTCACTGCAGGCAGGATGGCTGGAACAGGGGGCAAGAGGTTCTGATGTCAGGGGTTAAAGTGGACAGAGACAAGAGGGGATGTTCTCACTGCAGCAACCAAAGGGGGGAAACACTTCTTCAGTGGCTGCATGGGATTCTGGTTGAATAACATGGAGAGAGAAATTCAGTCCCAGAGCACCATTCACAGCAAAAAAATCTAACTCTATTGGCTTTGTTGGCTTATTTATCTCCCGCTGAAAAGAAAGAGCTGATGACAGGTGTCATCTCTGTCATACAGGGGAACAAAAACACTTTGGGAAGGATCCTACTCTGCAAATTACAGGCATAAATGTGCTCCTGCTCAAGGCAGCAAAAGAATGTTAATGGTAACATGCAATCATCTTAGTCTTGGGAGTAAGTCACAAGAAGCAGCAAATAGTATGATGACCCACCCACCTTCTGTGTTAACTCTTTTTCAGGCACTTGAGCATGATGAGATAGGATTGCACTTAAGTCAGGGCAGTTGGATCTGGCCACTAGCAACTGGTTGTTCCTTCCAGACTGTAGTCACATTATTATTATGGGAAGTACTAATACAGCCAATCTGAAAACATCCCTTCCAAGACTTCTTACTACCCATGCTGCCAGGATGTCCTGCCCAATAGAAAGGGGTTTATTTAATAGGTGTTGCTTGTTATCTTATCAACTAATTAGCTAGCTAAGCAGAGTATAACCTGCTGGACTCCTCTTTTCTTGGCTTATGGAACTTAACTTTGGAATCTAATGGAGTAATGCCAGGCAGAGATTTGACTCCTGCTGATTTCAGTTCCTTTCCATAAATGTGCTTTTATTTTTTTTTGTTCATTTTATTCAAGCTTTCTGGTCCCAAACTCTGAAAATGTTTTTTTCACAAGGAAAAAATAATTGGAACAACTGTATTTCAGTCAGTAAATTTCAACAAGCTCTGTTCTCAATACACAGGTTGCATCGCTGTGAGTGGGAATATGCAGTTTGCAGCACCTCTGAGCTTTTTGAGGTGCTGCAAAATGGATGAGGTGCAAGTTAATCTGTTCACTGTGCTGCATAATTGCAGTGTGGCAGCAAAACTAGAAACTGGGAAATCCCAGGATCTAAAAACCAAATAATGTGTCATGGCGCAAATGGCAGCAGTGTGTGCCTCCCAAAACCGGAGGCTGGCTGGCCTGTAATGGTTTATAAAGGACTTCTGGGAGCAGAAAAAGACTAGCTACAAATGGATGGGCAAATATGTGCAAGGTTATGGGAACAGCTTGCTAGCCTCCTGTTTTTACTGTTTCACTGTTAGCCAATGCTTATGAATGGTCAAGGAGACCACACACCTTCTGCCCACCTGTAACCCTATAGCAGATTTAGAGAAATCTGTTCAAATATATATTTAAAAGAGAAACTTGAAGCCCATTTTGAAGTTACCTTTTCTTGAAATTTTGTCTCTCATCAGAAGCTTGGATATATTTTTCCCCTCCTCTCAAGGGAGTCCCTTTACTCAAGGGAGTTTTGCTTAAGTAAAGTCTGAAGGTTTTTGACTGGATGTCTGGAGCCACTGAAGATCTGAACCAACAGGGGAGCATGATGGAGAGAAAAATCTACCTAATGAAGAGGTTTTCTTCCTTTTTATGGAGCTTCTCAGCACATGTGCTTAAACCGCCATCTCTATTTCACGTTTCTCTGATTCCTCCCTAAA
>NW_017729025.1:157327612-157333602 GCF_001723915.1 Gavialis gangeticus | reverse complement strand
TGAAAACCACCACCTGGGTGATCTTATGGTCCTACATATGTGCTGCAGTGACTATGGCACCAGAAACCTCATGTCTGCTATGTGTGTTTTGAGGGCCCAGTTTGATACCTGCTGAAATGAATGGAACAAATGGTCGTGAGATCAGGCCTTGGGTTTGGCACACAAGGAGATAACAAAGACATGACAGAAACTTTGCTAAGTACTGGAAAGATAAGTATCATGGTATTTCTGAGGAAGTGACTATGCTAATGACCATTCAGAGAATGACCAGGTTTAATGCAGGAGCTGGGAGAAGCTGAATCTAATGCAAGTGCTTGTACAGCTTATAAAAGCACCGTGCCTTCTCTCTAAACAGCCGGATTCCAGCATGGTTACAAAACATGATGTGATATCAAGAGTTATATCAAAGCCAAAAAGGAGGAGCTACTTCCTCAGAGCCCACCAGATTTGCAGGATCAAGATCAAGGGATTCCCCACAGGGAAACAAAATCCATTTAAACAATTACTTGATATTTTTATCTTCATGATGGAAATTTTGGAGAAAGCACCTAAAAAGCTAACAGTGGTGTTTCTCCACCTGTAAGGGTCAACACTTCTACAAGCGTCTAATGATTCTATGTGAGAAGCTGATCTTGGAGACATTAAGGAGGATTTATAGAGATGTACAGTACAGTCACATAGTTATTTGAATCCAGGCAACTGTTATTTTTGAGGAGCATTTTTTTTTAATTCATAGGATCATAGGAAAGTAGGGATGGAAGGCACCTCACAAGGTCATCTAGTCCAGCCCCGTGCTCAAGTCAGGGTCAGTCCTGACTAAAGCATCCCAGCAAGTGTCTAGCCAACCTGCTCTTGAAAATTTCCAAGGGGGGAAAGTCCACAACCTTTCTAGGGAAATCTAAAGAGGTTGTGGAATTTCTATCTTTGGAAATGCCTGACCACCCTTTTAGACAGAAAGTTCCTCCTAATCTCCAATCTAACTTTCCCCTGCTGCAGCTTGAGCACATTGCTCCTAGTCCAGTCCTCTATGGCCACAGAGAAATTCCCATCTCCATTTTCCCTATAAACGCCCTTCATGTATTTGAGGCTGTTATCAAATCCCCCTTTACTTTTTTCTTTTCCAGAATAAAGGATCCTTACACATTAAGTCGTGCTTCTCAGGTCCCTAATAATTTTGTAGTTCTGTGCTGAACACAGTATTCCAGGTGAGACTGCATCAGTGCTGAATAAAGTGGAAGAATCCCTTGATTTGCAAGTGACACTCTTGTTAAGACAACCTGGCAAGCTGAGACGAGCAGATTATCAGCTCATATTCAGTTTATGGTCTACTGTAATCCCCAGGTCCTTCTCTGGAGTACTGCAGCCTAGCCAATTATCCCTGCATTTGTATTTGTGCATGCAATTATTTCAACCAAGTGCTGGACTTTGCACTTCTCCTTGTTGAATCTCAGCCAATTGAATGTGGACCATTTTTCCAGTTTGTCCAGGTCATTCTGGATCCTAGCCTTGTTTTCCAGATTGTCTACAACTCCATTCAATGTTGTCACCTGTGAATTTGTTAAATGTGTACTTGGTTCCATCATCCAAATCGTTAACAAAGATGTTGAACAATACCAGACCCAGGATGGATCCCTGAGTGACCTCACTTTATATCTCCTTCCAACTAAACATTGAACCGTTGATGACTACTCATTGAGCACGATGATGCAACACCAGTTATGTATCTACCTTATAGTCCTTTGATCTAGTCTGTATTTCCTCAGCTTGATAATGAGAATGTCATGGGAAATAGTGTCAAAAGCCTTGCGAAAGTCAAGGTTTTTTGCATCCACTTCTCTTGCCCCATCCACAGACCTTGATACCTTATCACAGAAGAAAATCAGATTGGTCAGGCTTGACTTCAGAGTCAAGCCTGACCAATTCACTGACATAGAAGTGACTGACTTACTGACAAAGTTCCAGCTAGACTTCAGAGGGCTGTTTCTATCAGAGAGATTTGTATATGTGGCACAAAATAACCACATGAGAAAAATCTTGTCAGTGATATAACCCAAGCTATAGTGTTTTGGTAAACAACTCATAAAATACAGGTTCTGCTTTTAGTTATATAACTGAGAACAAGCAATTAGTGCTTGCATCTTAAAGTCAGTAAAAGAAAATATGAAATGAAGGAAATCTGAAAATCTCTCTATCTATTAGATAAGAACAATTGCTAAGGAATAGCCTGGCATTTGGTCACATAAAAAACCAAATATGTAAGTTTAAGATGAATTGAAAAGTTAAGGCCGGGAGTATCCATGCCATACTGATGCTATGATTCAGACCCCTTTTGGCCATGTCTAAAATTTCCTGTTTGAGACTAACAAATGCAACTGAGCATTAATGATCTACCTGTAGCCCTTTACTGTAGATCATTGATTCTCAGCCAGGGTGCCATGACATGCTGGTATACCTTGAAATCCTTTTAAGGGTGTTGTGGGGTACCAGGAAATGTTATTAGCACTGCGAATTGAGCAACCATGATTTACAAGATAGACCTGGGCATCTTTACATGTGCTCCAGGGTGTGGAGGGTGCATTTAAATTAGAGCGGATCTCGGGAGCTGCTCTAAAACGCCCACAGTGTCTTGTGTATTCAGCATCCCTGCACTTCAAAATGGCAGCGGGAGTGAATTAACTAAAGCTTGTTTGACAAGCTTTAGTTAAAGTGTCCCCACAGCCATTTTGAAATGCAGGGACGCTGAATGCACATGAGTGCTGCAGCAGACTCAATTAATCAAGTCTGCTCTGATGCCTTCGAATTAGAATGCATCAGAGCAGGTGTCGGAAATGTGTATAGGTGCCCAGAGGTTTCAAATAGAAGTCCAAAGCATCAAAAATGTTCTGAGCCGTTGTGGTCTTTCTGAGTTCTTTGTAACAGAAGGATTGCTCTATTATTTTTCTGTAGTAAAAAAACCCAAAACAACAACAAAAAAACAAGTGAAAACTAAGACCTGGCCTTTTCCAAGGGGTGTGTCGAATCTTTTGAGGGGTGCCTCAAATCTAAAAAGATTGAAAACCACTGATCAGATACTGGAGAGCAATGCAGTGTTTATTCCATGAAATAGCTACTGTTGTAGGCAAAGAAAAGATGCATACAATTAAACTAAGGCTTCTGTCTTATTCAGGACAGAAATTATTGGCATAAAGGCAAGTAACTATTCCAACTTGCATTAAAAAAATGTTGTGTACCTCATTTGGAACAGTAAATATAAAGGCACTGTGTGTGTGTAGGCTATAGATATACTCACCCATTAAGTTAGTGCAAACTTTCCTGATAATGCCAAAGAATTGAAGAAGGTGCATAATGGGGAAAGTCTCAAATGGATACAGAGTATGGTGTGTTTGAAACGAGAATTTAAGGAGACAAGTCCATTTACTCCAGTAGTCTGGTGGTCCAAGAAAAAAAAATTCACTTGAGGGTTTTGACAAGCCATGGATTACCCTGGAATACATGGAGAACAACATACCGGCTGGTCTAATGCCAGGCATGTCAATGAAAAAAGCCAAACAAATGAAGAATGTTCACAATCCATGTGATTCTTTGACATATCAAATAGTAATTGCACAGATCTGCAAGGGATTAACAAGTTGCCAGATAAAACTGTCCAGAAGGGTATCCAGGCAACCGGTTCATCTGGAAAAGAGGATCTCAGATGACAACTATCTTTATTTCCAGAATAAAGACTGTGGGTAATCCAAGGTAACAAAGAGATTGTCCAAGACCTATTTGAAGTATTTGAGGATAAGTCTATGCTGCAGTAGTTGCTGCGATGGCCGTACAGCACAGACATCACCCAAACTAGTTTTAAACCAATAACTGGAGAAAGAAAGAGCTCAGTGTCAGCCAACTGCCCAGGATTTGTTCAGCTTTTAAGGCAGACTTAGCAGCTCATGCTGAGTTCCATGCTGCTGTGGCTAGACTGTAGTTGAGCTGACTAGTTTAAAGCGAACTTAAGATATGTCTCTGCTGTGCTACCATCACTTCACTGCAGTTGTGCCATTAAAGTGGGGCACAACTGCAGTGACCCTAGAGAAAGAGAAACATCAGCTGACCCTAGAGAAACAGAAGAAAATTCAGCTCTTCAAGGACTGGGTGGGAGAGCAAGTATATTGGAGAACATAGCCATAAGGCCCGAAGTCAGCAAACCCATGCAGCACTTGGGAGAAACTGTCACAAACATCCTGGAGTGAATCAAGTTAGGGGTTGTCCAGAGACAGGCAGCCAGATCCATGCAGGACTGAAATAAACTCTATCTGGCTAACAAAGTGAGTGGGAAAACTTTCAAAACCCATAGACTACCTAGGTATCTTCTTATTTCAGAATGTGGTTCGCAGACCTCTGGGGTCTGCAAAGGACAACTATGATCAATCAAAAGTATGTGAATAGCCACACTTCCAAGTCAAAGGGGTCTGCACCTCCATTTGAAATTTCCAAAGGGGTCTGTACCTCCATTCAACATTTTTTAGGGGTCTGCAAGTGAAAAAAGGTTGAAAATCACTGTCCTAGCCAGTTTAAATTACTAAAAAAGAGGCTGAGTCAGGGCTGGTATCATACCTCTAGGGTGAGAATGACTGTGCTATTAGACATCACCTCTGAGCAAGCCAGCTATGCAACCAGTGCCTCCAGAAGCGTTAAGTAGATGAAGTCTTATGTCAGTACTAGCCCATTAACAAAAAGTGCAAGACCTTCTCTTTCTAACCAGGCTGGCTTCTAAACATTGATGAAAAATTCCAAGTCTTTCTGGGGTTTGCTGCTCATCTGCCATTGTTCCTCCTAGATCTAATCACCTGCCACTCTTCATTCAAATGTCCTCACTTCAGTCGGACTGGAGTTATGCTGGTCTGAAGAGCATTATTCCTTCTGTGCTTCACTACAGTCTCCTTGGCTACAACTTCTTCATTCCGGATGCAGTTGGTAATATCTTTATTTTTTATGATCTATTTGTATCTCAGACCATTCTGCATTAATTTTATGAAGGCAAAAGCAGTCCCTATTGTTAAAGCAAGAGGAATGTGTGTGATCTGTTAACTCCATCAGCAAGCTGCTGAAAACCATACTATGCTATATTGGGGCACAGCCTCAGGCTTTTTGTTGGTACCATATTTTATTCTGTATCAAAGGTATTTGGTTTACAGGAAACCCTCACTATTCGCGGGTTCGGCATTCGTGGTTTCAAATATTCATGAATGCCAAACCCGTATTTTAAATGCACTTTATATACTTACAGGAGCTCCTCTGGAGCTCTGTGCTTGCTGCTGCTGGGCTCCCACTGCTGGGCTCCCGCCGATGCCGTCAGAGCTGGACCCCCCCCCCGCCGCTGTGGACCCTGTGTTCATGAACGCAAACTGTGTTCATGAACGTGGTGCTTTATTCACAGATTTCACCATTCGCGGGGATCACGAGAACATATCCCCTGTGAATGGTGAGAGTCGCCTGTACTGTTAACAGGAATTAACTAGGGAATTAAAAAAAAAACCAATAACCTTTAAAAAAAATTAGCCAGGAAATCCATACGTATCCAGTTCCTCTGGGGCTATATTTCAAAGAGTTCCTTTCCTCTGTGCTGAAGACATCCAAAGCATGCCTAGCTCATTGACAAGATGCCAGAACCTTCGGGGCTGCAAGTGATTTGTATGAACTGGAACAGGTTGTGCCAACCATCCCCAGGATGCACTTGTCATGTGGTGTGGTTGAGTACCAGCAGTACCTCTTCCATGTGTTGGGCTTGATCCTTGGCTGCTATAAGTAGTATAGCCCAAGGGTTAGGGACATTTTGCAGTGAGGACTATTTTAATGGAGCTTAGCTCACAGCTTGGGGTACTTCCAATCAGGCCTGCACCGCTGTCACTAGAGACAGAGCTGGAGCCATAATCACCACTCCCCGCCTCAGAAATGCTACTGAAGCCTCACCACTTCAGAAACACTACCAAAGCCGTCCAGCTTGGCGG
>NW_017729025.1:157318403-157322612 GCF_001723915.1 Gavialis gangeticus | reverse complement strand
CGCTGTGGACCCTGTGTTCATGAACGCAAACTGTGTTCATGAACGTGGTGCTTTATTCACAGATTTCACCATTCGCGGGGATCACGAGAACATATCCCCTGTGAATGGTGAGAGTCGCCTGTACTGTTAACAGGAATTAACTAGGGAATTAAAAAAAAACCCAATAACCTTTAAAAAAAATTAGCCAGGAAATCCATACGTATCCAGTTCCTCTGGGGCTATATTTCAAAGAGTTCCTTTCCTCTGTGCTGAAGACATCCAAAGCATGCCTAGCTCATTGACAAGATGCCAGAACCTTCGGGGCTGCAAGTGATTTGTATGAACTGGAACAGGTTGTGCCAACCATCCCCAGGATGCACTTGTCATGTGGTGTGGTTGAGTACCAGCAGTACCTCTTCCATGTGTTGGGCTTGATCCTTGGCTGCTATAAGTAGTATAGCCCAAGGGTTAGGGACATTTTGCAGTGAGGACTATTTTAATGGAGCTTAGCTCACAGCTTGGGGTACTTCCAATCAGGCCTGCACCGCTGTCACTAGAGACAGAGCTGGAGCCATAATCACCACTCCCCGCCTCAGAAATGCTACTGAAGCCTCACCACTTCAGAAACACTACCAAAGCCGTCCAGCTTGGCGGGCTGGATAAAATCACTCTGCAGGCTGGATCCAGCCCATGGTCCATAGATTGCCAACCCCTGCATATCTTCACTGAAGTCAGTGAAATCTTATACCAGTGGATGGCCATGCATCTCTTATCAGGCATGGATCTGGGGTCAGCAAGGAAGCAAATAGAACAGCACCAACTACCATCTTTCCTCAGGCAGTAGCATATGCTTGCTTTGTGCTGCATCTCTTGATCTTCCCTGAGCTTTCCTTACAATCCCACTGGTACTACCAGTAGCATAACTAGGAGTGGGTGACCAAGGCGTGAGCCCTGGGTGCTGAATAAGGGGGAGCACTCAAATGGAAGCAAGACATGTTGCTGCTGCAGAGGGAGGCGTTGGTGCGGCCAGCAGTCAGAGGATTAACCCTTTTACCTGCCCCCACAATCCCTTTTTGTTCTCCACTGAAGTAAAGGTTTCATATCATCACTTGAATTGGTGGTAGCTGCTGTGTTGACCCCATAGCTGCTGGCCACATTGCAAGACACCTTCCCACTAGCAGAAGCTCTTTCCTGCTGACCTAAGCTATACACCTCTGAGTACGAGGGTCTCTGGCCAGGAGCGCAAAGAACAAGATTTGCTTGGCCCTGTCCAGAGCCATCTTGCAGAGCCATGCCTACAACAGAAGAGCCAGCAATGCTGAGTGATGTTTCATGCCATCTCAAGAGAGCCCTGTTCAGCCCACTGGGGTAAATGGAAGTGGCTGATGCTTCAAGATCTCTGAGGGCAGTCCAAACTACCCTTCTTAAAGAAACTAGGTGGGACTGCTGCCTCAGGCCCTCAAAGGGGGAGCCAGGGTTATTCTGGAGGTGCAACCTTAAAAACGTCCTGATGGGAAGCACTTGAGAAAGGGTGACCGATCTGACCTTATAAAGACAGTCTGTGGTTTCTCTCATCAACAAAGGGGACAGAGAGCCTGAAGGACAGAAGGCCATAAATGGAGTTAGAGCCAATTCTAACCATATTATCCTGTACTGTTTCTTTTTTCCTTCATCTAATCTTGAGTTGGGAGTTTGATGTGAAGGTGTAGCCTATTGCCATTGCACATCTCTGAGCTTTCCCCTCACTTTTTCTGTGGGCATGAGGCATCCAAGGACTTACAGGAGCCATGACCACAAGAAAAGCAGTCGCTAGCAGGGGAATGGAGGATGCCATTAGAGTCCCTTGTGTGCGAGGGCATTTGTGCTCTTTGACATTTCTGGCTTCTTATGCTGCACTTGGCTAAACCTCCTCCTGACAGTGCCAGCTCTAAGCAGCATTCAGCTCTAATTTAATATTGTTTTATGGCTCACTTTTTCTCATTTAAAAGCTGCTTTAGAAGAGCCAAACCCAAGAGTCTATGGCTGGCTTTTCCGAACACACCCTTAAAAGGAGCTCATTCTGACGCTGATGAGAGGGCCCTGAGAAACTCTCAGATGCTTTATGCGCCTGCTTGATGATTACATGCTCTCACGGTGTGACATTTTTTCCATACAAAACCCCTGCCTCTCTCAGAGTACAGGGCAGACAGGGTTAGCTGAAGGAGCAACAGCTAGTTAATATTTTGTTTTGTCCTCACTGTTCCATATGTGGCCCTTGGCATTCACTGCATGCAACTGAAGCCTGACTTGGAAGACAGAACGACTGATTTCCTTATGGGGTTTTTTTTCCCTGTAGCTTCCTTGCAAACAGTAACTTAGTTTCATAACACTCCTATGAGGTGAGGGGCTAAATTCAGCCATGTTTTACAAAAGTAATAGATAGAGGGTGCGTCTACATGTGCATTAATGAGGCTTGTCTAATGTGAATTAAATTTAGTCCCTCTGACATGAGGGACTAAATTAATGCACATTAGGCTGCGCTAATGCGCAGTAGCACATGTGCATGTATTTTAGTGACAAGGCACAGTCGACAATTTTACTGTACATTAGCATAATGTCACAGTTTTTACATGATGCTTTAAAGCCCAGTAAATAGTCTACTGTGCATTAAAATGCACATGTAGACACGCCCAGAGAAATTAAGGTCAGAAGGGTTCATTAATTTTTTATGCCCGTTTGAGAAACATTAGGGCCAAATGTTTAAGGTAGCTTGATGCCTAAAGATGCTGATGGTCCATCAGTACTTTTCAGGATCCTCCTATGCACCTATTTATATCTTTAGGCATTGGAATACCTTTCAAAATCTGGCTCAGATTTTTTTCTCAGAACAGCAAAAAGCATGCTTCTGACACCAAATCTACCCCTGTTCCTTACTGCCCCAGCCCAATTTCCACTCACTGCATGGGGAATTAAAATAAATTCTTACAACTAATTTGTTTGCATGTGCAGACCACCACGTTTTCCTCTCCTTTTGTTACCCTAAATGACTGTGCTATTTTTATGGAAACACTCTGAAGATATTCAGCTTGTGGCAGGCTCCCAGTACAAAAAACTTCAGCCTAAACAGTTTAAGGCTGGCAGAGTTAAGAGTTGAGAGAAACTGAAAAAAGGTCATAAAATGGGAAGTGTTGGGCAGCCTTCATTTTGGATGCTGTTTTCAACCACATTTTTCTAATTAAACTATGGCTTTGCTGTTTATCAGTTCCTTTCTCCTGCTTTAAAAATAGCTTCTAGTGAGAGATGGCCTTAGCCAGTGTGAGAATCTTTAAGTCATTTGCCAGTTGGAGGCACTCCCCCATTGAGGCAATTAGGGCCAGCCTGTCAGGCTGCAGCCTTGAATGGAGGGCCTTGGCCTGCCCAGATCAGCCTCCCACCCTGGTCTGCCACCTCTCCAGCTGACCATTGAGTCTGAGCAAAGCTGACCAGAAAGCTCCATCCTGGTCTGGCCACCCACCAACTCCCTGCCATGGGAGCAGTCAGTGAGGGTCAGCTGACCCTTCACTCCCTCCCAGATAAACCCCTGGCCCTGAGAGGGGGAGCAAAAGGCTTAACTTTTAACCAGACCATCTTGTTGCTCCTTATAACTTGTGCCTGCCTGCTCTCTTCTTTATCTCCTGGCTACCTGACTTCTCTTGCCCTCTAACTCTGTGCTCCATCTGATCCTTGGGCTTGCTAACTTGGCTTATTCCTTGACCCTGT
Organism: Gavialis gangeticus; assembly: GCF_001723915.1. Taxonomy (NCBI): domain Eukaryota; kingdom Metazoa; phylum Chordata; order Crocodylia; family Gavialidae; genus Gavialis; species Gavialis gangeticus. The sequence continues at coordinate 157,318,895 of NW_017729025.1, read as the reverse complement.
TCTCTGCTTAGCCTCTTGGTTACTTAACCCAGCGGGCCCTCTGACTCTGCCTGACCCTCCATCTTTTCAACTAAATTTCTTCCTGGACCGAGTGCTTAGACTGACCTCCTGGCTTCCTGACCTGGCCCTGGATTCTGTTTACTTCTCCTGACCCTGGTTGGCCTCTTGAAGCCTGAATGACTCCCAGACCTAGCCACTAGGCCTGTACGAAGTGGCAAGTATTCGCTTCAGATTCAGCCAATTCGAGGGACAGTGATTCGATTTGTAGATTTGAATCACTGTCCCAATTTGATTCAACCGAATCAGATCCAAAAGATTTGAGAGAGGGAAGGGGCGTGGGGGAGGGAGGGATTGGGGCTGGGACAAGATGCCCAGCTGGGGTGGGAGGGTGCATCATTCGGAAAGGGGGGGGTGCAGGATGCAGGTGCAGCAGCACTGGGAGTGGGGGCTCTGTCCTGCTGCTTGCCCAGCTGGGGCGGGGGGGGGGGGGGG
>NW_017729025.1:157317907-157318306 GCF_001723915.1 Gavialis gangeticus | reverse complement strand
CTCCCAGTGCTGATGTTTGCGCAACAGCGCTGGGAGCAGTGGCTATGCCCTATTGCCACTTGCCCCCTTCTGCCTGGAGACAGCTGTGCCTGCATCAGTGCCAGCATCAGTACATCCCGCACTCCCCTGCACCAGCTGGCAAGTGGTGGCAGTGCACAGTCCCCATTCCCAATGCTGATGCAGGCGCGGCTTGCTCTGGGCAAGCTGCCCAGCTGGGGAAGGGGGCTCGTTACTCAGGGAGGGGGGCAGGAGGGGCATGGGATGCAGGCGTGGCAGTGCTGGGAGCAGGAGCTCTGCCCTTCTACCACTTGCCCAGCCAGGGCGGAGGGGTGGGGGGGCAGGATGTTGGCATGGCTCATTCCAGGCAGAAGGGGGCAAGCAGCAGCAGGGCAGAGCCCC
>NW_017729025.1:157309687-157312907 GCF_001723915.1 Gavialis gangeticus | reverse complement strand
CTTCAGATTGATTTGGAGCTTTTAAATGGTCTTCCAATTTGATTTGGAATTAGAGATTTGGTCCCTGAATCAGGCCGAATCTCCTCCAAGTTGAATAGGCTGCTGAAGCTTCGCACAGCCCTGCTACCCACCCACAGCCCGGTGTGACATAATCCTTGCAGCATGGCTTTCTACTCAGTAACCTCTACAGTAAGCTATATCCCCACATGGAACAAGCAAATTAGGCTACTATACTGGCAAACAGTAGCCTAAGTCATAGATTTACCAATGGTAGATGTTACCACCGGGTATACCAGAGCACCAGGTGTTAACAAAAAGGGCCAGACCAGACATTCAGAGAGTGAGTGCCTAAAATTAGGCTCTTAAACACATATTTAGCAGCCTGAATAAGTTAACCAGTTTTAAAAGGGTGGAATACCTAGCAAGCCCTGCAGCGATCAACAGGAAATGGTGGGCAGTTGGCTGCACTGAAAGCTGAATATTTATGAGTTCGTTTCTGTTTTGGAACATTGTTGCCAGTAATACAGCATAGAGCTTTTCCATCTTCATGGAGCTTTTATGGGAAATCTAGCTATTGCCATGGTAAAATAGTAGGTGGAGAACATTTAAAAAAAAGAAAAAACACCCTCGAAAGGAACTCAGAGCAGTGCTGGCAGCTGTGCTGTCCTTTGGCATGTATGGGATCATATATGGTATCATTAAGCCATGCTGACATGTAACTCCTTGGTATGTGCTCCAAAGGAATTAGACCAGAAAGCTCTTTCACAGTAGGAATTGCTTCTGCCTGTGTGTTTGTGCTGCACCTTGCACAGGGGCCCCAATCCTGATGGAGGGTCAGACCTGGACACAGGCAGCTATCTGGAGCCCAAACAGAAAGGGGGCCCAAAAATGGAAGAAAAAAAAATTACAACTGCAAAAAAAAAGTTTTAATATTGCGCATATACATATACCTAATCCTGTATTTTTATTTCTACAAATTTAGTTTATATGTCTAAATGGTAATTTTTTTCTGTTGTTTGATTATTATTATCACTATCTCTGGTGAAGGGGAACCTGATACTAAAAGTCTGCCAGGGACCACCAGGAATCTAGGTATGGCACTGTGGAGGGTCACTGGGTACCTCCACTATAGCAACTATACAGCCAAAGAATGGATGTGGGGAACTGGCAGCAAGGTCTATATCAAGCTTTTCCTGCCAGACAGAGGCAATGGCAATAGATCTGTGGGCTCCCATTCATACAGTGGACTGTCTGGCAAAAAGATGTAAACCTGTACCAGAACAATAATACTTTGTTTCTGAAAGCCTCTGACTCCTAGTCAGGGGACCAGCTTTCTAATGCCTATAGTGGGGGGGGGGGGGGGTTTAATCAAACCTAAATCATTATTTTTTTTTACCCCCAAGGCAACTGTCTAGTGTTTCAGAGTGAAATCAGAGTCTGTTTCCATTTATACCATATGTTTCTTATAAATTAGTCAGTGATACCCTGCCCCTCCGCCACTTTCTGCACAGATGGAGCACACCCAGATTATTACTGCTAAGCTATTTAAGGAGTGATATGTAAAGGCAGGCAGAACAAGGTCACATCTTCTAGCCCTCTGGTCTCAGTCTCTTCTCTTTGAGTACAAGCTGTCACCATGGGGCTGTCATTTGTGTAGTACGACAGTGCCGTGTATGGGAACAAGCCTTCTGTGTTTGTCAATATCTTTCCTACTGTTTTTGGTTTGAAAGTATTCAGTGGCAGGTGGGCAAGGAGCCTCAGAATTTCATTTCTGAAGTATATTGCCATAAATCTGGCCACAAACGATGATCCCCCAGCTATCCATCCAATCTGCTCCAGAAGCATTTCCCCCTACTGCTGGAGATAAAGTAAAGTTACTTGAATGCTGATAGAGCTATGTGAGTCTCCCTTGCTCATCTTGAATAATAATTTTATCTGGAGCCAAACTGGTAACATAGAAATGAAAATATTCATATCCCAAAGACATCTGGTTTCCCAGTTTGTATTTGGATACCTCATTGTACACATGTTGCATGTTGCTCACTCTTGGTAGAATACATGCATGGGGCACATCTACACATGCAGGCACATGTGCTCGCAGCAGCTCAAATAGAAGCGGTGCAAATTTGAACCGGGCTTTTTGCCTCAGCACACATGCTCAGACATGCACTTTGTTGTGGAGCAAATTGTGCCACTTGGGGTAAAATAACCCTGCCTGGCTCCTCCCGGATCTGCAGCCAGGGGGAGCTAGAGCCCGGGGCCAGCACCTGTTCTGTCACCAGCAGTAAAAAAGCTGCCCTGCCCTGGCCTCATTCACACAAAAAGCTGCCCTGGCAAGCAGCTCAGGGCTACTCGCTCTCAGGAGCTTCTGGGGCCCAGCCAATTGGTACCTAGTGATACTACCCCTTGTGCCAGCGGAACAGCAGCAGCAGCAGCATCCCAAATCCATTTATAAAAATACTCCAAAATCCGTGTTCTTCCACAATTAAAACAAAAGACCACTCTACACACGCACATGCACACACATACATATATATATCTAGAAAGAGAGACAGACAGAGACGGCGATCAGTTGGGCAATGCTTTATTGGTATATTTACAATGTTAAAGCAATTTGGAAGCCTACCAGTGTCTCTATTGTCATGATAAAATACAATCTAAATACCTATATTTGTTGATGTGTGCTTTTTGTTTTCTTCGCACATGATGGGTGTGTGATGGGGGGATGTGGTGTTTGCAGGAAGTGGGTGAGAAGGGGTGTGGGGAAAGGCAGGTGGATGTGTGTGGAGGGATGTGGGATGTGGGCAGAGGCGGGACCTGGTGCAGCACGTGGGGACCACGTGCCAGGTCCAGCCGGGTTCTGCTGGCCCTGGGGCCCCTCTGCCGCCCGGCCAGGCTAGTCCCATGGTGGCAGGACCCAGCGCGGCACAGCGTACCAGGACTGCACGCAGGGCCCATTTGGGTCCTGCCGGCCCCGGGGTTGCTCATGCTGTTGCTAGGGCCCAGCCAGGCAACACGAGCAGCCCCAGGGCTGGCAGGACCCAGCTAGGCCCAGCACATGGTACCTGCACACCGCACCAGGTCCTGCTGCCATGGGACCAGCCTGGCTGGGTGGCAGAGGGGCCCTAGGGCCGGCAGAACCTGGCTGGACCTGGCACGTGGTCCCCACGTGCTGCATCGGGTCCCGCCTCTGCCCCACTATGCCTGTGGGGAGGTGGCA
>NW_017729025.1:157302207-157304687 GCF_001723915.1 Gavialis gangeticus | reverse complement strand
CTGCACGCAGGACCCAGCTAGGCCCAGCACATGGTACCTGCACACCGCACCAGGTCCTGCTGCCATGGGACCAGCCTGGCTGGGTGGCAGAGGGGCCCTAGGGCCGGCAGAACCTGGCTGGACCTGGCACGTGGTCCCCACGTGCTGCATCGGGTCCCGCCTCTGCCCCACTATGCCTGTGGGGAGGTGGCACATGGTGGGAGCTGGACCAGCCCTGTGAGGCTTGCTAGTCCTGCTTTGCACCGGAGCAGGTCACATGGCTCTGGGAGTCACGGCTCCTGTGCATGCCTCCTGGAGCTGTGAGACCTGCTCTGGTGCAAAACTGAATTAGCAAACCACACCGGTCTGGGCCAGGTCCTCACTCCCTGCAGCCCCGGGGACATCCCCCCCACCAGTCCCCAAACCCCCACACATTCCACTGCCAACCCTCACACCCACTCACACCTATTACCCCCCCTCACCCCCATTCCCCTGCTTACCTTGGACACTGCCAAGGGCCTGGGGCAGCAAGAGCACCAAGGAGACACGCTAGCCGAAACCAAAGCATCTCTTCTGGAGGACTGACTCCCTGCTGGCTCTGGGCAGTCTGGGAGCGTGCCTTGCTTCGCTCTTCTGTGGAGCTTTTTTTTTTTTGCCCCCTGCATCCAGGGGGTCTAATTTTCTCCCTGTGCTACAAGTTTGCAGCACGGGGAACATTTTTTCATTCCCGCATGTGCCTCTTTTCCCGTCTCAAAGGGGTTTGAGATGGGGCAAGAGGCACATGCACACTCGTCTGGACATGCCCATTGGGGCCTAGAGACAGCACATACCCTACAGATAAATTAATCCTCGCTTAAGTCATCATCAAAGATCCTAATTCAGGGGTGAAGTTCACTTCCTGAGAGCACTAGAATACATTACATTGAGAAAGGCACATCCAAATAGCTTCTGGGTTTCTGCAGCTATTGAACTCTTATCTTAGTGCCTTTCCCACTAAGGATGACCAATTTTTTGGCAAATATACCTATTTTAGAATATTTTTTCCATTCTTCTGTCTGATTTATTCAGTTACTCTTTAGCTTTGTTTTGTGATGTCAAAATTATTTACATGGTTGTTAATGGTAATGTCACAGTCACTGGATAGTGATTGAATGCATCACAGAAGGCAGCCAATAATTAATAAATACAGAAAAGGGCTGGAGAAATGTAGATGGGGCTATTTGGAGGTTATTTTTAAAACCCTTAAATACTTATCTTTAGAGGACTGTGCTTTGACTATATTTCTCTCTGATAATGACTTCTAGCCAAATGTGGCATTAGTAAGAAACCATTCAAATCTGAAGAGAGACAGAAAAATGAAAGCCTTTCATCAGATGATGATTTGGAACATTTGTCTGTTATTCTTATTACCATAGCCTCTGCACCAGGATACTCCAGTTAAAGTCACCGATATATCACTTAATCAGTTTGAATCCTTTATAACATAGACTGAACCAATTTACATTATTTTGTCTGGGCTGGCAGATGGCCAGAAACATTAACCCTTCCTGATATCATCTCAATGTTTTTTGTAGGTTTTCGTCCCTTCCTCTTCCCCCTTCCTACCCCCACGTCCACCCTTCCATGTCTGTGTTGTTTGATCAGAACCAATAAGAGCAACTGTCTTCACTTCTTTTAGAACAGCAGGGTCAGATCCATAGTTGGTGCTAAGTCAGCATTTCTTCACTGATTTCAACAAAGACTTGCTAATTTACATTCCATCTGAGGACCTGGCCTGTAGTTGAACAGTGCCTGGTTCTATATTCATTTATTTTTCTCAAGTGCTGTTCATCAGAAACTTCTTAAGTTAAATATTTTCCAGGATATTTTTTCTTTACAAGTAGAGCTGGCTGTATAATGAGGATATTTCCTGCAATAAGGTTTTTTTGTGTTTTGAGGGAGAGGGGGTTTGAAGGATAAAGAAATCCCCTTTTAAAATGTTTCCACTTTGAAATGGGGGGGAAATCACAGGGGAATGAAGTTTCCCCCCATCTTCCTATACTTCCTTACTACTTTTCAGGAAATGGAAGGAAATACGTTTCACTTTCAAAAAAGTAAAATGTTTAAGAGTCTACTGTATTCCTTGGGTTGGGTTTGGATATATATATATAGGGATCTCTGTAATATTATTTAAAAAAGAGAAATGCTACACGGTATTGTGCTATTGTACGGGAATACCTGGTTGCCAAAAAGGTGGCGTACACCCAGTGGAAGGGGGGTGCTATCTCCAAAGAGGAGTATACCTCCTCTGCTTGGGCCTGTAGGGGGGCTGTCAGGAAAACTAAGGCAGACATAGAGCTAGGACTTGTGTCCAAAATCAAAGATAATAAAAAGTCCTTTTTCAAATATAAAGGGAGGATGAAGAAAGCACTGGGAAATGTGGGGCCCCTGCAAGATCCTCTGGGCAATTTGGTGGTTGCGCCAGAGGAGAAAGCAGACCTCTTTAACCAATTCTTCACCTC
>NW_017729025.1:157284651-157297207 GCF_001723915.1 Gavialis gangeticus | reverse complement strand
GGGGACAACAGGGGAGACCCTACAATGAGAGACTGTGGGACCTGAACCTGTTCAGCCTTCACAAGAGAAGGCTGAGGGGGAACCTGGTAACCGTCTGTAAACTCACTAGGGGGGACCAGAAGGGTTTGGGAGCGACCTTGTTTCCCCTAGCGTCCCCTGGCATAACAAGGAATAACGGCCACAAGTTGTTGGAGAGTAGGTTTAAATTAGATATCCATAAGAACTACTTCACGGTCAGGGCGGCTAGGAGCTGGAACCAACTTCCAAGGGAAGTGGTGCTGGTTCCTACCCTTTGGGTCTTTAAGAGGAGGCTTGATGCCTACCTGGCTGGAGTCATTTGAGCCTGGTTTTTCTCCTGCCCAGGCAGGGGTCAGACTTGAAGATCTACAAGGTCTCTTCCAACCCAACTTCTATGATTCTATGATTGTGAGAGACTTCCCATGAGCAGAGAGAGGTAGTTAACAGTGCTAGTCTGAAGTCAGGCAGAAGGAAGGGGAGATTTGCACTTAAAGACTGACTAAATCAGAGATGCATAATATTTCATTAGCAACAGCTTACTTCATCAGGTACTAAAGTAAGCTGCTGCTTATGAAAACATGCACCTCTGATTTAACTTCCCAGACACATAGCCTGGATGGATAACACATTTACACTGGTGTAAAAAATAAATGGACATTTGATTTATAGTCATACATTAGTGTAGCTTACTAGAATCTGGTGTAGAGTTATCCCTGGAAAAATCAAGGGGAAACTACACTGTGTAAGTTACTCTGGTGTAGGCATCATGTGTCTACTTATATCCTGGGGTGACTTTTCACGTATTGCAAATAGGCTATTGCCTGCTCCTTTGCCACTAATGGCGAGGCAGTGTAGTGTAGTGCCTTCAGTAGTTACCTATGGACAAATGGCCATTTGTTCACTGTGCATACAGGTGTAGGTTACAGTGGTGTATATAACTGGTATAAGACACACTGATTTTGACATGCTGTATAGCTAGGCCAATAGAGTGGAGATAAATGCTGCCAATAATGGTATCAGAAATACAAGTTGTAGCCATATTGGTCTGCAGGTGAAAGGAATCAGAACTTGTGGCAGAGGTTATATCTTCTATTAGACCAACTAGATATTTGCACACACACAAAAAAATTATTTGCAAGTTTGCAGGCACCCACACTCTTCTTCAGGCATAGGAGAATGCAAAGATTGTAAAATTTCTCCTAGGTGGAATTGAAAATTCATGTTTCACAGGAGAGCTAAAGTGTTGCAAAATCTCCTGGTTTAAATAGTTCATTTTGTCCAAATTTGGCTTGGATGAAAGAGCAGTCTTTTTACCTCAAAGTTGTCTGGTGGCAAGCAAGATGATATGGCACAGATAAGCCCAGATACAATGACTGAACAGATTTCTTAACTAAAAATCACCAAATGAGTAAGAGATTATACTATCTTAAACTTTGTTTTGGACAGTAGTGAGGACATTATAAATGACCTGCTTGTAGAAAATGACCAAGAATTCAGCAATCATGAGTTGTCATGATTTAAAAGGATGTACACATGGAAAGATAAATAAAGTAGGCCTGTGACTATGGTTCTTGATTTCAAAAGGTCAACATTTGATACACATAACTTAATAATAAAGTCAGCTGGACTGAAGAGTTTTGGCTTTTGAATACAGAGGAGACTTGGAATTTCTTGACATCTAGAGTGCAACAGCCATCTGGATCTTGTATCCAAAACATAGGGGAAAATCTTTTAGGAAAATGGTACCAAAAGTGTAATGTATTTAGGCAGGAGGACCAGGTAATCCCCATCCTAAAACTCTGAAAGAATTGGAACCAAAATTGCAAGTTTGGGGCAATGGTTTTTATTTAAATCCATCAAGTCAGAATCCATTAAATCAGTCATACTCCAGGTACTGTATGACTGGAGAATACCAAATTTTGTACCTATATATTTTAGAGCTAGGGGAAGAAAGTGGCTCAGGCAACTGCAATCTGACCTCTAGGCTTTAGAACAAATGTTAAAGGAAAGAATAATTAAATACATACAAAACTGGTTCCCAAAGCTATTTCTGCAATCTCACTTGCAGACCTACACCATATTGCTCCAGCTACATATATTAATCCCACATAATTTCAGGTTCAGTTTTAGAAAAAGCAGCTTTTTTGCTAAACATAAGCTAATATTTACAGATAAAGTCCGTGCACTATTATCTTCCTTACAAAATCCACAAAGAGAATCAAATAACTGAGGAAATGACCCATTAAAAGTACTAGCAAAAAAAAAAAAAATCCATCCTCTTTTTTGCCCCAGGTTCACCATATTGTCTTCAGGCTGCAATTCTATGTCAGTACATATCAAGACACAGTCTTAGGTAAATGGAAACCATTCATAGGTTTAAACAGAGAAAAGGCCAAATTTGAATTGCAGTGCTGGATTTAAACCTCAATGACATATGGCCCCCAAACCTTAGATCCTGGCTTTAGGAGCTCATAATCCATCTTTTCCTGATATTTTAAGGGATGTGGGGAAGGAGCCAGTGGGTAGTTCTGTGGGAATTTTCCAGATGTGTCACTCTTGGTTTTGACCAACTTCCTATGACACACAGGTAGGGGTCCATCAGACCTCTGCAAGGCTTTCTTCACCTTATGGGATGTTTCTCAGCTCTGTGGCTCCAGTGGTGACCAGCCACATGGATGGCCTCAGAGCTAAGGACCCAAGGCTTTTCAGCTTCCCTGCTCCCTGCAGTAAAGCCAGGAGTCTTGCAACCTCAGCTTGACATGGGGGCACCCTACCACCACAATGGTGCAGATGACCCTGCATGGCACCCATCTGCTCTGAATGATAATATATACCGTTCTGATTTTTAGACTGACTCCATATTTGTTGATTGAGACTCCTGTGACTCTTATTAAGGGGGAAAAAGGTAGACTTATAATTGGAATAACATGGTAATTTCACGTAACCCCATCCAGGAGGCACTGTTTTAGGAGGCCTCAGCTGTCTTAATAGTAACTCTTCATTTGTGCATTCTTACTCCACAGTGGACATATCTTCACAAGATGCTACTGCGCAGTAGTTACCGCACATTTATTTAGTACTTGTATAATCCAGTACTAAATAAATGCGCAGTAACCAGAGTTATGGTGCAAAAGTGCCGGTGATCACTTTTTTAGTGATGCTACTGTGCAGTAGCCTAATAATACTGTACAGTAGCATATTAGCACTGTCCATGCTGTGACATGTTACTGTGCAGTGTTATTCAGCTACTGCGCAGTTAGCATCTCATGTAGATGAGCCCAGTGAGAGATAAACTGGGGAAATTTAGGCCTCAAACAGGCACAGACACAGTTACCATGCAACAGCTGAGGCCATCTGTTCCATCATCATCCTCTTAATCTAGCTGTCTTATTCTGCCCAGACTTGTTCTCAATTGTGCCTAAACTTCCTTGTAGGACTGTCCCATTCATTTTCTGGTCTAAGCTTTTCCCCATGGATCTAATGAGCCTCTCAGTCTTAATTATTAGTCCCTACCCTCTTTCAGATGTCACCCAACCCTCTCATAGTTCAAGCAATGTTTGATCCAGACACCTCAGCTTCCAAATAAGTAATGTCATGCCTGGTTTTGCGTATGCTTCAGTCACACATTCAGGTTTCTAACTGTCCACTGTATAAATAGTCAAGCTTAGACACAATGACCGGCAATGGATAAAATTTTCCATTTGCTTCAATTAAGTTGTGCCAATTTACATCAGTTGCTGATGTGGATTTATATTTCTAAGTCTGACACAGACTGGGATATTCCAAGGAGGCATTCAAGTGCATAGGTAGCAACTTTGGTTTTTGCTGGTGGGTGCTTGCACATGTAAAAAAACCTCCCAAAAAACGGTGCTTTGAACTTGGCACGTTCCTGCACCAAGCCACAAACACATGCCTAGAACAGGTGGTGTATTACTTCAACCCAGTTCTGCAGCATCTGTAGAGATTAGGCACTTTAGTGGGGGTGGGGGTTGACACTTTTATCTAATAGCCCATTGGATCAGCTTTAGTTAAGTGTCAAAAAGCCCTGCTAAAACGCCTGATCTTTACAGACACTGAAGAGCTGGGTTGAAGTAACATGCTACTTTTTCCAGTAAAGCATGTTTTTGTTTTGTTTTTTTAATGCCTGCAAGCATCCATGGCTGTGTCTTATGGGTGCTGAGCATCCGCTATTTTTTTTCAGTGGGTGCTTGAGCCCCAGAGCACCCACAGAGTTGGAACCTATGTTCAGGTGCCACTGGATTTTGATGGGAGTTGGATGCTGAATTCAGACCTGTTTGAAATTCCAGCTATAATCTCGCCTTGCAGTATATCCATACTCTGCGCCTCACTTCTCCATCCATAAAACAGTGATAATCCCTTCTTTCTCACACTAATCTGTCAGGATTGCAGTCTTTTCATGGGCGCTGTCCCTACTATGTTTATGTACAGTACCTAGCACACTGGGGATCTGTTATCCTTTGGGGAGTCTAAATGCTGCTGTAATAAAGAAATACACAGGTCTTCCCAAAGGTCAGAATTAGATTGTGGGTCTGATAGGCAAAATCTTCTAACACAGCTTAAGAACCTCGGTTCCACTGAAACACAGTTGGCTTTAGAGCTCATGTTCATTAATTATTTGGATAATGGGACTGAGGGCATACGTAGCAAATTTGCAGATGCCACAAAGTTGGGTAGAGTTGCAAACACTCTGTAGAGCAGTAATAGGGTCCAGAATGGATCAACAAGGACAAGTGCAAAGTCCAGCACTCGGGGTGAAATAATTACATACAATCTTGGAAATAAATGTACCTTCAGAGGACCTGGAGGTTATAGTAGACCATAAGCTGAATATGAGCCAACAGTGTGCTTTTGTGCCAAAAAAGCCAACAGCTTGCCAGGTTGTCTTAACAGAAGTGTCACTTGCAAATCAAGGGAAATGATTCTTTCACTCTATTCAGCACTGGTGCAACCTCACCTGGAGCACTGTGTCTAGTTTGGGGCCCCTTACTTCAAGAAGGATGTGGACTGACTAAAAAGGGTCCAGTGCAGAGCAACAAAAATTATTAGGAGCCTGAGAAACAAACCTTACGAGGAAAGGCTGGAAGAGCTAGGGTTAGTTATTCTGGAGAAGAAAAGAATGATGAGGGATTTGATAACAGCCTTCAAATACCTGAAGGGTGATTATAGAGAGGGTGGAGATGGGTTTTTCTCCATGGTTACAAGGGACAGGACGAGGAACAAGGTGCTCAAGCTGCAGCAGAGAAAAGTTATGTTGGAGATTAGAAGAAACGTCCTGAATATAAGGGTGGTCAAGCTTTTGAACAGGGTACCTAGAGACGTGGAATCTCCACCCTTAGATATTTTCAAGAGCAGGCTGGACAGACATTTGGCTGGGATGGTTTAGTCAGGTTGATCCTACCTGGAGCAGGGGGCTGGACTAGATGACCTTGTGAAGTCCTTTCTGGCCCTACTTTCCTGTGATCCTAAATCATTTAGGCATGTTTGAAAATGTTTCATTTCTGTATCATTGCCTTTATAACCTGAATTGTTCACAACTGAAAAAGCAACATGACATTTGCCTTTGTGTAATAAGTCAATGTTTTCAGGCATTTCCCCTGTGAAAATATGTTCATGGCCCATGAGTTGCATCCTGGTTTGCTGTCTGGCAGAGAAGCCAAGGATTGAATGGATCTGAGGATTCCAGTACTTTGCTACTCACCAGAACATGTGGCAGTGTGCTGCAAGACTCTGTGAAGGAAACTTGCTCTGGTGATGCTTGTACTGTGGATAAACCCTGGACCTCTAAGCTCTTGGGCTTACAGCCTGACTCCATATTGCAACACAGATTCAAGTATCTCATTATGAATTGCTACGTTCATTTTTACTTTGCCTTTCTACTAATGGAATCCATTCTGCTCAGGAGGGACCCTTGTCAATGAGTTCCTGACAGATGAAGAACTCTATATTCGGTGGTTGCAGATTGTGACCTTCCTTCCTGTGATGTCCTTCAGCACTCCGCCATGGGTCTGCTGTGATGACTGGGTACGTACTCTCTATGTACCATATCATCAAGTGTTCCCTAGCACACCAGAGTCCAGATAATGTGCTCTGTAGAGACTCTTATACAAGAATCTGAAGGTCTTTGCCAATGTTAGTCCCAATAATAGCACTGTGAAACAGGTATTACCCATCCCCTTTTTGCAGATAATTTCTGCGCCTCAGCTTGTTTAAGCCAGAAATAGTCTGTATTTGGGTGCCTAAAACTGGGTTTCCAAATCAATAGTTTCCTAATGTGCACAGCTTGTTTCTTCAGTAATGTTCAGCAATTTTAGGCTCAAGTTCTGTCAAAGTAATGGGGGAAATAAATTCCAGCATAAAGGGCTCTCCAATATGAACTGTTTTGCCTTGCAGGTTTAAATTTAGGGTCTGTTAGCTCAAGCTTTTCAACTGATCTCCAAGAAAGTCAAGTCACTTCCTGTGGAAATGGTGCAGTATGGTCTTTGTGGTTAAGTTTGCCCAACAACTGGGCAAAAGCTGCCTTTTGCCCCACCTGTGACTTGGGAGGGTCATCAAGCCAATCTAGATAGAGTACATTGCACTTCTCCCCCCTAGAAGTCCAAAAGATATGGTTGACCTTACCAAGACCCATAACTGAAGGAAATCATTGTCCTGAAGTAGTTGAAAAATCTCATTTGGGCCATTAGTGTCATCTGAGATTCAGGAGTGATCAGGAAACCAAAATCACCATCTAATTTTTTGCCAAGCAAAGAGTAGGAGGGCCTCTGAGAAGTAGGAGCTGGAATCACATATACTGGACTCCTAGGGTACATCTTTACAAGCATACATGCAGGGGCCCCCGTTTCCCACAGGACAAATAGCAGTGGCACATATTTGTGCTGCTGCTATTTGTCCCCAGGCACACCCCTGCACGTGCACTCTGGCACACAGCAAAGGTACCCAGATGGGGTAGGGAAGGCTGAGCCCAGCACCTGTGCTGGCCCCAGCAGCCTTACCCAAGGTTCTGGAGCAGCAGCAGCACCGAGCCAGCCACTCAGAGCCTGGCCATAAGCCAGAGAATGGTTGTGATTGGCCAGGCTGTGGTTTCTGGAGGCGCACACATGCTGTGTTTTTTAGCGGTAGTTTTTTTTGACACTGGGATCTCCTGGTATAAAAAACCCCCCACCGTGCTGTAAATTAGCAGCATGGCACATGGGTACATGTGCGTGGTATGTAGTTTGCAGTACCTCAAACAGCTTTGAAGTGCTGCAAACCTCATGTGCATGCTCGTGGGGATATGTCTGTGGCATCCTTCTTCTAACCTGTAGACTCCATGGTCTTCTTTTGAACTTATGACAGCTCTCTCCCATCCAGATCTCAATTTCAGCAAAGCAGGAAGAGAACAAAGCATTCATCCATTCAGGTCTGATGAAAGCAAGTTGTGTACTATGGACACAGAGATGTCAGCACCAGTATTCACGAAGCCTTCCTACCTAGTCATGCATGCTGACGGGGAGTGGTGATATGCACCATCGCTCTCTCTCAGCAAACATGTACCTGGGGGAAATGTAATTCCCAACCTTTTCAGTTTAGCAGATGCATCACCTCTGAGGCACTGACTTTTCCATAGTGAGGGCTGCACTTAAAGCCTGCTGGAAAATCAGCCTGAAAAGGCAGCCAAAGAAGCACGTTTCTGCATCAGTACTTCTCTCCCCTCCATATATTATCACCACTGCAACAACATAGGAAACTTATTTTTTTCTTTATGTTTTGGTTTTAGCATCAAATAGCTGGTACCAGGAAGAGAATCAGTAAGGCTGGCTCGTCCATACATGCCATTTGTTCTGATGGTGATCCTTGAGGATTCAATTTTAGGACGATAAGTCTAGTAAAATTCAAACTGAAAGGCTTAGGAGTTAAATCACACCCTCTATGTCAGTAGTCAGGGGTGGATCCAGTGGGGGTGAAGAGGCACAATCACACCCCCTTTTGATTCCCACTGTCAGTGTAGGGAGAAGAGTCCCAGGTCCTCATCAGGGAGGCCATTGGGGATGGGTGTGAGGGAGCTAGTTGACACCCCTGGGCTCTCTCCAACTCAGTGCTAGCCCTAGAGAGCTACAATTTTACTTTTTGAGTAAAGGAGCCCAGAGCAGGAGGGGTACAGGGATCGCACACCCATGCCACAGCAGTAGCAGCTGAGATGCAGGGAGCTCGCACCACATCAATCTGCCACAGCTGTTTGCACTTGCTTGTCTGGTGGTTCACAGATCATTTTTTTGCTAGGATTTATTGTCCATGCTTTTCTGCATGACCTTGTTTTCCCTCTGGGAGTGAAAAGTCTTGTTTTTATGTTTGCTGTGCCATTTATTAAGTGAGATAACTTGTTGAATTCTTCTTCCCAGGTGCTGAATCTCACTAGACAGTACATACAGAGGCATCAAGAGTTTGTTGTCCCACTCATTTTAAAATACAGCGAGGAGTGGCTATCCATGGGGTATCCCATCTTCCGGCCAGTGTGGTGGCTCAGCCCCAATGACCCTATCACCTTTACAGTAGATGATGAATTCCTCATTGGAGATGAGGTAGGTAATGCAGACATGGGGACTAATTCCACTCAAGGGCATTTTCACAGTGTAATTTAGACCAGCTGACCTCTGTGCTTCCCCTTCCCATTACCCCAGCTCCCCCACCAAGCAGTCTGGATCAAATGGAGTTTGTTAGAAACTTTGGGATTGATCCAAAGCCCATTAAAACCAATGGAAGATTCCTATCTACTTCAGTGGACTTTCGATGGAGCCATAGACTTGGAAAAGACCTAGTAAGTCATTCATACTCATCCAGATCTGGGGGGCAGCAAATGATTTTCCTCAGTGTTCTCGAGTGCTTTTCCCAGTCTAATTTTTAACTGGGTCTAGCAACTGAGAATCTACCATGTCTTTTAATTCTGCCATCTTCCAGATTCTACTGTCAGAAAATGCCTCCAAATCTTCAACCTAACTTTTTTTTCTTCTGAATTTTGCCACAACTCTAGCCCCATTATCACCTCTCCCACCAGATGCCTAGGTTGTCCAAACATGTGCAGTCATGGTCAGATGCTCACCTTGACAATCTCTTAGCCCAGGGAAGCATCCTTAGGTTCTTAAACCTTCCCTACAATGTCAGCTTCTCTAGGTTCTTCATACTTTTTATTGCTCTTCATTTTTGTCTTCACTCCAGTTGCCCCACCTTTGGAAACATCGGCAAACACTACACAAGAGTAATTGTCATCTGTGGAAAATTCTCTGCAATGTCAGCATTTTGTATTTCGGTTTATGACCCTTTGGCAGGATAGCTGCCTTGTATAGTGTTGGTATAAAAACCAGGACTTTCCAACTATAGTGATTACTGGGATCAGTAAACACAAGCATAGGTGAATGAGAAGAACAACACACTTTAATCTGTGGAGCACTACACAATGTCTGCAGACCCTTTGTCTGTATCTCACTAAGTGACTAGCTAGAGGCTCTATCACTAAGGGATCGTTTCCCAAATCCCAACACCCTCAGCCTCCTACTAGGGAGTATCTATAAAGTATAACTTCTATCACTATACCAACCATCCAAGGAAAACCATTGCTTTTATCTTCCATTCTATTTCCTTAATAACCCCTATCCCTCAAGTTTCATAAAAACATTGGCTTGTTGTTGCAGAATGCTCTGTGCCTGTGCACTTAAAGGACTGGGTGTATACAGTCAGCTTAAGCTGTCATGAAGCTGCCTTTGGGAGCAGGCAGAGATGTAACTTATGGTGAAATGTTGGTACTCTGGGCAGCATGGTTGGGAGGGAAGCAAGTGCTCTCCTGCTGGCACAGGGGTGTCTGCAGTTGTGGTTTTGGCTGCTGTTGCTGCAGCACAAGCTCCCCAAATATGGACTTCTGCAGTGGCAGCAAGCAGTGTGGGTTTTCATTCTGGTGCCCCCACTGAATTGGTGCTTGGGGTTGATGCATTGCTTGCCATTCATCCCCAGGTTACACTGTGCAGGTTTGGCACACTTGCTTCTGGTAGGCTCGCTTTGGAACATAGAGGCATTGTGCATTTGGTTGATATTGGAACGATTACTGGGACTTCATTTACATTTTCATTGAATTTGCAGATAGAGTGATGCTAAGGAATCAAAATAGATATTAAAGGAAGCGTTGGTTGCAATCATCCTTAACAGTGCCCTGGAGCTGCATGAAAAGAGGGAACACTGTTATAGTTCACAAATAACTTTTGTTTTTGACTGTTTTGCTTGTTTTAAACTGTTTTCCTGCTAATTAGCATTTCCTACACTCTTGGACAAAAGGCAAATGCGAGGCTAAAAGCTGAGAGCTGAGGATCTCCTAAAATCTAATCTCACATCTATCACTCACTTTCTAGAGCCTTGGACAAGTCCTATCAACTGCTTGTTCCACGTTCCCTTTGTAAAGCAAGGATAATAATGATAGTACTTATCCTCTTGGGGACTAATCAGTGTTTTCAAGATGAAAACCACAAAGGACCTGGTCCAGTGCAACTTCAGTAGCACTGCCCTCAATAACGTCTTCTACTGAGTCTAGTGTAATTATGAATATTCATTTAAAAGAGCCCCCCCAGCCTGTTTCTCCACTCTCCTTGCCCACTTCAAAGCACACCTATAAGTAAATGTAAGCTGGAGAAATGAAATAAAGTATAAGTTTTCCAGACAGTTAACAAGACATCACCAGCTATGGTCCAAGGAGGAAAGATTACAAACCTACTTGGTTCTGTGTACCAGTCATTCACTAAAACCTCTCTACCCAACTTTTGGCAGTTGATTTCTGCATAGATGTCTCCCAGAATCCTTTGTTTCATGAGGGAAAAATAGGGTTCTGAGATGCCTTTGGGGATTGGTTGCAACTGGGTGAAAGCTGGAGGTCATGATGTAAGAAAAATGTGAGATTATCTGACACGGAGTCACAGGCTGGGGTCAGTGTCAGGATCCAGGCATGTTAGCAGCTGGTCTGCCTACAGGATTTACTTACATGAAGCTATTTTTTGACCTCATGGGCTGCTAAATTGCAGAGCCATTCATACTATTTATGCTACAGTATTTTAAACAACACTCATTTAGACTAATAAGGCAAATGAGCGTTATCAATTAGCATTTAACAAGATAGATGTAGTACTTTAAAAAGCAATCGACATTTTTCTGCATTTTCTACTAGAGTTTAAAACACCACGGATATCTAATTAGGTTTCCTGAAACTTCCCTTATTTGTTGGGATCAAGATTAATTTAAGTGCCTAAACACATTTGCAACTTTGGGATGTTAGCACGTTGATCTTGCCTTCAGTATCTCATGTAGCTGCCTCTACAGATTTATTCCTTTCATTGCAGAGAGATATGCTAAGTGTTCATTTAGCATATAAACTGCATAAAATGTAGTGTGAGTTATGGCCTTATTAAGTCTAGACAATCAAACAGCTTTCTTATTGGCTCATTAGAAGCTTTAAATAACCTTTTTGTCTATTAAGTAATTCTGCTTTGATATTTCATATTTTGCTCATCTTTTCCCTAATTATTTACATGGGTAAGATATCAAGGTGGCTTAACATCTCATCTGCTTCTTCAGTGTATTCCCTGAACTTGTGATCTCTTTATAACATCACAGTTTTTTTTCAGAGCAACACACAAACAGAAGATGACTTTAATTCCAAATAACATCTATCTGTGTGTTAGCTCTTTAGTAGAGTTTTGCCAGAGGTGGCTTTGATTTGAGGTGTTTTGGGTTTTTTTAGCTAGGGAGAAAGGAATTTCAAAGCCTGATTTTAAAAGAGGGCCTGTAAATAAGGGGGAATAACTGGCCCCAACTTTTCAGAAATGACTAGTGAGCTGGAGTGCTTTAGTTTTTGCGGGTCCAAAATGAGGTATTTGATGCAGCATCTGGGGCAGAGGCTGGTGTATGGGGTGGTCCAGTGATCCATGGGGTGGATCATACAGCTCCAAAGGATGCATCCAGCCTACAGGCTGCATGTTTGATATCTGTGCCTTAATACAACCTTGCACCTACCCTCTGGAAATTAAGGTGTCACAGGATTATAAAATCATAGAAAAATAGGCCTGGAGAGGACCTCAGGAGATCATCTAGTCCAACCCCCTGCTCAAGGCAGGATCATCCCTGTCTAAACCATGCCAGCCAAATGTTTATCTAACCTCTTAAGAGGATGGAGACTCCACAACCTCTCTAGGTAGCCTATTCCAATGCTTCACCACCCTCATATTCATAGAATCATAGAGTCATAGAAGTAGGGTCGGAAGGGACCTTGTAGATCTTCAACTGCAACCCCCCGCCTGGGCGGGAGAAAAGACTGGACCCAAATGAGTCCAGCCAGGTAGTCATCAAGCCTCTTCTTAAAGATCCCCAGGGTAGGAGCCAGCACCACTTCCCTAGGAAGTTGGTTCCAGCTCCTAGCCGCCCTAACTGTGAAGTAGTTCTTGCGTATGTCTAATCTAAATCTACTCTCTAATAATTTGTGTCCATTGTTCCTTGTCATGCCAGGGGG
>NW_017729025.1:157283099-157284035 GCF_001723915.1 Gavialis gangeticus | reverse complement strand
AACAGCGCAGGCCCCAGGACCGAGCCCTGGGGGACTCCGCTGCCCACTTCCCCCCAGGTCGAATATGACCCGTCCACCACCACCCTCTGAGTACGACCCTGGAGCCAATCTGCAATCCATCTGACTGTGTAGGCATCAGTGCCACAGTCGCCTAGTTTTTTAATGAGGATGGGGTGGGAGACGGTGTCAAAGGCCTTGCTGAAGTCTAGAAAGACTACGTCCACGGCAATATTGAGAAAGTTCTTTCTAGTATCCAACCTAAATTTCCCTTGTTGCAGCTTAAGGCCATTACTTCTTGTCCTAGTCCCTGCAGTCTCAGAAAATAGTTTATCCCCATCCTTCTTTATAACTACCCTTCATGTTTGAAGGTTGTGATTAAAACCCCACCTCAGTCTTCTTAGCTGCACTTTTTCTAGTTATGACACACAGAAGTGACTGCAGTAGTGATATTTGCCCCTCCCAATTCATTTCTAATCTTGGGGTAGGAGACTTTGCCTGCTTGAAAGAGATGGGGACAAACCAAAACTCCAGACCCACATGTGTCTCAGTGTTTGCAGCTATAACTGGCTGCAAATGAACACTGAATCCAGATCCCCTAGTACCTTGGGGATTTCAGACTGGTGCTGGATTTTGAACTAACTAATTCACCTGAGGAAGAATTACTTGCGATAAGGACACTCCAGTGGTACTCAGAAAATTTGTGTTTGATTCCTGGTTCTGCCACAGACTTTCTATTTGATTTGGAACAAGTCTCTCTAAGTACAAACATTGAAAAAGCCTGAGATGTAACTGATCTAAGTCACATGTTTTTCTGTAAGCGCAAGAACTAAAACCAAGAAGATAGCTTAGAAAGATGGCTTTCTAAGCCACTGGCGGTGGGAGGGGTCATAAGACCCCAGCCAGGTGCCTATCCAGTCTCCTCTTGAAGATTTCCAG
>NW_017729025.1:157272593-157282929 GCF_001723915.1 Gavialis gangeticus | reverse complement strand
CTGCCGGTGTATTCACTTTACCCCACAGCTTGGTGTCATCAGTGAACTTGAACAGGGTGCTCTCCACACCCTTGTCCAGGTCGCTAATGAAGATGTTGAACAGCACCGGCCCAAGGACTGAGCCCTGGAGGACTCCGCTGCCCGCACCCTCCCAGGTCGACATCGACCCGTCCACCACCACCCTCTGGGTGCGCCCCTGGAGCCAGTTTACCACCCATGTGACTGTGCCTTCATCAATGCCGCAGTCCCTCAGGTTGCCCACCAGAATTGGGTGGGACACTGTGTCGAAGGCCTTCTGGAAGTCTAAGAAGAAGATGACATCAACTTCCTCCTTCCCATCTAAGCTCTTTGTTACCTGGTCATAGAAAGAGACCAGGTTAGTCAGGCAGGATTGACCTGACACAAACCCATGTTGGTTACCCCTCAACATCACTTCCCCTGCAGGGCTCTCACAAATGTGGCCATTGATAATTTTTTCAAAGACCTTCCCCAGGATAGAAGTGAGGCTGACTGGCCTATAGTTGCCAGGCTCTTCCTTTCTCCCCTTCTTGAAAATAGGGACCACACTGGCCCTTTTCCAGTCCTCAGGGACTTGGCCCGAGCACCAGGAGTCCTCAAACAGCCGTGCCAACGGCTCCGCAATGACACCAGCCAATTCTGTATGGCCAGGTCAGGACTGGGCCATGCTCCCCTTCCTCAGGGGGCTGGACCACACCTCCTCCCCCTGTTTTGTGGGGCCATGTTGGGGCCAGGCCAAGCCTCTTTCCACGCAGCTTGATGAGGGCTGGGCTGCCCCTGACCCTCTCTGCACAGCCAGATGGGGCCCTCCCATACCTACCCCAGCCCCTGGATCAGGACCAACAGCCAGATCTGGCTTGTAGAGAGATAGGGCACTGCCTATCCAGTCTGCCAGGTAAAAAGGTTGAGCACCACTGATATAGCTTATTTGAACGATGGCAACTACTGTACTCTTAAACATACCAGTCTGTATCTGTGAAACAATACCCCCAGCTCTGTCAGATGTGCATTTGAAGAAACCCATCTGCTGTACATTATACAAACCTGTTCCAAATTAGTGCTGGGCTGCAGTGAGGTGTAGGCATGCCTCCCTTGTACTGTTGGGTACAGTTGGAGGACACCTGCCATTGGACTGTCACATGTGCTGCGGACTATGTATAGATCAGTGGTTCTTGAGGTTTTTTGTACCAGGACCCATTTGTAAACATCGATGGCCAGTCCCAACTCACTGCCCCTCACTCCTGCCCCCACCCCCAGGCCCAAGCCCCACAGTGTGTGGGGCAGGGGATGGGTGTGTGTGGGATATGGGGGGGCTGCAAGCAGCCCCTTGCAGGCTGGAGCTGTGCCAGGCTGCAAGTGAAAAGCCCCAGTTTCCCACATTTTTTCCTTTAAAGGAGAATCCATTTTTAAAGTTTGTTCCTGACCCTTCCATATATTCTTGAGACCCACTTTGGGGACACAACCCACAGGTTGAGAAATGCTGGTATACAGTGTTCCCTTTAAGCTGCACCTGGCAGTGTGGCATGAACGTACCTATGTGGCCATGCACACTGCGCAGCTTAGAGGGCAGTGCAATCCCAGGATGAGCCTGTGTGATAGCATTCACCTGGCTCTTTGATATGCTAGGATGAGTCTGAGTGATTGATAACACCCTCTTGTATTGGCAGAGGTGCTGAGCCTCTTCCTGACTTTCCCTTGACTCTGCCAGCAGCAAAAGACATTGCCAACAAGGCCTAGTAGCCAAGGGTTTAACAAACAGCCAAGTGAAGGGAGTGAGATTGCGGCTTCCTGCTAGCAGATTGCTGGTGGGCTGCCTAGGGGAGGGGGCTTGGCAAAAGGAGAAAAATACACATGTTTCAGGGAGAGAAGTATAAACACTTCAATTGAAAACATATTTTATGATTTGTGTGTATTATTTGATCTTGAAATGTGTGGGCTAGGTGGGCTTTTCTGGCTGTGCTGGGACTGACTATTGTATAGCAGCCATATATGAGTTGCACCAGGCCTGCCCCTCTGGTTGTTCACAACATGACCCTGGCACCTCACTTGAAGGGAGGTTGACCCAAAAGAAACAGGCATGCCGTACCTTGCCCCTCTTCCCAGCAGATGAGCTCCAATCCTGCAGACTCTTATCTTGCTTGCACAGAAATCAGAGATAACACTCACTTTTACCTCACCGTGTGGCTGAGGAGAAGTGGGGTGGGTTTCTGGGTGGATGATTCAATAGGTGGCTCTGGGAGCTGGAACTAGCTCTATTCCCCAGTGTGATGTTGCCAGACCCCCTGCTGCTGTAGAAACATTCATTTTTCCAGTTGAGATAAAACCACAGTCCTTGATCACTTTTATTCATTTACGAATTTCATGACACCTCTCCTAAAGAGGGACACGCTGACATTGGCGTCCTGAGACCTATCTGCTTGCTTCTGCACTTAAACCTTTTCCAATCCTTGTCCCCACAATCAGTTGGGCCAAATAAGATCCTGATCACAAACAAGAGTTCACAGTAGAAAATGCTATTTGACAATAAACTTGACTGAAAACATTGCTACAATAACAACAGTCTGGAATTTTGGCTGTAATGTTGAAGATTAGTTACAATCACAAGAAAACTAAAACATATTTCCTTCCCAAGAAGCACTTGAATTGAAAAATCTCCTGTGCGATTGAATCAGACAGTTCCAGCACAGAAATATGGTCTGCATTAGCAGGGAGAGATTCTTGTCTAAGATACCACAAGCTCAAGAACGAAGACTGAAGCAGCCTCAGACCTTTCTCCTTAGAGGTGCAAAGCCAAAGTTTAGCTGAACGTTCAGTTCCTAAAATATTGTTCATTTAAGTGTTTTCTAAGAAAATAGTGCAATGCCTCTACGTTCTGAACTGATTCAAGAAAAAGCCTATTCCACTTTCCAAAGCCAACCTGGACTAAATATTTTATGAGCTTTGAATTTGGATATACTTTTGCTAAACATTTTTCAGGCACTTTGACATGTGGGGGGCTAGCAGTACCCAAATACTTCAGAAAAGAGCATTCTTGTTGAATTCCTAGCACTATTGGTTTCAGAAAGCATCCAGATCCAAGTAGAGGTATTCTCCTGAAGGATTTTCACAATAGTACTGGAAGGGTTTAAAACCTTGGAGCACTGCATTGAGCCCTTTGTAGGAGACTTCCCTTGCTATAAGCTCCTTCTACAAAGTGAAGTACAAGAGGCCTTCATGTTAAAGCTTGAAGGTGGTTCATGGACTGACTTTAGTGAATTTTGCATCAGGCCCTTAATGAGTCACTTCAAGTAGGAAGAATATGCTAGTTTTTAGTTCCAGTTCTTAGTCTTGTAAAATTCAGGACCAAATTTCTGCAGATTTCAATGGGAGCATGATCTGACCCATAGCAATGTCCATCCTATATCCATAGTTAAGTAAGTGGTAAAGATCTAGAAAGAGGATGTAGAGATACAGGTTGTTGTGTTAATACAAAGGAAAATACAATGGAATACAATGAAAAAGTGTATGGGTAACTTATAGCAATGTAGCAAACTGGGTCCTGGACTTCCAGGGGAATAAGACTGTGTAAAGGAAGAATTTTAAAGTAGAGAATTGCAAGTGCAAGTCATAGAATCATAGAAAATTAGGGTTGGAAGGGACCTCAGGAGGTCATCTAGTCCAACCCCCTGCTCAAAGCAGGACCATCCCCAACTAGATCATCCCAGTTAAAGCTTTGTCTAGATGGGACTTAAAAACCTCCAAGGATGGAGATTCCATAACCCCTCTGGATAGCTTGTTCTAGTGTTTTATTACCTTCCTAGTGAGAGAGTTTTTCCTAATATCTAACCTAAATCTCCCTTATTGCAACTTGAGACAGTTGCTCCTTGTTCTGTCATCTGCTACCACTGAGAACAGTCTAGCTCCATCCTCTTTGGAAGCCCCCTTCAAGTCATAGTCATAAAATAATAGAAAATGAAGGTTGGAAGGGAACTCAGGAGGCAGAGATGACCTGAGCAGGGTGTGGGGCCCGGGGCAAATCAGCCTGTGTGGGGCCCTGCCCCTGGTTGCAAGGAAGCCAGCGGCAGATTCAACGGCGGGGGAGTGGGGGGGTGCTGAGCGGGCAGACGTGAAACAGGCGGCAGCATGGAGTCACTCTGCCTGGCTCCGCAGGGCTCCCCAAAGCATGGGGCCCCCCAAAGCGCAGGTCCCAGGGCGGTCACCCCAATTTGCCCCACCCCCATACAGCCCTATCAGGAGGTCATCTAGTTCAACCTCCTGCTCAAAACTGGACTATCCCCAACTATATCATCCCAGTCAAGACTTTGTCTAGCTGGGTCTTAAGAACCTCCAAGGATGGAGATTCCACAACTTTTAAAAGCAGGCAGTGCTGTTATGCCTGTACTTTAAAATATTCTCAGAATTAAAAAGTAGGTATAACACAATGTCATAGAGCTGCTTCAATGACAAAAGCATCTATCTCATATTAACTGGATTTAAAACCCTGCCAAAATTCACAAAAAATATTTCATGCTCTACTATAGGTATTTCCTAGGGCTGTGTGAAGCTTCAGTAACTGATTTGATTCAGAGTAGATTTGGCCCGATTTAGCGGCTGAATCACCGAATCTGAAACGAGAGACCCATTAAAAGGTCCGAATGGATTCAGGAGCCTCCGAATCAATTCGGAGAGATTCAGAAGGCTTGCAGGAAACAGAAACTGAGAAGAGGGATGGGGATGGGGTAATCTTCCATATATGGAAAAGGCTGAGAGTGGGGGAAAGACTGCTCTGATATTGACATCTGTAGCTGGCCAGTGACTGTGATCTTTCTGTAAGTTCCCTTCCCGTCACAGTTCTCTGGGGGAGGGATGTAGAAACAACATATAAAGCTGTGTCTGAAGTGATCTGTGCCTTCTGTGATCTGTCTCTCTCTTGGACCAGCAGCATCTCAAGGGTTCTTGCTTGCTACCCAGTTTCTTGGTAGCTAGTCTCTCTTCTTGTAAGTTGTATCCAATCCTTTCCTACTTACCTTTGCCTACAATCCCTATTGTTATCCCTATCCACTCCTTTCAATTAATTCTTCCCCCACAAATCCTCTTGTTTGTTCTTATTAATTTGTCTTGATTCTTTCCCCCCACAACAAGAAATCTGTGTTTTCCTTGACAGTGTGTCATCACTGTGCAGGAAAGCACAACATATATTACAGACATGCACACCTTTTGCAGCACACCAAACAGTATGAAGCATGCTGGAAAGGCAGGTGCCAGGTCTTCTGGCAGGGAAGAGAGAGGGGGCAGAGGGAGAGCTGCAAATTGCCCCCACCCCAAACATAGATGCACCCTCTTTTCTTGCAGCGATGAGTCTTCTGCTGCTAGTGGGAACAAGGATGTAGTAGCAATGCTTGCGCCTGCACCACTACCACTAACACCACTAACCAGCAGCAGCATGACATTCTCCACCCCAATTTCAGTTCCCAGCATAAGCTTTCCAGTGCCAGAGGAGGAGCTGGATCTAGAAGCAGAGGAGCTCAGGGCTATAGCAAAGAAAATTCTGAGTTTGTGCTCCACACCCCTCAAAGTTCCCCTAGAGGCAGGTCTCCTCTGGAAGGCACCTCAGAGGAAGTTGTGGGGGCAGGTGGCTCAGCTCCTCCTGTTGTTGTGCCTCTGCCTAGTGAGGAGAGGGATAAGGCAGGATCCCCACCCTCAACCCAGAAGCAGGTGGGTAGTGTAGTGTGGGATCATTTTGAGGTGACAGATGATCCCAGATATGCTATCTGCCAGCACTGCCAAAGGCAGATCAGTCAGGGCAAGGATGTGAAATACTTTGCCACCACTGCGATGCTGCTGCATCTCAGGAGGCAGCACACCCTTGCCCTTGTTCCTCCTCAGCCTGGCACCAGTGGGAGCACACCCAAAAAGAAGTTCTGCTGTCGCTCCAAAGCCCCCAGCCCCAGAAAGCAGGCTACCCTGGACCAATGGCAGGCCACCCTGGACCAGTAGGGGAAAGTTGGAGACAAAGGGGGGCAGGTTCTGAAGGCGAGTAAGGTCACCCAGAGCATTGGGGAGATGCTTGCTCTGGATGGCCAGCCCTTCTCCTTTGTTGAGCGGCCAGGGTTCAGGCATCTCATGACCTTCATGGCCGCATCATACTAAGTGCCTGCACGCACCACCTTTAACAGGACGGTGGTGCCCTCCCTATATGAGGCATGCAGGAAGTACTTGAGGGAGCAGCTGCAGAAGGCAGGGCTGCAGGTAGCTTTGCACTTCACTTCAGACATCTGGAGCAGCCAGTGTGGAGATCATGCCCACCTCTCCCTCACAGAGCACTGATGCGATCAGTCTGGGCGTTGGTGGGCTCTCCTTCAAGTGGAGGTGATGGATCAGTCCCACACGGCAAGGGAGATCGTGGTGGCCATGAACTGCATGGTGCAGCGGTGGCTCATTGGGCAGGGCAAGCTCACCCACGAGTTCATGCTCACTGACAACGGGGCCAATATGATCAAGGCGGTGTGTGATGCCAACTTTGTTGGCCTCCACTGTGTGGCACACAAGTTCCACTTCAAAGTCAGGGATGCCTTGGAGGGGGACAGGGCTCCCAGTGATAGTGCTGTCACTATGGCAGGAAGCCAGCTTATTTCAAAATGCAGGAAGGTGGCGGGCTACTTCCACCGGAGCATCAAGGGGGACAAGATGCTGTGAGACAAACAGACAGAGCTGAGCATCCTGCAACACAAGATCATGCAGGCTGTGGAGACTCGGTGGAATGCCACATACCCGGTGCTGGAAAGGCTGGTCAAGCAGCAGAAAGCCATCCATGAGATGGCCTTGTTTGGGGAGATTGGGATCAGCGACCCCCTTAACAAAACAGAATGGGATACCATCTGCCAGATCTTGGTAGTCCATCTTGGTAGTCCTCAAGCCATTTCTCAAGGTCACCGGGAGCCTCAGCACTGGTGATACCCTCCTTAACCAGGTGATCCCCCTAGTGAAGGAGCTTGAGAATGAAATGGAGAAGTTCCAGGGGATCGATGTTCCTGGCTCGGGCAAGCTGCTTTTACCAGAGGTGCAGGCACTGGTGAAGCAGCTGAATGAGGGCATCAGAAAATGGCTGGATCCACTGCGGTCCAGTATGGTCCATGTGCTGGTTGGCATGCGTGACTTGAGGGTGAAGGGGAGCATCTGAAGCAGCAGAACCCTCGATCACTGGATGGAGGTGCTAGTGAACAGAGTCAGGGAGACAGAAGGGCAGAGGCGGGGAGACATGGAAAAGGGGGATCCACTTTCCCATGCCAGCACTCCAACCACAAGCCAATCTCCACCACAGCCGCTGCCAATGTGGGTCAAGGGCATGGCTTCAGTGTTGGGGTCCAGAGGCACCAGACCCCACCATAAAGCAGGTAACATGGAGGCCTTGGTGGCTACCTATATCACTGAGGATGTGGAGCCACTGCACTGCAACCCCTTGACCTACTGGGCAACCTGCAACCAGGTGTAGCAGGATCTGGCCACAGTTGCCTGGGAACTGTCCTGTCCACTGACCAGTATTCCAAGCAAGAGAGTGTTCAGCATTGCTGGGGGTGTTGTGACACCTCACCGCACCTCCTTGGATCCTGGGCTGGTGGACCAGCTGGTGTTCCTGAAGGTGAACCTCCCACTGCTAGGGTTCCCCAAGCTCCACCTGCAGACAGAGTGAGTGCCACCCTCCTCACTCCGCACCTATTTTCTTTTTTAATTTGCTTTCAGATTGTTGAGGTGTACTTTCACAGAAACCCCTGCACCACTCCGCCTGAAACCTAGCAGGCCTCATGCCCGCACAAGGGGCTACCATCCCTGCTACATTCATCCAGCTCTGCCTTAACACACACAAGTGATATGAGTTTTGCTTTCAACAGTTTGAAGTGCACTTTCAGAGAAACCCCTGCACCTATCTCCTTGACACTTGGCAGGTGTCATGCCCTCAGAACAGGCTACCTTCCCTGCTGTTTTCATCTGAATCTGCAAAAACAATGACAAAATTATAGGTATTTTAGTGATTCCCCATTGTAGTCTATGGCCAAATCTGTGAATCAGTGCTAAATCTCTAAATCCAAATTGGCTGAATCAAATTGGGAAAGTGATCCAAATCACCAAATCAAATCACTGTCCCTCCAAATCAGCCAAATCCAAATCGAATACTTGCTGCTTCATATAAGCCTAGTATTTCCCATGCTTTTGGGCTTTGCTGGTTGCCATATGAGGCTGAGAGAGAATTCTCTCCTTCCCTCCTCCCCTTCCCCTTTCCTCCCTGCTGCTACATGTGTCAGGGATTTTTTAAACCTTCGTAGAAGCACTGGGTGTTGGCTGTAACCAAGGTTGGAGATTTTGAGTGGGGTGTGCAAGGGCTAAAGGGTCATACCCCTCTGCCTAGAGTCAGACTGAGTGATCACCATATTTGGGGGCAGGAATAATGTGAAGCTTGCATTTGAGAGCCTGTCCAACTTTATTCCATCTACGTAGTTGGTCCAATAAAAGCTATTGCCCTAAGAAATACTTGCTTCATTATATCAACTACACATATCAACCTGTACTACATGATGTCTGCCCTAATTCATAATCACTAAAGGGCACAACGAAAACATGCAAACAAGTGTTGCCTGCAATGCATTGCATCTCAAACATTTATATTATATTATACCAACAGTTATATTTAATTTTTTAAGTTTAAAGGGAGACAAGTTGATGAAAAAAAATTATCTTCTGCTATATAAGATGCAGTCTAAGATCAGCTGTAGATGTTTGAATATCTGCTAGGATTCCATCCTGTGAGTAGCTAAGTTTTCATTCCACTTGACTCTTAAGTAGTTCATATCAGGTCTGTTATGTGATGTTATATGTTCATGGCATGATGCCACACAATGTGAGAGAAGCAGATTTCAAGGAAAAAGTAGTATATCTGGAGCATTTGCTACATCTAAAGTTTCATGTCTAAACCAATTTTCCAATACTTAATGCAACTACATATATTGCCATTTTATTGTTTTTTGGAAGGTCAAATTCATCACATCTCAGAGAAAAATTTAATATGATTTCCCAGTGGAAGCTGTTTTCCATGTCTATCCACTTTCTCCACAGCAGTTTGTGGGACCTATACTTTAAAACGGGATTACCTGAAATAGAGGCCTTACAATGTAATAAACAATGCATCTTCAGTAAATTGGTTATATTTTTCAAGCTTGCTGGGCTGAAAAAATTGTAGATATTAGAAAGACATGCTGAGCCTGAAACAGTTCATAATGGGAGGGAAAACATAGTGCCTGTTCAGTTTTCTCCCATACAGGAGAGTTATCAGTTATATCAGTTGTCCATTGCATAGCCTGACTTAATAAGAGACCACTGTAATACTGTTGAAGGATTGGAAGATGAAAGCCACCCATTTTAATTGGTAGCTTTTAATTAGTCAATCCCCTTTATCCTCTCCGCACAGAAACCTGCTAAGCTTTTGGTTGATTTTATCAAAATTGGGGAATTCTGGTAGGCTATGTAATAGATAATACATTTGAGGTAACACATTCACTTCAAAAATATTACCACACTCCCATAAGGATATTGCCAGACTGCTTCACTTGTTCAGATCCTGTAATATAGTATCAAGAATCTTCTGAAAGTTTTGGTAGACAATGATAGTGTAAGAGTGATGTTGTAGTCACAATTGTCCAGAAATTATGTGAGGGGCAAGGATTTCTTAGAGTAATATCTTTTGTTGGAGCAACTGTGTAGTTGGGATAGAGTTAGACAAGCTTTCGAATGCAAGACATTCCTGACAAACCTAGACCTTTCTGGTTAGAGGATCTTGCCCCTTTGTTCAGGGTCAGACTGATCACCATGTTTGGGATAAGGAAGAAATTTTATGCCGTGGTCAGATTTGTATGGACTGTGGTGGATGGTTGGGAGGGAGGAGGAGGATAATCCTTTTCCTCGGACTTCCTGCGTGAATTTTAACAATGCTTGCAATGGCAAGACACTGACAGCCTTTACTCCCCCCCACACTTTGTGTGTGGCAGCAGGCCCTCTCAGAGATCGAGAGAGGCTTGGGCTACTTCCATTTTTTGAGGCTCCTGGTATGTTAAAAAAATATTAATTCATAGTGCACTACAGGCGGTATAGCCCGGTAATGGGACACAAGTTTAAAGTTGTATGATGAATGTCTTCTTTCAATCCTGTCAGTGTATCTCTGTGTCTGTATGTATAACCTCATTTGGAGATAATGTCAAAAGTCTAAATTTGAGGCCCTTCGTGAATGAGAGGTCCGGGCTAAATGGCCCTCCTGGCTCCCCCCCGATAGGGCCCGTGTGGCAGGTTAGGG
>NW_017729025.1:157264379-157272400 GCF_001723915.1 Gavialis gangeticus | reverse complement strand
GCTCTTGGTGTTTTTTGGGCAGCATGCTTTGTAGACATGTGACAGGGTTGATTGTATAGTTTTAAGAACAGGTTAGACAAATACTTGTATGGGATGTTTCAGATGGGGATGATCAACAGCCACTGGTGTTGAGTAGGGAATTAGACTAGATGACCTCCTGAGAGCTCTTCCAGCCTAATTTTTCTGTGATTCTTGCTGGAGATCTAAAATATTCCATTTTCTTCATTTTATCAATCAAAACCATTTAGCTGTGTAACAGGGATACACTGCCCCTGTTACGGGAACGTTCGGGAAAAGCACCCAATTTGTTGAAAACTTTCTGTCAGACCCATGGAACTGGGCAACATATTGACTGTTTACCCATCCAGGATGCTAAATACCCGCTATGGACTTTGGCAAAGTGATGAGGTGCAGTTACTTGCTGACAGTGATGAGGTGCTCAAACAGATTGAGATAAGGAAAGGCTTAATTGCCAATTAAGTCTTTCTGGATTTTGGCGGACAACTGGAGATTGACAACAGCTGGGTGGAAATATTGTATAAAGGACTGTCAGTGCAATCAGCTTTTCCCCAGAAGGGGAAGAGGAGCCGAGGCTTTAGACGCCAGAGACGGCAAGCAGCCTGCACGGAGGTACAGGCAATGAGAGAGAGATTCGCCAAGAACTTCTTGTTGAAGTGGTGAGTGTTGGGCATCTGACCCGTTGGAAGACGATTCAGCTGGATGATTGCAGCTCTGTCCAGATCTATGACAGGGACATTGCTGCTGTGAATTGATAAGCTTGCAAACGCCCACCCGGTGAGTGTTTATTGCGGGACTGATATGTGAACTGAGAACGTGTAGGGAGAGCCATCTGAGAGCCCTATAGCTGGCAGCTAGCCGAGTTGCACTTCTTGTGAGAGGGCATTGTTGATGCTCATTATTAAAACTAAATGAGCACTTCTGTCATGTGGTGTCCCCTTTTAATCACTCCCATCAAAGTCATGGCAGGCAAGATTGACACCAAAATAAGGGGAAACAAAGCTATAACATCTTGTTGCGTGCCTTAGAAGAAGAACACGCTCACAAGCTGCAAAATGTTTTTTTCAAGGCATATTAATACACTGAGTTAAATTTTCCTCTGGGTTTATCAGGTACAAGTAGTCCAATGAAATGAGCATTCAGTGTGATAAACAGCATTTGGAGTGAAGAGAAAAGTCTAATGAACACAGACACTGTCAAAGCTGTTCTTTAGCTCAAAATGAATATTAACATCACTTGTTCCATTCTTTACGGCATGTTCCTTCCATTACCGAGTGACTGGAGAAAGAATAATCAACTTATGAGCCTGTGGCTGTTGAAGTTCAACCCCAACTCACTTTTTTTATTTGAATTACTTTTGCAGAGAGATTTCACGAACCTAAAAATGTCACCAGCAAAGTGACCTATCTTCACCTCTGCGTGGCCCTTGAGAGAATATTAATTTTTGTTGGCACATTAATTTTTCTCATTAGCATTTTTCTTTCCTTTTATTCTTCTCTGATTTTTAGAGGCATCTAAATCCAATAACAGCCACCTTTGAATCAAAACCACCATCTCTGAATGGATTTCAATCTGGGCAAGACCACCTGGTTCTTGTCTGGTAACAGCAATGTTTTCCTTGCAAAATGTTTCATTGAGGTTCCTGGAAACTTATTTCAGCTTCTGCAATTGAATCTATCAGTATATGTAGTTTCAGAATCCTGGAATTTGCTCTTTATCTTCCAGCAGGGGGAAAAAAGACATTGGGTCCCCTCCATCAACTAGAGCTTTTTATCCTTTGTGAAAACTGTTCTTTTCCCATAAATCAAAACAATGAGCTGTTACAGCTCTTTGGAAACTGAGGATTACTAGGAAGGAGCCATAATTGAGGAGCTGGCTGGGCTATTTTTAGAGGACACAACTTTTATGCCAGATCATTCAATCATGAGGTAACCTTTTAGCTTCTTTTATCCAAAGCACATGAGAAGGCTGTGATGTTCAAAGGAGATGAGAGAATTAAGGTTTTTAAGTTCCACTGAATTACAGTGGGATTCAGGTGCCTTTATGCCCTGATTTTGAAAATCTCAGTTTTAGTATTTCCAGAGTTATTACAGAGAAAATGTACAGGGGAGGGAAACTTGCCTGGAGTCCAAGGAATAATGTACTGCTAAACAGTAACTGCCAACCAAATGATCTAGGTAGTCTGTGCAGCCTGAGGTCCTGGACTAATGGTAACACTTTTAAGTCCAGCTCTTTTCCCAGTTATTGAAAAGAACAGCTGGGGGAAAGCCATATTAAGTAGTCCTGGGTAGAGGATGGAGCAGAGTAAATTCCATAATGGAAAAATAGGACACCTCATTTTTTATTGGCACCTCAGTGCTGTAGCAAGTAAAGGCATAAGTCCTGCCTGCTATGGATTGAAATCCTTTGACAATTCTGGAAAGGGGACACTTTGGAAGAGGATGTGATCTTGACCACATTATGCAATGAAAAATGTTTATTTTCTAGGAAGAGAGCAGGCTGTCCTGCAGCATTATAGGGCATCCAGACCTTGATCCAAAGCCTGTGAAAGTTGAGGGAGGGGTTCTCCCACTCAAATATACTTGTATATTTCTCTTTTTTTTAATTCTGTGCAAGAAATATACTGGGTGTGGTTGATAAATGAAAGTTAATTTACGGAACAAACTTCAAGACAGATCCTGGAGCCTCAGTAAGGTGCACTTAACCCAGGACCCTAAGTGGAAGACAAGAAATTCCCATGTCTGCCACTGACTTCCAGTGTGACCCTAAGCAAGTCACTTGAGCTATCTGTGTCCTAGTTCCCTGTAATTATCAAGATGATATTTATCAGGATGATAAAATACTGCCCCCCCCCCCCACACTTTGACTGCCTCACTTATTCAGATGGTTAGCTCTTCTGGGCATTGTCTAGTAAGATCTCTGTGAAAGGAACTGCATACTACTGTCCATTACCTTGTCCTGGAAAACCAATGAACAGTGCTGAATATTCACAAGTGCCCTCTCCTGATTCTTTGTTGGTTAACTATCTAACTTTTGTGTGGAAAAAGAAGTTTCTAATTTGGAGAAAATTCACATTTTCTCTCTCTTTTTTTTAATTCTAAATTTCCAGCAAAATGGAGAATTTCAGGGCACTGCACTGCCCAGGGAACAGACTAACCAGTTCTCCTTATCCAGCAGGGTCTCTGCGGAGCCTGGCAGACCACACACTGGTTAGGGCAGGCATCATGGGCAGGCAGGTATCTGGTGAGCCCATGGTGATGACAGCCTGGGTGTCTGCAGAGAGAAGTAGGAGGCCCATGGATCCTAACAACCTGATGGCTGCCTGCCTTCATTATTTCCACAGTGGTTTGGTGGAAAGGACACATTCCTACAGGACATTGTAGACTAGGTCTATTGTCTACCTATACACCCAGCCACCTCTTTTGTAGATTGTTCTCATCACAAGGACAGTCTCTCAGCATGACTGGACTCTACTGTAGGGTGGGCCTGGAGAAGCAGTTGTAGCATATGTATCCATAACTGAGATGAAACAAAAGCCATCATGTAATACGCTTAGATTCACAATACACCTAGATTAACAGGGACACATCTTTGCAGTGGTTCCCAGTTCTAACCAATCTCTTACTCTTCTAGCTCTACATGAGACACCCCAGTGGGCCAACTTCTGGTCTTGTGCAAGCAGGTGAAACTCAGTCAGAAGTGGCGTAAGATTGTGCCCATTTCCAGAGGTGCTGCATATCTAAATTTGTCCCTCTGCATGCTTAGATGTGCTTGGCCGAATTTTGCCTGGCCTTTTGTGTGCTGAACCACGGCTTTTTTCCCAATGCAGGTACTGATTGCCCCCATAACTGAACAAGGGCAAGTCCAGAGGGATATCTACCTGCCTGGGGAAGACCACCTGTGGATGGACACCAACACTGCACAGGTGTTTGATGGAGGGACTGTCATCAGGAACTATTCTGTTAAGATTGCAGAGGTGCCTGTTTTTGTAAAGGTTTCTTCAATGCCAGACTGTCCAAGGTTTCCATCCTCCACAGGAGAATGATGCTGACAAGACTTGCTCTTTCTTTTTCAACAGACTGTTTCATCCATTTGCACTTTTCCAGGAACTCTTGTTTGGTTTTGATTTGCTTTTGGGTTTTTTCAGTTGTGTTTAAATCTTTTGTTGACATTTGTTACCATTCTGAGATAGCAAAATATGACAAGATCTTTGGTGCAAAATATAGATGCTTATGCACATCCAGCACATCCAGTGAGATCCTTCAGGTTCAGCTGACCTGATCCCATGTGCTAACTATGAAGAAAGCCTTTGATTAAATAGCAGTGAAAGAGAAAGCCTCAGAGCCATAAGGTAATGGGAATAGCAGACCACTTTGATGCCTACTGGAAAAATCCTCTTGCTTGGGGGAAAAAAATCAGCGAAGCACAGAGCTAGGTATGACAGAGAGCATGACTGGCTTCTTTGGAAAGAAATAGTTTGGGCTGCCTGCTTCTAGCTTCCTGAATAAAAAATAGGATTGCATCTTCACCTACCTCTATATATTACAGTGTTTCAGTTGGGGAAAATGGCAGCATCCATCCTTGGACCTTATGTTGGCATCTCAGTTTTTGACAAGGGAAATGTCGGAGTTTCATTAGACAATGCATTCAACAAGGAGAAAGCACAATAAAGCTGATCTGTAGCATGTGTAGGTTGCAAGTGTAAGGAGCCTTCTTCATTTCAGATGGATAATTTTTTTAGAAACTAACTTGTCTGTTGCCTTTTACTGCCACATCCCCACCTCAGAGAACCTGCCTGTGCTTTTGGGAACAGCCCGAAGCTGAAAAAGGACTTTGCTCATTTCCAAAAATGAGTTATCTAACTTTTAGAAGCAGTGAGCACTTAGCATTTAGAACCAGCAGAGCCAAGGATTTTTCAGGGTGGTAGCCCAAAGGACATTCAGATGGCTCTAAAGCCAAGATAATTTTCAGAGCTGTTTGTAGCTGTGCTAAGGATAAGTTCTCAGTAGCTGATAAATACTGCAGAGACAGAACATGCATTTACAAGTAGCGTTAGCATAGTCAGAAGGCAGAAATAGCTTGTCAGGGACTTCAAATGACCCTACCATGGGGCACATCTATATAGGAAAGAGAAACGGTCAGATCTTTAATGCTAGAAGTGTAAGGAGAACAATATCTTGGGTTTTTATGTCTTCCATTCTTAATCCCCAGCTTCACGTAGGGCAAATGTCTTATCACCTGTGATAAATGGGCTGGATCCCCACTCAGCATAAATTGGCACTGTCCTACTGGAGTCAGAGAAAATAGGTTGATTCATACCACAGCCCATTGCCTTCCTCTGCTTGTGCAACCCCTACGGCAGACAATACTTGGTGTTTTCCTAACTTTTATCAAGAATACTGAGGCTGTCTTGGACCATGAAAAGATTGCACATGCAGCATTAGAAGAGACCAGACATGCTGAGCAAGGGAGGAATAGCCAGGTATGCCACACACAGGGCACAGAGGGTTTCCCTGGTACAGCATAGCATGAACACCAGTTGTAGGACAGATGAGGCTGAGGAAATGACTAGGAGTCATACCAGTCAGTGCAGCTCTCGCAGTGCTGAATGGCTACTGCCTTGACCTAGTATCTAAAAAAAGTCTCCTCCAGCTATTCACTGGCCTTGGTGCCTGACATGAAATGAACAGAACTGATACTACAGGTTCAGCCCAGGTGTTCATTTCATGCTTTCTGTGCTGAACATGATCTTGCTGCAGCTCCCACTAGCCCCCTTGGCCTTCTCAGTGTATCTCTGCCTGCACCCTAATTTCTGAGTTTAACAAACATAGGCCCCTTTGACTAAAGCAACCAGCTAGTCCCAAGTTCAGAGGGTCTGAACTGGTGCCCCACAAGGAAAAGCTGGTTCTGGGGGATCCGACTTCCCCTTAAATATGCTTGTAGCAGTGTGCACTGGGTCCGGCTGCATCTTCTGAGAGGAGATAACAATATGCTTCCAAGTGCTATGTGATTACAGTTAGTCCTCTTCCAGTTATGGAGGGAGCTGTCAGGAGCACTCAGTCATTGAGCTGCATGAACACAGTTCAACTAATTAGCTCTGCTGATAGGAAGGGCTAATAGCTCCATGGCTAAGCTGCTTCTGGTTTATGAGGCAGCCCATGACCATGCCTATTCAGCAGGAATGTGTATCACTGGGACCCCCAGTACTGAATCCAAGGTGTAATTAACTGTTCCTCTTAGGTGAGCTAATTAGCTCCTGCTTTCCCAACCCAAGTGCTGCTCCAAGGAACCGATGCTAACCCAAATCAGAAGTGGTGTTGAGTAGACTGCTTCTAGTTTTGGAGGCCTGAGAAGAGTCCTGTGTTCCAGGCTTTCCTGAAAACTATCACTGTCTCTGGCCCCTTCATAGGTTCTGCGCGATACTCTCCTTTACATTCTGTGCCATCTTGCAGAGCCTCCATGGATCTGTCTGCCTGATCAGCTCTCCCTGTCATCTCAGTCTCCAGCTGCAAAGCTACTTTTCTTCTCTTCCCCTGTTGCATATTTCCTCCCTCACACAGCTATTCTGTTTTTAGTGCTACAGTTGCATTATTTACACCACCGTAGAAAAGCGCTTCAAGGTACAGTTTATAGGAAATAAGTAAAGTATTGCTACTACAGACACCCAATGTTACTGGCTTTATTGGGCACCCTTACCCATGTAATGTGCTCACTGGGACTCTTTGTTTCCCCTTCTGGTGTATGAGCCCACTGCAGCTTTAGCTGTAAGAGCTGCATCTTTTAACACAGGTAGTCTGTGTTTATATCATAGAGAATCATAGAGAAGTAGGGCTGAAAGGAGCTTCCACAGTCATCCAGTCAAGGGGTTTTCAATCTCACCCCACCCCCGCGTCCGGCAGGCCGGGCAGCACCTGTGCAGCTCGCAGAGGGGAGCTCCTGCCCTTGCCTGCCCTCCTTGCTCCTGAGAGGCATCACTGCAGGCTGGTGGGTGGCAGCACTCTGTCCCCACCCGCCTGCGCATACCACCTAGGCCTAGGGCCTTCTCAAGTACCCCCAGGGGTATGCATACCCTTGGTTGACAACCCCTGATCTCATCCACCTCCGCTGCCCAAGGAAAGATAATCCCTGTCCAAACCACCCTTTGCAAATACATTGTCTAACCTCTGAACAACACTACACAACCATGACCCAACACAAGGCTTAACATCCTAATCTGCCACAGGTAAAGCAGGGGGACCACAGCCTCCACCATCCTGCTGCAACGGTTGTTAAAATATGCTCAAGAGACCCAGGAAAAGAGCCATGACTCTCCCTTCCCCTGCTCTCCCACTTCAGAGGAAGGCAAAACCCTCACAGTCGATACCAATCTGACCATGGGGTAAAATTCTTTCCCAACTCCAAATCTGGCAGTTGGTCTGACCCTGAGTGGAGGGGCAAGACCCTCTAGCCAGGAACCTCTGGGTTTAAGTCTCAGCAGGAGCACTGGCACACCCTAATCAAAATCCCCAGCCTTGGCTGCAGCCAACATCCAATGCCTCTGATGAAGGGTTTAAAACAAAATCCTGGCACATAGAATCATAGAAGTCGGGTTGGAAGGGACCTTGCAGATCTTCAAGTCTGACCCCCTGCCTGGGCGGGAGAAAAACTGGACTCAAATGAGTCCAGCCAGGTAGGCATCAAGCCTCTTCTTAAAGACCCCCATGGTAGGAGCCAGCACCACTTCCCTTGCAAGTTGGTTCCAGATCCTAGCCGCCCTGACTGTGAAGTAGTTCTTACAGATGTCTAATCTAAATCTACTCTCCAACAACTTGTGGCCATTATTCCATGTTATGCCTGGGGCACTAAGGGAACCAAGGTCCCTCCCAAACCCTTCTGGTCCCCCCTAGTGAGTTTATAGATGGTCACCAGGTCCCCTCTCAGCCTTCTCTTGTGAAGGCTGAACAAGTTCAGGTCCCGCAGTCTCTAACTGTAGGGTCTGCCCTGTTGTCCCCGATCATGCAGGC
>NW_017729025.1:157252846-157259379 GCF_001723915.1 Gavialis gangeticus | reverse complement strand
AAATGTAGTAGCAGAAGAGGGGGAAATTCCCTCTCAGCCCCATGCAGCAACCAGCAAAGCCAAAAAGCTTGAGAAAAAGGCATAGTAGAACAAAGGCATAGCTACGCCTACATCTTCCCTGACCAGTGGTTATCCAGCCTCCTCTTGAACACCTCCAGTGATGGAGAGTCCTCAACTTCCCTAGGCAGTCTATTCCACTGCCTCACTGTTCTACTGATGAAGATTTTTTTTCCTGATATCCAATCTAAACCTACATTACTGCAACTTCAAGCCACTGTGAGACAATCCAAAAGTCCCAGAGTCAGTGTCCACTGTGAACAACCCACCCAGTAGCATGACATTACATCAGCAGGCCAGGCCTTCAGTAATCACAGAACTGCCCACAGCCTGAGCAGCAGTCTGGGACACCCTGGAGTGTCAGAATAAGGAAGCTTGCATTGGTGGTCTGTACGCATTGGAGAAGGAAAATGCAGCTACACAGCACACGTACTGGGCCAGGCAATGGTTCCTCAAAGTTGCCACACTACTTCACATGAACTGCTCCTAATCAAGAAACAGCAGAGGTGCATCCATGAAGCACTTTGCGGGTGGACTTCAACATTTGTTTATTTCCTTTCTTCATCACAAATTAAACTCTTCAGGTTTCAACCTTTCCTCAGGATGGGAAGAAGTGACTCAGTAGGCAAAACAGGCTTTCTGCATGCAGAATGAAACTTTAAAAGGATTTAATTATGGACTTATCAGTTTGCATTATGGCTGCTTAGGGGTCTAGTTGAGTGAATGCTGGGAAAGTGTGGCTGACACTGCATGGAAAACTTTCTTTAAAAAAAAACACCTACTTAGGAGCAGATCCACTGCTGAGACAGAGATTTTCCTTGGTGTGGTTTTCTTTGTTGGATTTTTTTTTCAATTTATGTGAGTGGCATTTGTATGAAAATGGAAACTGTGGCTAGAATTCATCTGGTTTTTGTTGCTTCTCTTTCACCTGCAGAAACCAAGCCAGCTGGTGCCAATTAGTGCAGTCAAAGGAACTGTCCTGATTTCACCAGTTGTAGATCAGGCCCATAAATGTTACTTTCTGATACCACATGTAATACTCTGGCAGAGAGCTGTATGGTCATTAGCAGAGGAGGATGACTTGAGGTGGTGGGGGGGATGCATCAGCGTTCATTTAAAGCAAAATGTTGGCTACAGATGACTCTGTTGTGATATTATCTGATCTCACTGCCTCCCCATTTCTTTCTAAAATGCTGTAGGACCTTCAGAAATTAAATGGAACCACAGAACTCCAGCTTTCCATCACCAGGAGGAAAACATTTCAAAAGCCAGGAAAGCCATTTTGCATCACATGCATCTGGCACCAGTAAACTGTACACTCACAGCACCCTCCCCACAGTTGTCCAAGGCCCCATCATGGAGAAAATCCTTAAATCAGTTGGGCTTTTTCAAATCTTGTGGAGGGATGGAAAGACCAGTATTTTACTGTTCTCAGGAAAGTTGCATGCAGTGGGTAAGCAAGGGGGAGTGGTAGTTTGCTTCTGCTTATAAGAGAAAGAGAACTCCCTTCAACTGCTCTGGTTCAGATAAACTGTGCTCACTCATAGCTCCCTCTCCTCCTTGGCTAGTGTTGCAACAGCTTCTCCATCTTCTGTATGAACCTACTTCCTATGACCTTGGCCACTTGTGTGGCTTTCTTAGAGCAGGAATGGGAGGAAAGAGCTCAGATGTTTCACAGTATCAACCCCATTTCAATACAGAGATTCCTTCTTCTGCTCTCAGTTTCTCAAACTTCACCTCCCAGTGATGATAACCTAAGTGCAACGTAAAAGCTACAGGAAGTGCTTACATGGCCCCAGTATCACAAGAAGAATACTGATGCATTTTAGCTGTTTTTAATCTGAGTTAGCAACTCTAAACAGGGAACAAAGTCAACTCAGTGACTTTTCCATTTTCAGAGGTCACCTGTAAGTGCCTTAGAAACTGCAGCTTGGTCACATTAGGGTGGAGTCCTATTCTTCCTCAGTGTTTTGTCCCAAGCGATGCAGAATTCTGCAAACATTGAGCAAACTCACTTGCTATTCAATGTTCCTTTGTTTCTTGAAAAGGAACATTTCACAGGAGATTGTTAATGGTCCCTGAATAGTGTTATGGCTTAATGTAAGAAAAGACTGATGTTGTTCTGTGTTGCATCATGTAGGAAACGTTAGGGTTAGAAAGAATCTGAAAGTTAGGCAGACACGATAGTGCACTATCTTCAATAGTGGACCAGCCTGGCAATTAACCACCCATTTGCAGATTGGGATAACAACATTTTATGGACATAAAACAGTGCAGAACGTATGAGCTGTTCTCTTAAAGAGCTATCATGATAATACTACAAGATTATGTGTATTATTATGTGGCCACTTTCTTTTGCAGTATGAGCAGCTGTCATTTCACTAAAAGAGCTTGGTAGGGTCTTTATGACTAATGCCAAGTTTCAGAGCTTGGTAAGGCAAGCTCAGATTCAGTGAAATTTCTATTTAGGTAAGAACATTGATCATCAGGTCTGCCTGTTGTAAGGCTTCAGCTGGGTAGGGAGTACAGGTTACAGTGGCATCAGGTCAGTGTCTGGATCAACAGAGTGGAGAATGTGGGACCAAGTCCCTAGAGAGCCAAGAGGGAGATCCTAGAAATGTAGTTTGGGAGGCAAGCCAAGATCAGAAGCCAGAAAATCAGAGAACTCGGTGCCAAGTTCTAGGGAAGACCCATGAGCAGGGGCAGGGAAAGCCAAAGCCAAGTCAGGAGCTGTTGTTAAGGCATGCCTGCAGCCTCAGGCTGCAGGCATGCTTAAAAGGGCTGAATGGTGCTCTCAGCAGCCAATCCAGTTACAGAGAACCGGGGAGGGGCAGTTGTATTAGCCTGGGATCAAGGTCAGGCGTGGAAGCTCAAGAGCTTGGCCTGGCCGGGCCGGGCCTACCTGGCCAGAGGCTCTGACACCTGTCTTTGTCCCTTGTTAGCAGCATTTAAACTTTTCTTATTGGCTAAAAAATGATCTTCCAGGAAACAGTCAGCTGAGGATCAGGTTACATTAAACCATTGGAACTGAAATCGGTTTTGACAAACTGGATCTGGATTTGAATGAGATTCAGACACTTCTAGGTTCAGTCAGCCACAGAGGATTTGTAAGTGTGTGTTGCTTCGGAAATACAATATGTGATTAAATACCATCAAATTCCAGGCCAAGAAAATGCATCCCTCCAGATTTTCCTAAAAGCCAAACTCATTAAAGTATCTTGGAAGCAAAAAAGGTTGACAGTAGAAATGGTGCGTTGGACAGCCTTGGTCTTGAGAAAAATTGCTAGATTAATTTCTTTTCTACCCCTCCTCCTCCCTTGCAGGTTTAGCAGCAGTCTGAGTTTTGAGAATGGGGCCTCAGCAAATGGTAAAGTGATTATCCATTAAGACTGGCAGCTTGTGAATGCATTTTCTCATCAAGGAAGGCCAGGAGCTGGCAGTGCACCACCTCTTCCCCTCATGTGTCCAGTACTGTAGACCATTTCAGCTGGATTTTTAGCCTCTCCAAGAAGCAGTGGCTCCTGCTTTAATGTATAATTCCACCTTGCACATCTGGAGCTTTCAACATCATTTTAGCTGTTTCACTTGATATCCCCAAGGGGCCATCTGAGTAACTTGCCTTTTGCTTTGCTGAGTCTGCTGATCTCAGTATTCAAGAGCAAAGGGCTGGAAATGATTCTTCCAAGGACAAGGAAGCTGGACAGTGGTTGTGTACACACATTCAAGTAATCTGGGAGAATTCTCCCAGGTTTGTTCTCTTGGTAGAGAAATTTACCCAGATCTGCATGTACATACATTTAATGCTGAGGCTCTAAAAAGTGAAGAGCTTGCAGTGCTGACATTGTGCACTCAGAGGGGGCAAGTCAGCATGCTTTGTGGGCTTCCTAAATAAGCCTGGCAACAGATGGCAGCAGTGTATAGGACAGCTCTAATTGGCTAACC
Source organism: Gavialis gangeticus (assembly GCF_001723915.1). Lineage (NCBI taxonomy): Eukaryota > Metazoa > Chordata > Crocodylia > Gavialidae > Gavialis > Gavialis gangeticus. Next base: position 157,255,380 of record NW_017729025.1, on the reverse strand, counting down.
CAGACTGCCCAAGGTCAGTCTGTGTTTCCCTGCAGCACAAAGTAGGGATTGTGAAGGGGGCATAATCTGCTTTCTGCTGGAGCAGCACAGTCCAGCGAGGGACACATTCTGTCTCTGGGAGGGAGGGGGGGATGCTGGGAGACTGTGTTATATTCTGAAAGAAGTCACAGCATGTACAGACATTCACACTGCCAGGAGAAACTCTGCTGGGAGTGATTTAACCCTGCTTGTTTTCCAGCACCGTACCTAGACGCCTGGCAGCCCCAGGTGAACGTTTAGTATTGGGCCCCCTTTGCCAGAGATAATAATAATGATAATAAAAATGACCATGTTTGGGTCCCTTTCTGCCTGGGCCCTGGGCAGCTGCCCGGTTCACCCATGCCTGTGTCCAGCCTTTTTGTTCGCCAATTATTTTTTTTCCTGGAGTGGCTATTTTTACCATGGGAGAAAAAACCTGAACATCTGTACACTTGTGATGTCGCCTGAGAGAGAAGTCACTCTCTCAGGAGAAACCAAATGTCTGTATATGGCCACTGTGAGCCTGGTTTTCTGAGGTGCAACATTTTGGGCAGCTGCTTACTCTAGGGACAAGCAGGTATGAAATTACTGTATCAAAATAGTAATAAATTTATACCCACTTGGCACTGGAGTAAACAACAACACAAGGGGCAGAGCAGTGGGGAACCAGGACATATGCTATTTAGACAGTCCTACAAAGTGACTACAATACTTTTGCAGGTCAAATCATGCCTTAGGTTATTGGATCCTTTTTATAGAGAGGCATGAGATTTTGTTTAAGAAATTTGGTGTAAAGGTGCTGAAGGGTTTCCTCAGAGCTTGCAAGCTCACTCAGGGTGTTTGTACTCTTGGCACAAGGATCTGCAGCAGGCTGTGCACGTAGACAGTATGCATGTGATTGGACAGCTATAATTCCAGGGTGGGAAGCTCGGGAAAACAGGGGAGACTGCTGGGGAGAGGGGAGCTGAACCTGTGCTGAGAAGGGCTGCTTCTGAGGGGGCTACTACCAGGACAACTGCATCTGAGAGGATGACTGGCAGAAGAATTGTTGCTGAGTGAGCTGCTACTGAGGGCAGAGGAGCCACAAGCCACTGAGTCCCCAGCAGGATCACCTGGCATCCTTTACTAAAGGAGCAGGGGTGTGCAAACAGGTTCCCCTCCCCACTCTTAAGTTCCCTGGGTGCAGGGAGTCACTGGGAGGGAATTGGGGATGGGGGTTGCTAGAGGGGATTCTCTGGGACAGCTAAAGAAAGTAGCAGGGAATCATGGCTGTGTGGGAGCTCCAGCAGAGAGCTCAATAATGTACAGTGGAGAAGGGGCACTCCAGGTACCAAACACAGGGGAGCTGCCTTGGGAAGTGTCTAGGGAATGGTGTGATTGATTGCAGGCACCCAGGAAAGACTGGAAAAGGGAAGAAACTCTTGTCTCCAGAGCAGCCACACCCAAGGTCCCGACAGGCACCCCCATCTTCTGTCCAGGCAATGACATCGCCACCCCTCTTCTGAGGCAGAGCAAGCACAGCTCCCTGGGGCTCCGCTGCAGCCGCTGCACAGTGGACTACTTCACTGTGGGCAGAGTGATTCTGTGGGGATCTGGCTGATTAAGTGTATATACCTGTTCATAGATTCATAGATGTAGGGTCGGAAGGGACCTAAGTAGATCTTCAAGGCTGACCCCCTGCCCCAGGCAGGAGAGAAATCTGGGCTCATATGACCCTAGCTAGGTAATTGCCAAGCCTCCTCTTAAAGACCCCCAACGTAGGAGCCAGCACCACTTTCCTTGGAAGTTGGTTCTAGATCTTAGTCGCCCTGATTGTGAAGTAGTGCCTCCTAATGTCCAGCCTGAACCTACTTTCTAACAACTTATGGCCGTTATTCCTTGTTACTCCGGGAGATGCTCGGGGGAACAGGGTCTCTCCCATTCCCCGCTGGTCTCCCCTGGTAAGTTTATAGACAGCCACCAGGTCCCCTCTCAGCCTTCTCTTGTGAAGGCTGAACAGGTTGTTGTGTTATAAGTTGCCTGTGTGTTAAAGTTGATAACATTGCTTTTTGCTATATGATAAGTATTTGCTCTACCTGCCTGTATAGATTACTAACCAATTGCCTGTCAAGAATGATGTGCAGGGGGTGCGGGCAGAGACAGAGGCCTGCATCCAGCTTCCCCCACCCAGCTTCAGGGCTGGGCCTGCTCCCCCTCACCCCTACTCTGCCACAGGGCTGGGCCTGGCTCCCTGACCCCCCCTGCTGCCGTTCCAGCGCCAGGCCCGCCCCTCCCCCCAACCTCCCCACTGCCATTTCTGGGCCAGGCTAGGCCCAGTGCACCCAGCCCCTGATACCCTCCATTTTGGGGCCAGGCCAGGCCCAGCATACCCCCTCCACCCACCCCACTGCCACTGTGGGGCTGGCGCTGGGCCCGCCCCCCCACATTCACTGCCACTGTTTCAGAGCCAGGCCAGGCCATGCTGGGAGGCTCCTCCCCGCCTCCATTTTGGGGCTAGGTCGGGCCCAGCATGCCCC
>NW_017729025.1:157234070-157247846 GCF_001723915.1 Gavialis gangeticus | reverse complement strand
CCAAACCTGCTCCCTCCCCCTCATCACTATCTGCTCCTTCCCCCCCACTATCACTAGTTAAGAAAAACAAAAAACACTCAACTTATTTCCCTTGTAAATTTGTTAAATTTTGATTTTCAGTCACAGGATGTTGTTATGCCATTGTCTACATCAACTATCATTGAAGGCAGGATACTACACCTGATGAACCAACAGCTTACCCCAATAAAGCAAATCCTGTGCGTGATCCCATACCAGCAAGCTGCATTTGGTTTATACTAGATGTGATACTACTATCGTTTGCTAAAAACACACTGCTAATACATTTAGTAGCTTGTGGCACCATAGGATATTAAAGAGCTACTTGCAGTAATCAGAATGTTAATGAAGTATTTACTAACATAAACTTAATTCAGACAGTTAGCCCCATTTGGTTTGAATGTCTCTCTTGTGCTCTTTAATGCGGTATTCTTGTCATTTTTCATAATCTGTAACAGCACAGAAGAGGATCCAACATTTCCTGTTGTAGATGCATTTTCAGGAAATAGTGCTCCTAGAGCTAATTGCTTGACCTAGCTTACTAATAGCACCTGGAAAAGGGAAACTATGTCACTGGGCTCTTTAAATAATGAGATTCCATTTCTTTTTAAAAGGTCCATTGAAGTGGTCTCTTCCAACTGGTTGCCTGTTTTGCCAAATTCCCCCTCTCATGGTTACAGCACTGTACCTAGACTCCTGGCAGCCCTGCAGTAACTTTTAGGCCCCACCTTCACCAGAGATGATAATAATAATAATAATAATAATAATAATAATAATAATAATAATAATAATAATAATTTTTGGGCCCCGTTTCTGTCCAGGTCCAGGCAGCCACCCAGTTCTCCCATGCCTGTGCCTGGCCCTGGATGGTGAGACATGCTGTCTGTATGTCACCTCCACAGAGATTCAAGATTAAACCCTAATGGGCCAGGATCTCTTTGTGAAATGCTGACCCCACTGATATCCATGGAAGTTTAGCCACTGACTTCAGTAGGGCCAAGATTTCACTCCACATGAGACCCCTTCTCCCACAAGGCCCCAAGCTTCAATGAAGCTTCAGTGTAGCAAACTGGATATTCTTGAGCAAACTCAAATTTACTGTGCATGTGTACAAGGCCCAGCACAAAGAAGTCCCAGCCTGGCTGAGGTTTCTAAGTGCTAATATATTCATGAAAGCATTTAAATAGACTTTCTAATTTTGCACTTTTGTTACAAGTCTCATAACAACTGTGTTTTTTAAGGCTTCAGCTCCTGGAGTCCTGTGTATGCACGAGAACCTCAGTTTTCATGAAAAATAAAAGTAAGTTCCTAGATGTTACTGTTGTAAAGAAAAATCTGAAAGTAACCCTAGGTCACTTTAAAGGCTTAAGGGTCAGAAGGCACATAAAAGGAACTTTACATTTTTTTATTATGGTTTTAAAATTTTTAAGCCAATCTTCATGATTTTTGAGTACCTAGGCCTCCCAGCCCAATACTACTGTACAGTAGCGTCACGTCATAGTTTTTGCCACACAACGTTAATCCATAGAAGTGTCCAGCTACTGTGCAGTCAGTGTCTTGTGTAGATGTGCCCAGTAAGACTAACTGATACTCCACTCAGTATTAGAACTACTGGGAGAGCTTTTTGGGAAGTAGCCAGCTGGACTGATGGCTCCATAAAGGGTCCCGAATGGCCTGTTCTGGTGCGTACAAAGTCTTGTTTAACAGGTCCCTTTTGAGACCACTTTTTTGCTAAAGAAGAAAATAACCCATAACAGCTGCTTACAGACATAAAAAAACTCAACCAAACAACGTACTTTACCAAAAGAAGCAGAGTGTTAGTTCAACCCGGCTCTGCAGTGTTTGTACAGATCAGGCACTTCAGCATGGCTTTTTGGAGCTTTTATCTGATAGCTGATTCAATCAGCTATTAGATAAAAGCGTCAAAAAAGCTCCACAGAAGTGCCCAATCTATACAGATGCTGCAGAGCCAGGTCAGACTAATGCAATGCCTCTTCTAGGCATGTGTTAGATTTGGCGTGGGAGCATGCCAAGTTTAAAATAAAGTGCGATTTGTTTGGGGTTTTTTCCACATCTGTAAGCAACCATGTGTTTAAAGGTTATTTCTTCTGTTTGAATTCTCTACCCAAGTTGTTAAAACAAAATTAAAGTCCAGTAGTGTTACATTATCAGCACTGAGAGCTCCTGCAGCAACTAGCTGGAAGCAAAAAGGTTTGGTAATTCTTAAAGCCTGACTCCGTCAAGGAGAAGCTGCTAGCGTGTCTCCAAAGAAATGGTGGACTTAGGTCAGGGGCAGGCAATTATTTCAGGTGGAGGGCTGCTTAACAAGTTTCAGCAACCTGTCGAGGGCCACATGGGTAGCCCCACCCCTTGACAGTTGCCCTGCCCCCTGGTTGCCATATCAGGACATTCTGCATTTTGTGTCCAGTTTTGCAGCCAGGAACCATGTGGCACAGCATGGCAGGGAGCCAGCTGGGTACCTTCTGGCCCCGTGGTTCCGAGCTGCCTGCTGCTGGCCCTGACCCCCCCGAGCCTCACTCCCACCTGCTGCCACTTGCCCCCCTGCCTGTGGTTACCACTGCTGCCCTTCTCCTGCCACTTTCCTTCCTTCCCTGCCTGCTGCTTGCCACCCTTAGCCCTGACACCACATGGTTCTGGCTGCAGGGCCGGGACCACATGGCACAAAGGAAGCACCATGCAGTTGCCGGCTGGGCCAGGCTGGCTCCTGCTACACTGGTGATCCTCCCCCCTGCCTGTTCTTACCTGAGTTCCCCTCTGGGGTGCAGGGAGGCTTGAACAGCCCCAGGGCCCAAGCCAGAGGCCTCTGCTAGACAGAAGCTTTTGGCTGGAGGGGCGCGGGGGCAGGCCGAGACGGGACAGGGCTCGCAGGCCTTGCTGCTGCAGCCACTGGGTCCTGCTGCCACTTCTTCTTGGGTCCTACTGCCTCTGGCTCCTGTCATCTTTGACAGGCAGCCCAGGGCAGATAAATACTTTTTTTTTTTTTAAATGTAGAGGGCCCACGGACTGGATAGAATTGTCTGGTGAGCCAGATCCAGCCTGTGGGCCATATTTTGCCTGGCCCTGATTTAGGTAATGCCAGAGATAACGAAGGGGCTGGCTCTGACTACTTTCTCTGGAGTAGGAGTTGTCAAAATACAGCCTGTGGGCCACATCTGGCCTGCAGAGGGGCTTTGTACAGCCCATGGTGGATCCCTTAGTCCCACCTGGCCCAGGCGCCACCCAGCCCAAGATTTCCTGCCATCCCTAAGAGTGAAGCAGATCTGGGGTGACTCCATAGCCAGACTCCATTTTCTGGCAGCTTCTGCAGTGGTGACTCCTTCCAACTAGGACCCACACAGGCAGGGCCCAAGCCCTGGGCTGAGCACACAGCCCCAGCCCTGGCCTACCCTACATGGCAGGGTTGGGGTCCCTGCAGTGCCCACTCCAGACCCACCTGCCCCAGCCACGATGAGTGGTGGTTGGGCAGAAGCTGCTGCTGGGTGCAGAAAAAACAGGAACTGGAAACTGCCTCCCCCTCACCAGCTACACAGTCAATATGAGAGCAGTCCTTCGCCCCTCTTCCCCCTCCCTCTCCTTATTTTCTGTTTCCCTGCAGGCAAGCCCAGCTTGAGCTTCGAAACTGGAAACGTTTCAAAACTTTCAAAATGTTTTGACCTCATTTTGTTTCAAGGCTGTTTCAAAGCCCTTTGTTTCATTTCGATGTTGCTGTTTTGAGCTCAAAATAAGTCAAAACAGCATCAAAACAAAACAGCTGGCAAAATTTTGCACAGCTCTACTGGGTAGCCCTGCACCCAGTAGTGTATGGGGAGAAGGGGTCAAGTGGAAGGGGTGGATTTTTGCCACAGGAAGTGCAGCTTCTTTCCCAGCAGTGTATCTGGGGGACATGGAGAGAAGTGAATTAGGCACTGGGGCAGCCCCTGGGGAGCCCATACTGCAGTGGCCCAGCTGTGTGGGCTTCCCAGGGGCTGCCCCTAGTGGCTTGTTCACTTTCCTGTGTCTCCACACCCTGAGCTTCCCAGTGGTGCTTAGGATGCTGCAGGAGCTTACTGTGCCTCTGGAGGATTTAAAAATCCCAAGACTTTGGAAGGAACATAAACCTTCATGCTTCAGGGCATGAGCCATCTTCTAACTAGAGGCACTAGAATTAGTAAATCAGGCTTTTGTGATAACTTATATGGTGTTATACTACAGTGTTTAATTTTCCTTCACCTAAAGCAGCTGGAACTGCTGGTCACTGTCGGAGGTAGATTACTAGAGGAAATGGATGTTAGTTGCTGAACACTAGCAACTCCCGTACTGCAAAAGTAGCTCAGTGGAGCAATGGTTCATAGCTATGGCATTGAGCAGCTCCATCTGGATTCCTGTTTAATCTGGAAGAGGAAGGAGGGCTCATGTCTTGTACAGCCTTGAAGCCAGTGTTTGAAAAAGAAGGGAAAAGCAAATATGAGGGATATCCATGGGTTTATGAAAGAGGGACAGTATGGTTGCTTGGGACAGCAGCGGACTGGACTTGATAACCAAGGAAGTTGCTTCCAGTCCTGTATTCCTATAGATCCTAATTGTCTTCTGAGCATCCCACGCAGCCAAAGGAAGGGAAAAACTAAAAGCAGCATACTGAACATGTTACAATTGCCTGAGGGAGGTGAGTAGAAACAGGCACCATTCATGTACTCTGAGTTCAGAAAATCACTTCACTGTTTTCTCACACTGGGGTAAGCTCCAAAGCCCTTGGAAAAAAGGTCATGAGTTCATCTCACTCAAGTGTAGAGATTTCAAAGGATTTTGAATCAACAGATCAAAGCTGTGTAGTCTCCTGTTTTAAACAATGTTTTCAAACTCTGAAAGAGCCTTAGGACCTGCCAGCCCAATGTCACTGAGGTCTTCTTCCCTCTTGTTTTTCCCATATGCTTAGCTAATACTGAAGGAACATGTCATGTCCCTAGGGAAGCCAGATGAAAAGTCTATTATCTGCTCCTTTGTACAATATTCTCCATCTTCTGGCCATTTTCAGAGAACATGCTCTATGGCACACGAAACCTCCCTGACTTTTGATTGTCACATTAAGCACTGTAGTGTATAAGCATTAAAAACCTGATACTGGTGACAATGGTAATGAAAGAGAGAGGAACAAACAGGATTCCCAGAGCTGCATTTATGGAAAAACGTTTTTTTTTTCCTGTAAAACATTTTTTTTCTAGATGAAAATAAGGTGTTAATCAGCTAGGCTTCATTAGGAACAAATTTGCTTTACAACAGGGCAAATTCAGAATAACTTTACTAAGGTCCAATGAACCAATTCCGAATTTACAGCAGAATATGGGATAGCAAGATTTGAGGCCATGTATAACTAATTCCAGACACTCATATTCTACCCTCAGTGACATGGTAACCTCTGAGGTTGATTGATGCAACTGAGAATGGAGTTGGGATAAAATTCTCAAAATGCATGCATATTTTAAGTGTATGAGTCTGATTTTCAGTAGTGACATCAGCACTTTGGAGCATATGCCATACTGAAAATGGTTGGAATTTAGGCTCCTGTGCGCCTAAGTCATTTCTGAAAATAAGATGCAAGCTCCTAAGTAACTGAGACACTTCTGGACATTTTACCCTAGTTTTTTATAAGTAAATATATTTTTTAAAAGAAGCAACTCAGAGACAGGACAAAATGAAGGCTAAGATAGTTGCCTGTTTAAGGTTTATATAGCTACAGATGGGAACTCTGAATGAGGAAAGAGGTACCTTGGACCTCTTTCCTTGGATAACTTATATACTTGCCAAGGCATAATTTATACCTTGGATAACTTATATACTTGCCAACTAACTGTTCTCTAACACGGTGATTTTAATTATGGCAAATCTTCCTCTGTCTGTATTATAGAGTTTCCTGATCTTTTGAAAGCTAATAGTCGGAAAAGAGAAACATTCCCAGTGAAATCTGTGTTGTTGCTAAGAAGTAGGGAAAAGGTTTTTTGGAAAGAAGTGATTCTAGGTCAACAGAATCATATTATCCAGAGAAAGTAACATTTTTGCTTAGCATGGGGCTTAGCTCTGTGAGACCACAAAAACTTTGTGTAATTTTAACCAGAGATTACAGTGAGACTATTCAAATGCTTAAAGTTAAGTGACTATTGAAGTACATTGCTATCTTGGGATTAGGCTGTTCAGGACTTTGTAGGGCCAAACCCAGGGAAATCAATTTTCACAGTCCTTGCCCAGCAACAGAACTCATCACCAGCTTTCTTACCCACCTACACACTTGTAGAGTACTGTGTTCACTCTGGGAGCACAACTAAAGAAGGTATCCTCATTTGTATAGAATCCACTGCTCTCCATTCAAGAAACCAGGGACCTCATATTAGAAAGGGCTGCCTGTTGGGTTAAAGGAGAATCTTATTTTCAAATCCATGGAGAAGAGATTCTCCTAGGCAAAGCCTTTTGGAGCTGGTGCAAGAGCAAGGAGTACAAATTCTCCTTCAGCCACAAGGCAGGAGCATTCTCTGTAGAATGGCTTCAGCATCCTTTATGTGGTCTAGGGAAGGATTCCCCCATTGTCTTTCAAGAAGTGTGTATTCCCAGTACCCAACCAGATATTTGGTCTGGGGACTAGCATTAAGATTTGGACTTGCAACCAGTTGTTGTTACAGAGAAGCAACAATTCTGGTGCCTCAAGCACTTAGGGTGCTTGTACACATGATGAAAATGGCACCTTGTGTGGCTTAATGGTGTCACACTGTACATCTGCAAGAGTTTTGGGGGTATTAAATGTGTTTAACAACAAATGACTTGTTGCAAACTAAACTACATCCTGATGTAGTTTAGTTTGCAATGATGCATTGCAGCTATTAGTCAACTTGCCCTCCACCCACAGAAGAGGCAGGCAGGCTCCACAGAAAAAAGGAATGGGCCCCTTGTTGCTTCTGCCTTCAGCAGGCACCTGATGAAGGCAGAAGCAGGGTGGGGTCTGATCCCTTTTTTTTTCCAAGCAGAGCCTGCCCACCTCCCTATGGCTGGGGGGCAAGCTGCTAGTGGGCTGAGCTGCTGATGGGCTGAGCATCCCCTGAGCTGTGGAGGGTCCTGGTCCTTCCCTCCACAGTGGCAGTGCCCCCTGGGGCCACCCAGGTGAGCTGCTAGCGGGCCGGGTGCTGTTCCAGCTCAAGGTCAGGGAAGAGTTAGATTGGACTAGGTGCTGTTTCTGAGCTGGGGCAGCTCCTGGCCCACTAGCAGCCGGCCCTGGTGACCCAGGGGAGTACCGTCACCATGGAGGGAAGGACCGGGAGCCCCTGCAGCTCAGGACCTGCTCAGCCTGCCAGCAGCTCGCTCCCCAGTTTCAGGCAGGCTCCGCCAAAAATATAAAGGATTGGGCCCCTTGCCGTAACAGTGATGGAAAAATAAAACCCCAGCGTTTCAATTGAAAACTCACTGTTTCAGTTTAGGGGGCAAAGAATGCAACCCTAAGGACTAAACCCCAGTCACATGTACAGGCGCCTCCAAAGCTGTCTCCTGCTGCTGAAGAAATTTGAGTAAGCAACCTGAGCACAGAAAGGCAACAAAGAACATGGCAAAAGCGAGAAACATTCCCCTCTTTCAGGTCTGAGTAACTTAAATGACTGGACATATTTTCATTACACTTACAAGCAATAATAATACATCTGTGCTGAACAAAGTATGAAAAATTGCAACCCCACAGGTAATTTGCTGAGAAATTTATAAGCAACCAAACATAAGAGCTTAGAGGAAAAAAGTGCCTCCTTCAGTCATAATTATATAATAGGCACATGCAGCCTGCCTGGAGTCTGAGACAATCCCACAGTGATTTATGAGTGATTTATGCAGCTCATGCTTCCTGCAGTGGGGTCCCAGGGATAGAGAGCAAAACAGAGGATTAAGAGAAAGGAATGGAAAAAAGTTGTCTGCTTATCAAGCTATTTCTTTTAGCATATTTGGGACAGGACTTATTTACTCTCCGAGTCTCTCAGAGGGATCTCCAAAACCCCTCATTACAGAAAATCACCAGAGGTTGGCTCTCTGTTCACCTGACAATCTATTGTCCTGGGCCACAAATTACACTAACGGCCTGCTACATATCATAAGCATTTGCTAGCCATGGGGCTGGAGATTTCTGGCCATGTTAAAATGTAATAATCTAGGTTACCAAGGACTTCTCGGCTGGAATTTTTTCTCCCCCCTACTTCTAGAGACTGTTATTTACCCTCATACTTCTGGACATAAACTGATTGTCTAGGACAGTAGAGTAATATGGAGTAGATAAGCAGCGCCCATTCCCCATTTGACTTGCACTTCCCACCTGCACATTGCAGGTGTCAGTTCTCTCCCTAGCATCAGTGAACGCCACTGCCACACTAGAAAACCACAATTCCCAGAACGCCTGGCACTCCATGACCCATTTATTGTAGCACGAGTTGCTGCTGCTCCTGCATGCTGCCTTACTGGAGAAGGGCAAGAGAGGTCTACCCTGGGCACATTCTTCTCACATTACACCTCTCATCTAAGATGAAGCAAGAACTTTTAGCTTCCTTCTACTCCACCCCCTATGGACAAAGCTAGGTACCATCTTTCATTCTAAGAAGCAGGACACATGATTTTCCATATCGGCAGCCTCCATGGGCTGTAGGAACTGCTGCCATCACTCACTGCCCCATTTCCCCTGCCTTTTGAGGGGGGGCAGGGGCCCAGCCTGGCCACCATCTCAGCCACTGGACGGCAGGAGAAGGACCCAGCCAGCTTGCAGGCCCCTCCTTGCGTGGGTGCTGCCCAAGGGTGCTGCTTGAGGGCACCCTTTGGCATGGCCGTTTGGTAGGAACAGAGGGTCTTTTTCATGTGTTAAGGTTCTTTTAGAATTTGTGTTGTGTTTGCTGGAAGGGAAGAAAAAGGAGTTATGCATGTTTTTTGGGGAGGGGGTGAGAGCTGCACTCCCTCTGTGTAATGAGACCAGAGTAGAGCTCTGGACTCAGTCAGTCTCAATCAGGGAGGCAAAGCAATGGACAGGTGCCACCTGCAGAGAGCCCAGATCAGTGCCCTGGCCCCAGCTGGGCTGAATGAGGCAGTCAGGGCAGCCACAGGCAATGGGTCCCACCTGCTCCAGTCCCTAAAAGCCAGGCTAGACTACAGTCTCCTTGTCTGTGGACATGTGGAAGTTTTTGCTCCTGTCCCTCCATGCACTTCCTTGCTGGCTCTCTGGTTTGGCCCCTAGCTCTAGCTTCTGATTCTGGTAGGCCCTTTGGCATATCTTAATCCTGGTTTGACCTCCAGCTCTGGCGATGGTTCTTGATCCTGGTTTAACCCTCAGTGTACCCTGTCTCCATCTCTGACTCTTGACTAGGGTGGCCATCACAGAGGACAGTACGGTTGTCCTCTACCCTCTATTGATATGAAACCCAGACACCTTTATGTCCTCTATTTTTCTCTTGAAGAGAAAAATAAAGGACATAAAAGGCATCGGGTTTCGTATCAACAGAGGATAGAATATCAGAAAACCAGAATGTCCTCTATGATGGCCACCCTGCTCTTGACTCTGGTTTGGCTCCTCGACTGCCTTCACTTGGACTATAGCTCCTGATTCCAGTTCTGATGCCAGACCTCACAGCCTCACCGCTCTCCCCGCCAGCTCCTTGGGACCCTGACCTGGACTATACCCCTGCTTCTGGTGACTAAATATTAGACAGGACTGCCCTTGCCCCAGTCCATAACTCCCTGTAGGAAAGCGGGTGCAGGTTTAGAGGGGATGTTGGGGAAAGGTAGGGAGAACTCCCCTGGGACTGAGGCTGTGTGGGCAGGGAGTTGGGGACATGAACCGAGATTTCCTGTATTATAAAACCATAAATGGACCCAGGATTTTGTGAAGGGGCTGCTTCAGCAACTGGTGTTGTAGTACTTGCACCCCCACCCCTTGCTCTCAACTTCTCCCCTCACTGGGGGGTAAGAGTCCTGCCTCAGTTCTCAGCACCCCCTACCCTCTGCTCCACAGTGTCTCCCCACCTGATCCCCAACCCCCTTGCTGCTGTGGCCCCTAGCTCAATGGAGAGTGGAGAGAGCCCCAGAGCCTCTCCTGCCCCACTCCAGTGGCCTGCATGGGGAGCTGGGAACAGTGGGAGCAGATAGGTGTCCCTTCCCTTAGCCTGCTCCCAAGCTGTTGGGAAACAGTTGGGGAAACTAGGCAGGAAGTAGAAACCCACCTGCTGCTGTTGCTATATCAAACTCCCTGGTTAACCTGGCTGGAGCATGGCAGGAGTGGCTCTGGAGCTCCCCCTGCCTTCAGGTCAGCAGGAGGACAGCTGTAGGGAAGGAAGAGGCATGTGACTGAGTCCTTTTAGACTGGATGGGGTAGAAATTTAAAACTAAAATAAATAAAAATATGTATCAAATCATAAGTGAATGAATACTGTGATCCAGAACAGCAAACCTATTCATTCCATTTCAGAGGGCACAGCTGAAATCCTTGCATCAGTAGGAGATCACCTGTCAATTTGCATCTTCCATTGGAAATGGTCTTAAGGCCCACCCAGTTAACTAATACTGTACGGGGCCAAAGAGTGAAAGATACAACTAATATTTTTTTGTGGGGGGACATAGGAGATCACCTGATGTTCCTTAGCACTTCCCCAGACATTAGAGAAAGAGAACTAATTTCAAATGCGTAGGTATGGCATGTTAACCAGCTACTTGAGAGAAAAACTGTTTAAAAAAATTCAATAGACCGGCTAAGACATGCATGAAAGCAATCAACATGTACAACAAACCTTTAAAAATCCTGTAATTATTATACTAACTCTATGGCCCCCTTGTTCTTGCCTACTCTATGCCTTTATGCTGAAGAAATGGGTTGGGTTTCTCTGTGATAGAGCTGCCTTCTATTTATGCCTGGGAGCACACAGATACTGCAGGCGAGTGGATGCTCCCAGAGGCATCTTTAAATGCCTCATTGTTTAATGGGGTGCAGCCTGATGCAGAATATGGGTTTCCTAGACCCTGATGGACATGGGTATTGGCAGCAGTCCCCCCCAGACTCATACCACTCCCCAAATGTGGTCCCACCACAGTTGCTGCTGGGTTCTCAGATTCGGCCTGAAGGGAATCCCCACAGTCCGGATCTTGCCCAGATGGGTTAGACACCTCTGCTTTAACTGGACATCTTACTTCTGTGCCGTTTACTCTAGGTTCTATTGCTGTACTCCACTGAGACTCCAGTTCCTTGTCTGTTATCAGGCAGTGACATCTAGTGGAGACATAGATTGTAACACTCACCGCACTCCAAAATTTCTGCTTGACTTTTTTAACTACCTGTTTCTGATTTATCGCTCTTATTGGAGGGGGAGGTTACACTCTCTGAATGTAGTTATGCCATAATATGGTCTCGAGCTGGTAGATCTGGGCCAGTTCATTTGGACAGTAGACCAGTCAGTCTTTCCTAGAGTAGGATTCTTAGATATAGCATTTTACTTTTGTTTCCCAACGCATTATGGACTCAATGACCAGTGTCGACGATTTGGGCAGTAAACATCAAAATGCATGCTTAATTTTAAGCAATCTCATTGAAGTCAAAGTCTCATTAAAGCTGCACAGGGTGTTAAGTACTTTGGTGGATTGGAGAGACTTTTTCTATTTGTCATGACTGAACTCTAGGAATATTCTGAGAGGAAATTAAATGTGACTGACGGTCCTTTGCTCTTAATCAGATCTATTCATTGTAAGTGAAATGAAATAGCAATTTAAAGACAACTAAAACCTGGGTGGAATAGATATGACCAGTAATGTCACTGAAGTAGCTTCCTAAGGGCTTGTCATAGCTGTAGCATGCACCCCGCACAAGATAAACTAGTGTTCAGTTTCTGCCCCAATTAATTAGCATATAGATCTTTTCTGTTAGCTGTAAATGAGCTAACTTGGGTAACTTGGATATCTATACATTATGCTTTGGAGTGCAGCATGTACAAAATTCTTTCTAATGGTTTATGGACTTCCTTAAAAGGAGACACTGCACCAAAAAACTAGCTCCCTGCAGAATCTCCTACAAATGGAAATTTTCTGCATTACACAATAACTAGCTTGCTTATATCCTTTTAATGCAAAAGAGACTACTGCAAGTATAGAACTCAAAGAAGTATGCTGCTAATACCAGGTGAGCCCACTGTTCTCAGCTCAAAGCTTATCTTACTTGACTGAACGTGGCTGCCTCTGCTTGCCCTGCTTCTGGTGGGCATGTTAGTGAGCAAGATGCACCTAGAAGAGGAGGGTTGGGCTTCCAGCACCCCTGGAAAGTTAGTGTTTTCATGTTTGGCACACTGGCTATTGTAAACAAAGCTTTCCACTTTCTAGCAGAAGACTGTCATATTCCTACTATAATTCCCAGCTGGTCTTCCTTTTGTGTAACCCATCTTTGCTTTGGCTTTTCTCCTTTCAGCATCGCCAGTAGGCAGAGAACACATTTCAGCTTTTAAGCATTGCACATATGACAGCAGAGTTGGAGGCAAGGATCTCAGCTGCAAAGAAAATTTGCTTTAGTTAGTAAATCGTGTGTGAGGAATATCAGTGCAGTCTGATTTCTGCACAGTCTTGGGTACAGAAAGGGGTACAAGGGTACCTGACACAGCTCTGGGACAAAGTGGAAAGTGATGCTATTACTGAGATATGGGGTGTCTGCACTGATTGGCTGTCTCCAAGTAATATAGTATTCTGCTTCAGAGAGTAGACAGCGATAGATATTTTAAAGGAAGGTGCAAGAAACCCGACGAGAAGCAGAGATTTGTAATCTGTTTCCCAAAAGAAGGCCCTATCTCTTCCAGTAATGGTTTCAAGATCAGGTTTTAAGTGGTGGCACTGCTCTCTGTTGGTCTCAGGAACAAGATTATCCTCCTTTCCCTCTGTTTTTGATTTCCTCTGGAATTAAACTGGCCCCCTCAAAGACTGACCCCTTTGAAAAGCTCACTGTGGTATCATAAGGATGGAAGGGTAAAGAACTGGTGTGCAAACTAGTTGGTGAGACCATAATGCATGAGCGTTAAGAAAAATATCCAGTTTTCTTTCCTTTGGAAGAAGGAATCTGTCATCCCTTTTTACAATGTCACCTCTACTTCATTGTTTATGGGATAAAGCCCATTGTCTTGAAGGCTACCAAAGAATAAGAAGCTTTTTATGAAAAACTAAATGCCAAGACAAAGCTGGCATAGGGTAACCACATTAGCTGATTCCTACAGGTATTGATCCCTAGCTGAGAGCATGATTATAAAAGAAAAATAATACAACATATGAAGAAAATACCCTGTGTTATAACACACAACGGATTAGACCATATCTGTACTTGGGAATAACCATGATTCTGCAGTTGTGGCCAGCTGTCATTGTAGTTGAACCATCACTGACACCTAAGTACAGACATAGAGGCCCTATGACTCCGTGGAGCCCTCAACCCTAAATTTAGCTGCTCAATAGTTTGTTCCCCAATCAATGCATGGGCAGATAAGTATCTTAAAATGGGATCCACACATCCATCAACCTGAATGCTGAGGGGCGATGTCTAATCTGTGGCCTGGAGTCAGACGCCTTGCTGCATTCTCCTGTATCTTCTTGTGGAGCTAGATACTTAAGTTACTTCCAGTGGCGATGTGTAGGGAGTGCGCAGGGGTACATGTGCACCCCTTGAGTGCACTGGTGCACTCCCTGACTGGCCAAGCTCACTGCTTAGGTGATGGGCGGTGGGGTGGGGGACAGGTGGGAGTG
>NW_017729025.1:157227661-157229070 GCF_001723915.1 Gavialis gangeticus | reverse complement strand
GACATGGGTTCACTGGTGTGTGCACCCATTGAGCTAATCAATGTGTACTCCTCTGAAAACCCTTGACTTGTCCTTGACTGGCCCAGGATTACTGGCTGTCAAATGATGAATGAAGTGAAACTCTTCGGGCACATACAGAACTGCAGCTCCTCAGTAATTAATTTAATTGTGGCTTTTATATTATACTAAATACTCTGTTGCTGTATTGTGTTATATGTATATAACATATTAAACACTGTATTCCTGTAACTGAAGTGAAATGTTTTGGTGGTCCTAGATCCCAAATTTTTTCTTCTGTAGGAAATCTTGACACTTCAGTTTTTTGTACTAGTTCAGGGCTGTCTAGCTTCTGAGTTGTCCCCTCAGTTTCCCCTAGCCACAAGATCTCTTAGCCCCATGAACTGTGCTAGGGCAGAAGTAGGCAGCAGAACCTGGAGGAGGGAGGGGGAGCCTAGTGCCTTTAGCAACAGCAACAGGGCAGAGGAGGAACAGCAGCACCCAGAAGCCCAAGGGCTGAAGTTAACCCCTTGGGAGATTCATGCAACCCAGTTGGACAGGCCTGTCCTATTTCAACACAGAAACAAATGTCAAAATGACAGATTTTTCTCTAGGATGGCATTTCCAATTTTCAATCGGATGTCATTTCCTGTAGCAAATATTTATGAACTATATAAGAGTACCAACCACCTTTACACATAAAAACACATATTCCCTGCTCAGAAAAGATGACAGTCTGAGGGCCAGATTCATAATCCTAAATTGCATTTATAGAATCATAGAATCATAGAATCAAAGAGTCGGAAGGGACCTAGACAGATCATCTAGTCTGACCCCCCGCCATGGGCAGGAATGAGCACTGGGGGTGGGAGGGGTCATAAGACCCCAGCCAGGTGCCTATCCAGTCTCCTCTTGAAGATTTCCAGGGAAGGTGAGAGCACCACCTCTCTGGGGAGCCTATTCCAGGCTCTGGCCACCCTTACCATGAAGTAGTTCTTCCTAATATCTAACCTAAACCTACCCTTCCTCAGCCTGTGGCCATTGTTCCTGGTGACTCCAAGGGGAGCCCTTGAACAGATTTTCCCCGAGTCCCTGCTGGTGGCCCCTGATAAAGTTGTAGGCAGCCACAAGATCCCCCCTCAGTCTCCTCTTGCGGAGACTGAAGAGATTCAGGTCCCTCAGCCTCTTCTCATAGGGCTGGCCATGGAGGCCCCCAACCATGCGAGTGGCCTCCTCTGGACCCTCTCCAGGTTCTCCATGTCCCTCTTGAAGTGCGGTGCCCAGAACTGGACACAGTACTCCAGCTGCGGCCTGACCAGCACCGCATAGACGGGGAGCAAGACCTGTCTGGACCTGTTAGTGATGCCCCTGTTGATACAGGACAGGGTGCAGTTGGCTCTGCCTATTGCTTC
>NW_017729025.1:157220701-157222661 GCF_001723915.1 Gavialis gangeticus | reverse complement strand
ATGTTGAACAGCACTGGCCCTAGGTCCGAGCCCTGGGGGACTCTGCTGCCCACACCCATTTAATGATACATTGTTCAGTTCGAAGGAAATTAGTCCACTCTGTAGTGAAATGCTGCTCAAAGGCTGTTAGCCCTTAGCCCTAAGTGAACATTAGATACAAGCCACTGTGATACAAGATCAGTAGATAAGGGGTCCCTGGACATCCTAATCTGCACTACGCACACATGCAATTTGGGCCCAGTTATTTAAATTTGATTCAGCCAGGACCACTGCTTTCAGACTGAACACATTGAACCTTTTATTAAACTAAGTTATTTGGATTATCCATCAGCACACCAATTGTAAATGACTTGTAAGCTTAATAAGAAAATAGTGCTCCTCCAATATAGATCTCTATATGAACCATACTTTATTCTCTATGAAGAAGAACCTGAATTGATAGCACAGTCTGTGCAAAGTGCAATTTTCAATGTGCTGCTTTGTCT
Source organism: Gavialis gangeticus (assembly GCF_001723915.1). Lineage (NCBI taxonomy): Eukaryota > Metazoa > Chordata > Crocodylia > Gavialidae > Gavialis > Gavialis gangeticus. The sequence continues at coordinate 157,222,176 of NW_017729025.1, read as the reverse complement.
TTTGTAGGGCTTTCATTTCCAAAAGTGTCAGATTCCCAGGTGTTCATTTGCCTTTTTCCTACCCACAAGCACAGTGCTATTAAGTCAGATGGCAGATCCAACAACTTGAGTTAGCCAAGTACAGAACACAGGTGATCCCAAAAGTTCAATGACATTTTAGGTAAGCAGCATTTGTTCCCGTTTCTCAGAACATAGCTATTTTTATTGGCCTAGGGAAACACATTGAACAGAAATCAAATCACCTCCAGTTATCAGCTATTTGTATTTGTTAGAATCCTGCTGCTATCTGAGATTTAATGTTTGTGCCATGTTTGCCCAGCTCTGTTTGCCAGCAAGATACCAATACATAAACTTGAGGCTGGATGATCACACGCTGCTACAAATATTTACATAGGAACAGAAAAATATTTTGTTGAATCTCAAACCATGACTTCTGCCAAATCAGGACAGTTCAATAGTCCAGGGTTTCTAGCCTGTCTGAACTTTCCCCTTCTTTCAAAGGCATTAACTATTTAAGAACGATTTAGGAATTTCTATCATGCATTTTTAGTGTTAAGTGCTATATTGCTTTTAGACTATAGCAAATAAGATTTGGGGAAAGAGAGGGCATGATAGCCCCTTAAAATAACTCTCTCACCTTGTAGATTGAGGGTCTATCATGCTTTATGGCACTAAAGAGGTTTGGCTATTAAACATCCCTCATCCATGGAAGCACATTACCCTAGCTTCCTGACAACTCTTACACCACTGTGATATTTGTAGATGAACTGCTGGTAACAGCTTTGTTCAGTTATTACCAGCTAAGGTGCTCCAATATGATCGGTACCTTTGCTGGCCCTTCACGTGATTTACCCTTACAGCTTCCTTAGAGCAGAGTTAGAAGCACAAGTTACTTTCCAGACTCCTTTGGTTAAGAAAGTCACTTTCTCCTCCTTCCTGGAAAGTAGGGAAAAGAACAAATGCAATTTGTCACCTCCTCCTGTGAGTGACAGTTAACCTGTGCAGTCAGTCAAAGGCACAGCATTCACTCTTGTGGAGGTAATTATAACTGCTACTGTCTGGAGCTGTAGTAGGCAACGCCACCAGGCTGACTGACCAGCTGGGCTAGGGACAGAAGTTACATAAACCAGTTTAAGTGATCAGAAACTGGTTTGAACCTGTAACGACAGAAGTTCAGTGCACATAAACCAGTCTCAAAATGGCTGAAACTGGTTTCAGATAAATCTGGCTGAATGTAGTATCAGACTTAACTGATTTGGGTCAAAACAGTTTATGCAATGTCTGTTCCACAGACCCCTTAGTTTCATAGTTTCATAGTTTGTAGGGTCGGAAGGGACCTGAGCAGATCAAGTCTGACCCCCTGCCATGGGCAGGAAAGGATGCTGGGGTCAAATGACCCCAGCTAGGTGTCTATCTAGCCTCCTTTTGAAGACCCCCAAGGTAGAAGCGAGCACCACTTCCCTTGGAAGTTGGTT
>NW_017729025.1:157202465-157220633 GCF_001723915.1 Gavialis gangeticus | reverse complement strand
GTGAAGTAGTGCCTCCTGATATCTAGCCTGAATCTACTCTCTGTCAACTTATGGCCGTTATTCCTTGTTACTACCAGTAGTGCTCGGGGGAACAGGGACTCTCCTATTGCCTGCTGATCCCCCTTGGCCAGTTTATAGATGGCCACCTATGGAGGAGGGCAAATCAAGGTCCCCCTGGTGAGGGAGGAGGGGGGCTGGGATGGAGGCAGGTGCTCCCTGGCTGGGGCAGGGGATAGGACAGAACAGCAAGTGGCTCATCTGGGGAGATTCAAGTGGGGGGGGGGGGGGCCCCCCCCCCTGTGGGCACCCCTGGGTAAACATGGGGGGTTGCCCCCTGGATCTGTCCATGGGGTGAAGGCGGGCTGCCATGTGGGCACCAAACTTCCTTGCTACAGTACTGGTAATACCTTGTTTACAGACCTTTTACAAAAAGAAGGACTGAGTTAAGATATTTTCAATTTCTGTGCTTGTTTTTTTTAGAAAAACTGATCATGAAATATAGGTTATGCCAGGTTGTGAAGCCAGGTTCATAGTTACCCAAGTTCCCCCCTGGCCAGAGCCACCTTCCTGGTTGCTTAAGGAACAGACTGTGTGCAACAGGAGCAAAGTTAGGTACAGACAGGGAGGAGTAGCTCTTGCTGAGTGAAAGCAACCCTGGGAGAGGACCTATGTATCATAGTAGATGTATCTACAAGCCCAGATCCTTGAAGAAGCTGTAGGACCAATGGGGTAACTAGGAAGGGGATGGCAAGCAGGTCACCAGCACTAGGCACTTACTTAGAGGGGTATGCCAGAATAGCACCCTTCTACCAAATCTTTGCCATGGCAGCCCTGCACCACCCAGCTAAAGGAGCTGAGATACCCTGGGCAGGTAAGATCACCCTCCTATCCTATTTCACAGTCCTCTTAAAAATTTATTGTAACGAACATTGAACTAGACTATGAAATGAGAAATCTGAGAAGCACTGAATATAATAGAAATATGCTTAGCATTTTGGAGGAAATTCAAATGTTCTTTAGAGAATCTTCACAGAATTAAATTTTAATCAGACTATTCATAAGCTGGTATTAAATGTGATAGAAGAACAGCTCCTACAGACACGCAAGGAAACAATATAGAGAAAAAGTTGGTAGAAATTACGAATATGTGATAGGAAATGTTGTTGTCAGTACTATCAACCCCAAGCAATAAAAAAAGTGAGTCAGACCACCAAAAATCATGGACTTGATTTGAAAATTAAAAACATTAATTTAGTTGTCTTATTTGCCTTCTAGGTTTTCAGTCTGTAATGTTGATGATTTCTTTTCTCTATACTCATGAGGACAGGGAACTTATTTTTATTTAAAAATGAAAATTAAGATTCCTGTTCAATAGCATGACTCCAGGAACTGGGCTTTAAGATAAATACCACATATCATGAGACTCCAAATAAATTGCTGAGTTGGCATGCTGTATCATAGAGGTTTATAGTAAAATCTGTGACTGACTCCAGCAGAATCATTTTTAAATGCCAGTTACAAAGTAGATTATTTTTACTTAAATCAGACTTAATAACATAATTATATGAAAATGAACTGATGAACGGTCTCTTTATTTATTTATTTTAGAACTATATATACATATAGTGATTTTTATTTTTTAAAGTCCTTCAAGTCTTGATGTTTAGATGAAAGGGGAAGAAAGGGCTGGGATGAATCAATAAAGAATCCTGCTTTGGTTGCACTGTACATTCATTATGCTGAGTTATAAACATATGAAGAGGTATACAGTCAGCTGAATAAGCTGTAGGGCTAGTTTTTGCTTTGTGGAAGCAATTCTGCATGTTGCAAGAACACGAGATTTGCTTACCTGGATCAGACCATGATCCAATTAATACAGTATTCTGCTTCAGAGAATAGATAGCAATAGATATTTCAAAGGAAAGTGTATGAAACCCCACAAGAAGCAGAGATTTGTAATCTGTTCCCCAAAAGAAGGATCTATCTCACTTCTAAGAATGTGGTTAATTTAAACCACATTAGACTCAAGGCACCCTCTGGAAAGTGCCAGTTTTCACTCATTTTTTGACTATGGAAAAAATAATGGACCAATTTTTCTGCTGCAGGGAATGTGGAAAGATGACAACATGTCAGAATGTTTTTGACGCTGGATTCATATCGTATCATATCATATCATAGAAATTAAGGGCTGGAAGGGACCTCGAAAGATCATCAAGTCCAGCCCCCCCAGGCTGGGTATGAATACTGCTGAGATCAAATGATCCCCATAAGGTGCCTATCCGGTCTCCTCTTAAAGATTTCCAAAGTTGGGGACTGCACCACTTCCTTGGGAAGTCTATTCCAGATTCTAGTCACCTTTACCGTAAAAAAGTTCTTACTTGCATCCAACCTGAAACCATCCTTTAACAGTTTGTGGCCATTGCTTCCTTTTTGAAATTTTTGGGTTTAATCTTGTGAACTTTGTTTAGGTGTTTGCATACCTAACGGTGCTAATAGTGTGCTGCCATGGCACCCTTAAAAGGTCCTCATGGGACCCTGGTTGAGAATCGCTGGTTTGAACTCTGAAACGTGAGGTTTTATACCCTTCTAGTGCTCTCTTTGTTAGCATTGGCCACATGAGGGCAGCAAACTGTATTTAATGCCAAACTTCTATGGTAACAAAAGCCTTTATTGCATTGCAAACTACTCTTCCCCCAGGTTCTCCACACACACCCGCCAAAATAATTGTTCAAATGAATCTCTGGCCAAAGTTTTCAAGAATGTTTCTATTTATGCTCCTAAATAAATTATCTGTTTTCCCACAGTGCTGTATGACTTCCTATTGAAGTCAGTCCTTAAAAATAAGGTCATTTACTTGGGATTCCACCTCAGGGTTCTTTTTTAAAGACATCTTCGTCTATGGTGGGTGTGTCTACATGAGACACTTTACTGCGCAGTAGATTAATCTACACCATCTACACATGCGTACCATTTACTGTGCAGTAAATTAATCTACTGGTTAGTTAGCTGCTACCTGTTAATACAGGTAGTAAACTAACTGTGCATGCATGTGTAGACAATGACTGGGAGAAAATTTGCTCCATATCAGCCCCAACACTAGGGGTCCACAGGGATGGGAATTCCCCCAGTCCTAGTGCTGCTGACCTCCTGGCTTCCCGCAGGAGCTGGGAACCAAGTAGCACAAGGATAAGGTAGCTCTCTGCACCCCCATCCCAGTGCTGCTCAGCTCCCCACAGGAGCTGGGGGCTGACAAATGTCAGGACTTGGTAGCTCTCTGCTTCTGTGTGAAGTCAGGGTCTGGCCGGGAGCTGTCCCATTTATGGGGCAGCTTCCAGCCAGCCCCTGGCTGGGCAGGGATTTCCCTGAGCAGCCTGGAGTTGGCCCACTTCGGGGGAAGCTCCCAGCCAGGCCCCAGCTGGGTGTAGATTTCTCTGAGTAGCCTGGAACTGGCATGGAGCTGTTCCGCTCCTGGGGCAGAAATGGACCAACTCCTGGCAACTCAGGGAAACTCCCACCCAGCTCAGAGCTGGCTGGGAGCTGCCCCAGAAGCACAACAGTTCCCGGCTAGCCCCTGGCTGCAGAGGGAAGCCCTGCTGGGCATGGGGCTTATTCCCATTTGCAGAGCGCCAGGAGAGCTCTGCAGCAGCAGCTGTCTTCTGGCTCCGTGCAAATCAGGACCCCTCCCCATATGCATAGGGCCACAACACAGCTGCAGCTGGCAGAGCTGTCCTGGCTCCATGTGCATGGGGGCTGGCCTGTGCTCCCTGCCAGCCTCCAGGCTAGCATGCTGGGGCAGCTTGGAGCTCCCCATGGCTGCTGCAAGGGGCCACAACAGGGTAGAAGCAGTCCTATACCAGTCTTCTCCCACTGGGAGCAGATTTGCTACCAATACAGAATATGTGTAGACATGGGCCCGGAGAAGGCCTGCTGCACAGTATTTTACTGCACAGTGGACACATCTAAAACATACATTTGATCTGGGCTCAGTTAGTCCCATGGGTGTTTGGTGCCTCTTGAGTCAGCGACTGAGAGGGGGTCCCCTGGGGGCTGATCCCACAGCCCATCTCAGTCACTGTAAAAGCGGCTGTGCTGCTTCTGGAACTCCTGCAGCCACTTCCAGAAGTGGCATGGCTGCTTTTGCTGGCACGTCCGCTCCCCAGCTGGCGGTCACAGGGGGGCACTGGTGCTCCCGCCTGCCTCCCTGCCTGCTGGCTAAACAGGGAGCGTGGCCGGACAGGGGGTGCACCGGCGCTCTCAGGGGGTGCATGTGCACCCTCGTGCACCCCCTACACATCGCCCCTGCTTATTTGAGAGTTAACTTCTGCGGATTAAGTGTTCCTGGGCAGGCATCTACACGTGCAGGGACTAGGCAGCAGATTTGCTGCTCTTAGCACCAAAATTCCTGCAGCCCTGCAATGGGCCCCTGCCACCATGGGGGCGGGGGGGAGCTCCAGCTGCAGCCATCTTCAAAAGACAGCTCCCTTCACTGTTCTCTGGCCAGCCTCTTCCCTTGCCTAGGAGCCACATGCCCAGTGCAGGGACAGCATGTGGCAGGTCTCTCCTTGCCCACTCTGCCTCCCCGTGCTATGGCTGCTCCAGCCCCTACCCCTGGCAGCAATGACCAGTGCCCTGGTCCCCTGCTGGCTACCATGATGGCCCACTCTGCCAATTGCCACTTGGCCCATGGCCACCTGGGCCCACCTGGCTCCCCCACATGCAGCAACAGCCTGCCTAGCCACAGAACCTCATCCCAGGGCCACCACTGCCACTGTGCAGCAGCTGCCTGAATGCCATTGTTGCCCTCCTGGGCCTCTAGGCCTGCTGCCTCTGGGCCTACTGGGCCAGCCAGGACTGGTGGCAGCACATTGTCCAGCACATCTAGGATGACACACAGCAGCTGGAGGCCTTCCACATGACACAAGCTACCTTCTGGGACCTTGTGGAGCAGCTCCAGCCACACCTGGAATGGCAGGACACCAGCATGTCGACACCCTCCTGGCATGTGCCCTGCTCAAGCTGGCCACATCTGCCAGTTTACTGTATGTTGGCCACCTGTTTGGCATGTACAAGGCTACCACCAGGGAAGGCCATCCTGAAGGTGTGCAACGCCTTCCAGGATGTGTTAGCCGACACCATGCTCCGTGTGCATGACCCTCTGGTGCTGGTGGCAGGGTTTGATGTCCTGGGATTCCCCCAATGCATCAGGGCTCTGGATAGGGCCCACATCCCCATCACCTGCCTGCCCCACAGGGACTGCCCCTATTACAGGGGCTTTTACTCTGTGGTGCTCCAGAACATTGTGGACTACCATGGGGCCTTCATGCACGTCAGTGCCATCTGGTCAGACAGTGCCCACAGCACCTATGTCTTCTGGAACTCCAGCCTGCTGGGCCTGGTGGAGAACAGCTGCTTCATGCAGGGGATGCCAAACCTGCAGCTGGGTGCTGTAGCCATCCTGCTTCCTCATCGGGGACCCCACTTACCCACTCCTGCCCTGGCTCATGCGACCCTGCACTGGCCACCTGGACCCCCACCAGGCCCACTACAACTGTTGCTTCGCCAGACCTGCACCCTGGTGGAGTGTGCCTTCAGGCTTGCCAAGGGTCACTGGTGCTCCCTCACCACCTGCCTGAAGGTTGCCAAAGGCAATCTCCTCTGGGTCATCGTTGCAGCCTGTATGCTGCATAACATGTGCAAGGCCTGGAGGGAGCTCTTCTGCAAGGCCCACCCAGGTGGAGGAGGTGCGGTGCGTGGAGTACACTTGGCAATGGGAGCACCACCTGTGATGGTGGCAGCAGCAGGCCCCTCCCACCAAGACCTCAGGACAGCCACGCATCCACCAGCAGGGTCCAGAGCACTGGGTGCAGAGGCCTTGGCCAACCACCTTCTCCAGCACTCCTTGCTCTATCTCTCTTGCACCATGAACTGACGCCTCCCCCATCCACTCCCAGCACCACTTTCATTGCACACATGTCTCACAAAAACAAGTTTTTATTTCCCTCACATCAACCAGAACATCCCTTTCTGCTTCCCCACTCAACAAACAAAGCCCCTCCACCCAACTCACCCACCAACAATAAAAAAACCTTCCTCCACGTGAAAACTATTTACAATGTCCTTTGTGGGTCATCCTAAGGGGCAGAGCCTGGGGGCAGGGGAACAGCACCCCAGCCTCTGGCTGTTCCATGAATGCAGATGCTGTGGCAGGTGCGGACATCACAGTGAGTGCAACAGGCAGGGGGCCCATCAGGGGTGACAGTGGCCACTGGTCCCCTGGTGTGGGTGGCTTCCCCTCTGGCAGCCAGTGACCAGGGCCATCAGGGCTGGCATGTGGCCCTGGTCCCACTGCAGGCAGCTCCGAATCCTTGCCCGCATGTGACCGGGGTGAGCGGCAGGACTGGGCCCAGACACGAGGGCCAGGTGGCACCAGATCTGGGGTGGAATCTGGGGCAGGGGCTCCTGGCTGCTAGAGGCATTGCAGGACCTCCTCCCAGGCCCAGGCAGGGGTCTGCTTCTGGGTGGCTGCCAGGTGGCTGCCAGGGGGTAGGTGGTGCTAGAGTCAGGGGCCAGGCAGCGTGTGGTATGAAGGTGACCACTAGGGCCAGAATGGTGTCCAGCACCTGTCAGTCATCATCCATGGCCTGCATTGCCTGGGCCAGCATGGCATTCTGCTCCCATAACAAGTTGAGCCATTTGCGCTCCAGGGCCAGGAGCTGTGCCCAGAACTCCTGGTCCACCTGGTCCCACGTGTACTCACTGGCAACATCCTCCACCCACCAGGCCCATGAGTCCTTCAGCCAGTCCTCCAATGCAGCCAGCAGCCACTGCAGGAGGACGGTGTGGTGTTGTGTCTGCCTCTGGTGGAACCAGCGCATCTGAAGGGCCCCAGCTGTGGGTGGCAGCAACCTGAAGGCCACATCCCAGATTCCAAGTATGGCCTCTCTCTGGTGTGCAGCTGCAGGACCTGCAGAACCATGAGACAGAAGCTGTGAGAGTTTGCAACCTTTCTCAAATCAGATGCTCTGTACCAGGGGCTGTGCACTGCCCAGCTTCAAATCAAGGGTTGGGCATGCACAGGTGCTCAGGGACCATGGTAAGTCAGGCAGGCAAGCCTGGGCCCAGGCAGCTACTGACTGAGCCCCCCAACCCGCTTGCTCCCCTGGGGCCAGTGGGTTGCTGGGTGCTGGTCACAGGCTGCCTGCCTCCCCTGCCCCATTCCCAGAACAGGACAGGCAAGGCTCCTGGCAGTGCCTGCTGCTGTGGCTCCAGGCCCTGCTTCTCCCAACTCTCCCGCAGGCCAGCCACTATCTGGTGCTGCCACTTAGCCCATGGCACCTGGGCTCAGGGGGCATAGGTCTCCCAGGTGACTAGGACGAGGAGCTGCCCACACTCCCATCTTCCCCACAGAGGGCCTCTCCAGGGAGATGCCCCAGGGACAGCCCCCCGGCACGCCGGTGCTGCACCCCAAGTGTGCTCTTGCTGTGCATCATGGGCAGTGCGCAAGGAGTTGTTTGCATAGACCAAGGGGTGTCTGATCTATTGTGCCCTGCTGTTGCTTATAGCCATGATGCCCTGGCTGCACCTGTGCACTTGATATAGGACCCTGAGCTACAACAGCACAGGGGGCAAACCTGGGCTGCCCTGCAACCTTTGCTACTGCCTTGAGGGCTACCTGTGGCTGTACTACACATCCTTGCTCCCTGAATCTGAGAAGGACATTGCCACTGGCATTGATGCATTCCTTGACATGTAAGAGGCCTATGCCCACTTAGCTGTGGGGGCATGGACTGTTCACTAAAGTTTGGCACAGTATCCTGCCTCCCTGTGTGCTGTGGGGTGGGGAGGGGACCCAGGGCCAGGGGAGTAAGGCTGGGCTGGACTGGGCAGGGAGGGGGAGCAGGGGCAGGGGTGGGGAGGGCCCTCCCCACTTACTGTGTGGCTGGGGCTGGCCTGGTTGGTGGTTCTGCTTGGTCCTGGCTGTTGGCAACAGCGTGTGGCTCCAGCCAGTGTCCCTGAATGGTGGGGCATGGCACGCAGGCACCCAGGCCCCTGATAGTTATAGTTACTTTCTGCTGGACTCTTTCTAATTTGTCCCTATCTTTCTTAAAGTGAGGGGCCAAAAAGTGGACACTGTACTCCAGCTGAAGCCTCAGTGCCAAATACAATGAGAGAATCAGTTCTCTTGATTTGCAAATGATGTTCCTACTGATACAGCATAGTAGGAATGGGTGGATCCAGGATGAGGGTTTGGGGCAGGGGTAGGCAAAATACAGCCCACAGGCTGAATCTGGCCTGCCAGGCCCCCTAAAAAATTTAGAAAATTAATATTTATCTGCTCCTGGATGCCTATCTAAGATGAGAGGACTAAAAGGCAGTAAGACCCAGGGGAAGCTGGCAGGACTTAGTAGCAAGGCCATACCTCCTCCCAAGTAGGCATTGAGTTATTGACAACTACTTGTTGAAAACGATGATCCAACCAGTTGTGTCCTAATCATCAAACAAGGCATTTGTGCAGTCCTTAAATCCATTAGCTTCCCAAACATAATCATGAATAAGAGCAATTTGCACAGCCAGTGGGAGGGGAAGGAAAATGGGAAGCAGAGCATATGTGTTGGGAAGAGTTGTACCCTGCTTGCTCAGAATATTTTGAAAAAGAATTGAGATATGTGGATTTTTCTGTAAAGTCCATCTGTTTTTGCTAAATATTCTACAAAATCGGTTGTAAATTACTTTCTTTTGGAAAACATGCTACTAATTTGTGGTTTCCTTCAACTTACCTTATCTGTTTTAAGATCTTTATTAACAACAAGACTCTTTAGACTTTATGGACAAAATTTGTCCTTGGTGCAAAATGACAGAAATCAGCAAGATTACCCCAGGGATGTATTTGACACTATTCAGTCACAGTTTGCTTATGAACAAAGTCCACAGGGCATTTACATCATTTACAAAAAGTCCACCAACAGCATGAAAATAACTTGTAAAAAGTCTGGCTTAGTTTCTGCTGGCTATCTCGATAGGGGCTGGAGTTAATGGCTGCCTGTAGTTCGTTCAACAGATTTTATTTTTTTGTGAACTAACCTTTTTTAAAAAACAAAACAAAACCCAAAATAGTAAGGTTTGGGAAACATGAAAAACACAGTAACTGCATTCCCAGAACTTCTAAATCCTCACTGAGCTAGTTTAACAGCCCTAAACATTTCTATTTCCGTTAAACATCTGAAAAACTGTTATGGTCAATTTCTTACGTGTTTACCTTCAGAGTCAAAATATTCTATGAAGGAACATTTTGTTGATGATAACCACATACCCGACATTCATCTTCTCCAAGTAAAAGCCCCATCTTTTTCACCTTGTTTTGCTGATATAAACATATAAATGTCATATCTTATATGTACACAGTTTTATAAAAATAAAAACCTAATTTTTCTCTTGGTAGAGAGAATGAAAAATATGACAGGTGCTAGTGAAATTGTTTAAAGCACATCTAGAAAGTAAGCAGACACTCTAAAGATAAGTACAAGAATGTGAACACAACAAATAGAACTGAAGATACAGAACTGAACCTGAAACATTAGTGTTTTATGTTCAAAAAATGTTTGTTAATGATCAGCATTCACTGAGAATGTGTTAGGCAGTAACTGGAGGGAGCAAAAGGAGCCATGCAAAGACTCTTCAGGATACCAGCAAATTCCATGGTAATTAAACCAAAGAAATTTGCAAGCTTTTTTTTTTTTATTATTTAAAAATTCAATAGAATGAATTGATGCAGGGCTGGTGCTTTAACCAGTTACACCTTCACTACACAGAGGATGCATCTACATGAGACACTGAATGTGCAGTAGCCAAATAATACTGCACATGTCTCTGCACTGACAATGCTAATATGCTACTATACGGTATTATTAGGCTACCCTGCATTTGAATCACTAAAGACTTTCACCAGTGCTACTGCACAGTCACTTCGGTTACTGCACATTTATTATACAAACTAGCCAACTGCCCGTCAAGAATGGTGGGGGGGTGGAGAGCTGGGATGGAGTGCCATCACCTAAAGCCCCATGCTTCATAGTTTCATAGTACGTAGGGTCGGAAGGGACCTGAGCAGATCATCAAGTCTGAACCCCTGCCCTGGGCAGCAAAGAATGCTGGAGTAAAATGACCCTGGCTAGGTGATTGTTTTGAAGACCCCCAAGGTAGGAGTGGGTACCACCTCCCTTGGAAGTTGGTTCCAGATCCTGTCCACCCTGACTGCGAAGTAGTGCCTCCTGATATCTAGTCTGAATCTACTCTTGGTCAACTTATGGCCATTGTTCCTTGTTGTTACCGGTAGTGCTCTGCGGAACAGGGACTCCCCCATAGCCTGCTGGTCCCCCTTGTCCAGTTTGTAGATGGCCACCAGATCCCCTCTTAGCCTTCTCTTGTGGAGGCTAAACAGGTTCAGGTCCCGTAGCCTCCGCTCATAGGGCCTGCCCTGCTGTCCCCTGATCATGCGAGTGACCATCCTCTGGAACCTCTCCATGTTGTCCACTTCCCTCCTGAAGTGCGGCACCCAGAACTGGATGCAGTACTCCAACTGCGGCCTGACCAGTGTCGCATAGAGGGGGAGGATCACCTCCTTGGACCTGCTTGTGATGCATCTGTGGATGCGTGACAAGGTGCAGTTATCCTTCCTGACCACGTCCCCACATTGGTGGCCCATGTTCATTTTGGAATCAATAATGACACCAAGATCCTTTTCTGCCTCTGTGCTGACTAGAAGGGATTTCTCCAGCCTGTAGGTATGCTGCTGGGTCTTCCTCCCTAGGTGCAGTACTTTGCACTTGTCAGTATTGAATCCCATCCTGTTCTCATCTGCCCGCCCCTGTAACCTGTCTAGATCTAGTTGCAGCCTGTCCCTCTCCTCTAGCATGCCCACTTCTCCACACATCTTAGTGTCATCCCTGAATTTGAACAAGGTGCTTTTCACCACCTCATCCAAGTCGCTGATGAAGATGTTGAACAGTGCAGGCCCGAGAACTGAGCCCTGGGGGACCCCACTGCCCACATCCCTCCAGGTTGAAAAAGACGCATCCACCACCACTCTCTGGGTGCAGCCCTCAAGACAATTTGTGACCCATCTGACCATGTAGGCATCAACGCCACAGTCGCCTAATTTCTTAATGAGAACGGGGTAAGAGACAGTGTCGAAGGCTGCCGCTGTTCTGCCTCTTGCAGGGAGCCGGGTAGGGGAGCCGAGGCCAGCACTGCTGGCTTCAGGTCCCCCACCCTCTGTCCAGTCCTCAGCATGGCTTCGGAATTATGGCAGTGCTCCCCCACACTTTCTGTCAGCCAATCAGAGTGCGAATAAAACATTACGGACAGACAGACAGACAGACAGACAGACTTGGGCTTTTATAATATTAGAATACTAAATAAACATGCAGTAACCACTGAACAGTAGCATCTCATGTAGATGCACCCAGAGAGATCATATCACACTTTTAAGGTCATTGTTCAGTGCCTTGCATCCACACCAAACTTACTTGGCACATGTGGACCAATTCTTAATTCATGCATTGCTGGAAGTTGTCTTCTTAGTGTCCCACACTGCACTAGTTCATGCCTGGATCCATCTATCTTGGTGTCTATGTGTCTGTTGCAAGATCATCTTGACTGGACATCACCTCTCCGAGTAGGCAGCTAGGATTCCCCCTTTCCATACCAGGAATTAATGAGTTGACATACCAAATAGAAGATATGTTCTCCCCTGCTTCTTGGTGAACTCCTGCAGAAGTCCTGGACTTGATTGTCCGGTATAGAGATATGCCTGTTCCATCCTCTTCAGATAAGAATTGCTAGAATGCAGACATCTGTAGAGCCAGAGTAAATGGAAGTGAAGGGACATGCCCAAAGCTAATCCCAATGCCAAGCACAAGCAGCAGTGTCTAAAGAAAAGGGACCACAAGGTAACACTCCCACTACCTGCTCTTACAATGAGGAACTTGATCATGTTCTTACAAGTGATAGCACTACTTAACCTAAAAATGTTCCAGTGGATATTGCCATGGAGAACACAACAAACACCCAAGACAGCATGGGGGGTGCCAAAGACTGTATGGCAAGCACCCAAGAAATGCCTGATTCATAGATTCATAGATTCATAGACATTAGGGCTGGAAGGGACCTCAAAAGATCATTGAGTCCAGACCCCTGCCCCAGGGGCAGGAAGTCAGCAGGGGTCAAAGAATCCTAGCAAGATAAGCATCCAAATGTTTCTTAAAAGAGTCCAGAGTAGGTGCTTGTACCACCTCTGTAAGGCGTCTATTCCAGGCCTTGGGGGCTCAGTCAGTAAAGAAATTTTTCCTTATGTCCAGCCTAAAATGGTCCTGGAGGAGTTTGTGACTGTTGGACCTTGTCATCCCTTGGGGCCTCTGGTGAAGAGGCATTCCCCCAGATCCTGATGCACACCCCTTACGTACTTATAGGCTGCCACCAAGTCACCCCTGAGCCTGCACTTTTCCAGGCTGAACAGTCTCACAGCTCTCAGCCTCTCTTCATAAGGCCTGTTTTCTTGCCCTCTGATCATGCGTGTGGCTTTCCTCTGGACTCTCTCAAGCTTCTCCACATCCTTCTTGAATTGTGGACCCCAGAATTGGATGCAGTACTCCAGCAGCGGCCTCACTAAAACTGAGTACAGCGGGAGGATGACATCCTGCAATTTGCTTTAGAAGCACCTATGGATGCAAGTTGGGGTTTTGTTTGCTTTACCAGCTGCAACATTGCATTGGTGGCTCATGTACATCTTGTGGTCAATCATGATCCCCAAGTCCCTTTCAGCCATGGTGCTAGCAAGTGTAGCATTGCCAACCCTATAAGCGTGATATGGATTTCTTTTTCCCCGAGGTGAGGTATCTTGCATTTTTCCATACTGAATGTCATCAGGTTTTTATCTGCCCACTTTCTAAGCCTATCAAGGTCAGCCTGGATCACCTGTCCTCAGGTGTGGACGCTCTACTCCAAAGTTTGGTGTCATTGGCAAAATTGGCCAGTCTGCTTCTGACATCAGTGTCCACATCGTTAATAAAGATGCTAAAGAGTATAGGTCCAAAGACGGAGCTTTGGGGGACACCACTGGTCGTGGAGCACCATGATGATTCATTTCCATCGGCTACCATTCTCTGGGTCCAACCTCAGAGCCAATTCCCCAGTCATTGGACTGTGATGTAGCCGAAGCCACAGCTGGCCAATTTTTTCATGAGGAGATCATGGGACCCCAGATCAAAAGCTTCTTTAAAGTCCAGATATATGACGTCAGTCTCTTCTCCCTTGTCCAGATGATATATCACCTGGTCATAGAAGGAAATGAGATGGTCAGGCAAGGCTGACCCACAACAAACCCATGCTGGCTGTCCCTCAGGATGCTGCCATCAGCCAGCTTGTCAAGAATGGTTTCTTTGATAATTTTTTCCAAAATCTTTGCAGGTATTGAGGTCAAGCTGATTGGCCTGTAGTTCCCCGGATCTACTTTCCTCCTTTTCTTGAAGATGGGCACTACATTGGCCTTCTTCCAATCTTTGGGTACTTACATGAGCACCACGCATTCTTGAATATCCTGGCCAATGGCTGGGCCTTCCATCTCCTTAAGTACTCTGGGGAGCAATCTATTAGGACCAGCTAACTTGAAGGTGTCCAGCCTTTCACAGTGTTCCTTTACAAGGTCTATACCAATGTTGGGTATAAATTCACCCTCACCCTGGCCATCCCACATCATGTTAGGTAGGGCGGTCCCTTTGGGCTGGTGAAAAACCGACACAAAGTACCCATTAAGCAGGTTGGCTTTTTCCTGGGTGTCGGTTGTCAGTTGTCCCATTTGGTTTAGCAGGGGTCCAATGTTGCCCTTGCTTTTTTTCCGATTCCCCAAATAGCTGAAAAAGGACTTTTTATTGTCCTTGATATGTGTAGCCAGTTGGAGTTCGGTTACAGCCTTGCCTTTCCTGGTTCACTCCCTACAAGTATGCACCAGTGCAGAATACTCCTCCGTAGTGGTGATTCCTGTCTTCCATCCTTTATAAGCCTCTCTTTTTACCTATCTCACAGTCAGATCAGAAAGGGAATGATCAGGACAACCAGGAACTGTAGGACCTGGCATAGGAATTCTATGGCTGACAGCTATGGTAAAACTACTATGGAGGAAGGCTGTACCACTAGGCCTGCTACAAACTGCAGCAGAAGGGAATGATATCAGCAAGTGTGGTATTTGCAATATGATTGTGTAATTAGATCTTCGTGCTATGCTGGGCAGAGCCAGAAGCCTATCTCTGTCATTAATCTCCTCCTTCCTCACCTCTTTACTTTAAATGACAGCTATTTTGGAGACTTAAAGCATTGACCACCAGACACATATTACTACCTCTTCCCCCAGACACCTCATCATTATATTACCTCACCCTAATCAACCCACTACAGGCTTGTCCCTCACCACCTGCACTCATTCAAGCTGTTAGTGCCTTCTGGGGCCAAAAATTACATAAAGATCATGGCATCTAAAACTGCTTCATTGTTGCTGCAGTCAAATGAGTAGGTAGAATAGAAATAGAAAAGGTAAAGTGGCATGCCATTTCATTAATGTGCCCGATTTTTACTGCAGTTGGGACTTCATGAGGTATTCTCTCCAGATTGGGCTACAGAGATACTTCAAATTTTGTATATAGTTTAAGGCACTGTAATATGTTTGGACTTAGAACAAATAGTGCAGATTGTTGTCAGTTTTCCAGTCCACCCAATGTTGATCTATAAAAGTAGTAAAAGAGAAACTAAGACAATGATAATTTCATTTCTACCTGTTTCAAATGAGCTTTAGTTAAAGCGCTACTCCCCCCTCACCCCCCGCAATTTTGAAGCGCAGGACACTGAATACACAAGTTGCTGTAGGAACTTTAATTAGAGCAGCTTCTGAGAGTCACTTCTCTAATTAAAGCACCCCCCACCACCCCAAAGCATGTATAAAGATGCCTTTAGAGACTAAATGGTTCAGAGAGGTATGAGCTTTCACAGGCAATAGCCTGTTTGTCAGATGCTAGGAATGAACTGGTAGAAAGGGAGGGAGAGGGGAGGGAGGAAAGGAGCTCAGGAATTTTCCTTACAACAGCCATGCATCACTTCTGTTGTTTAGACTACATTCTTTTTTCAGTTGTTTTTTTTTTTATTGAAGAAACATTGCTGCCAATGGCTTTTTCATATGAATATATTCTCTTTCTAAAACTTTTTCTGCAAAGCTTATTTCAGATTCAGGTTAATTCTTAAATTTATATTATCAATTGCTCTGCACCATGAAATCCTAATGAACATCAAACCAAAACCCATTCCATTGGCTACAGAGCTTTTGTTGTCAAAGTAGGAACACAAGAGCATCTATGATCCTGGTCCTTTGATCACAGTGAAAGTTGTATGAGGGACATGGGGTCTGGTGCCTCTTGAGTCAGGGGGGCACGTGCCTCCCGTAACCCCAGTCAGCGACCAGGGTGGAGGGAGGTCCCCCAGCGGCCAATCCCACTGGCCGGGGGGGACCGATCTCACTCACAGTAAAAGTGGCTGCACAGCTTCTGGAACTCCAGCGGCTGCTTTCGCTGGCGGCCGCGCTCCCCAACCGGCACTCACAGGGGTGCTCCTGCCTGCCCCCCTGCCTGCTGGCTACACAGGCCTGACAGGGGGTGCTCCAGCACTCTCAGGGGGTGCACACGCACCCCCATGCATCCTCTACGCGTCGCCCCGATGAGGGACAAACTGAGGCAACTGTAGAGTGAGTTCTGCATGGATTTCTAAGAAAGTTATTTTTGGCATCCCAAAATTGCCATATTCTATATCACTGTTGAGTCCCACCAATCCTTGCTAGATGGCTGAACCCAGAAGAAGCACTGTTCCCAGTAAAAGTACACCAACTAAATATTCTGCAGAAGGAAATGCTTGCTTTCATCCATCCATTTCTCTTCCTCCTCCATGAGTCATATCACCACAGCATCAACATCTGTATGGAATAGCAGAGGCCAGAGCCAAATACAACTGCCTTTGTAACTCAAAGTACATGATCACAGCAGATCATGGAGTCCCACCCCCTGCTCCAGGCAGGAACATCCCTCTCTAAACCACCACAGACATGTTTATAATCTGTACTTAAAAGGTTGCAGCAATGGAGATTCTGCATTTCTGAGGAATCTGATCTGTTGCTTAACCACGGCCATAGCTAACGGCTTCTTCCATGTATATAATCTAGATCTCTCTTGTTGCACTTTATTACTACTTGCCCTGTCCCATATGAACACAAAGAACAATTGGTCATCGTTTAAAACAATCCATTTTGAATTTGAAGACTGCTATCAAATCCTCCCACCCAATCTTCTCTTTTCTAAACTAAATCATCACAATTCTTCCAGCTTTTCCTCATATCTCATATTTTAGATTTCTAATAATTTTTGTTGCTGTCCTCTGGACTCCCTAACTCGTTCACGTCTTTCTTCAAGTTCAGTGCCCAAAACTGGACTCAGTACTCAAGGTAAGGCTTTACCAGTGTTGAAGAAAAAGAACAGGGGTGTCAAACTTGTCCTTGGGCCAGTCTGAACTACAGTGTTCTTCCTAGATCCACAGGTCCAGCAATACCTGCAGCAGGTGTGGCAACCGGAGGTGTAACCCCTTCTGTGTGCATAATCTTGTTGTTATTAATGATTGTTGTGATTGTACTGCTCAATGTTAAGGCTTTCATGCTGTCTGACAGCATTTTGAGGATGGCAATAGCAAAATTAATGGATGTCAGATGGGGAATCACAGGTGTATTTTTAGTTTGACCTCAAAACCAAGAATTTCTTCAGCTTCCAGTAGGCATCCCAGAATGCACAATGACAAAAAATCACAGTGTACAGAGCAGAGTAGCAAAACATGGCACTCTGGGATATTGGTTCAGTACAGTCAAGTGGAAACAGTGTTTAACAAAGAGAATATCCTATCCTATCCTATCCTATCCTAAGTGGTGTGGATGCATTTTAGTTTGCTGTAATTAAAGTTTAGGTGAATAAAATATCAGTGTAGCATTCCTGTGTATATACCATCGGTCAGGACTTCAGGCCCAGAAAGATATTTAAAATTAAAAGTTATTTCATTCACACAGAGACATCCAATTGTGTGCAGTTTGGATTTCTTGCCACCTAAAATGGCAAATGGCCACTGGGGCTTCAGACTGTGACCTATAATAGAAGTGGGACAGACAGCATGGATACCTATCAAACAGGCTTAATATTAGTAATGATTATTTGTTTTGCAGTAGAAACCAGACGCTCAAACAGATATTAACGTCCTCTTGTGCTTGGCACTATAGAATCATATAGTAAGAGTCAGTTGCTGCTGCAAAGACTTTACATTCTAACAGTTTGTCTATACCACAGCAGTGGTGGTTCCTTGCAGGAGGGTTAGGCTTGACCTGCCTGATCAAGTCCATAGGCCCACTCCAAACTCAGAAATACATCAGGGAGGCTTCTTCAGGCCCCTGTAGCTACATCTTTCTTCATTTTTGTTCTTTTACCCTTTTTTATTGTAGGCATGAAAAATAAATTGATTTGGTAAAAGACATGGTATAGAGTTTTAGTCTGCAGTGAAAACTAAAACTAATGACCCTAGTTCTGTAACAATCACTTTGCACACTTTGCACACTAAAATCCTCCCAGCAGGGCTACTGACTTCTCCTCTCCCATCAGCTGTGACCCACATTAGCTAAATCCTGAATGATTGTACGTATGCATACCACAGACATTGAATGAGTCAGGTCAAAAACCAGAGGAAAGGGGTTATAATGCCTCTTGTCCTGATGCTGATGTCTTGGTGCTAGTCTCCCTTTAAAGACGTGAAAATTCTGCCACTGAAAAAGTAGTATAACGTCATAGGAACACTGAATGTAAGACTGAAAGGGATCTCTTGAGCTATTGTGCCTTGCTACCACTGGCAGACACATCATATAATCCCTTTCATATATTGAGCAAGCTTCATTTTAAAGTTAGGGTTCTGGGCCATTATAACTCTATGCTAAGGCAAAACAGTAATTTGACACTTGCTGTCAATGGAAATAAAACTTAAATTTGCTTTTTGCCAGTATTCAAGGCAGTGAAGTATAAGCAACTGAATGGTCATTGCAAACAAACAAAT
>NW_017729025.1:157201145-157202454 GCF_001723915.1 Gavialis gangeticus | reverse complement strand
AAACAGATATTAACGTCCTCTTGTGCTTGGCACTATAGAATCATATAGTAAGAGTCAGTTGCTGCTGCAAAGACTTTACATTCTAACAGTTTGTCTATACCACAGCAGTGGTGGTTCCTTGCAGGAGGGTTAGGCTTGACCTGCCTGATCAAGTCCATAGGCCCACTCCAAACTCAGAAATACATCAGGGAGGCTTCTTCAGGCCCCTGTAGCTACATCTTTCTTCATTTTTGTTCTTTTACCCTTTTTTATTGTAGGCATGAAAAATAAATTGATTTGGTAAAAGACATGGTATAGAGTTTTAGTCTGCAGTGAAAACTAAAACTAATGACCCTAGTTCTGTAACAATCACTTTGCACACTTTGCACACTAAAATCCTCCCAGCAGGGCTACTGACTTCTCCTCTCCCATCAGCTGTGACCCACATTAGCTAAATCCTGAATGATTGTACGTATGCATACCACAGACATTGAATGAGTCAGGTCAAAAACCAGAGGAAAGGGGTTATAATGCCTCTTGTCCTGATGCTGATGTCTTGGTGCTAGTCTCCCTTTAAAGACGTGAAAATTCTGCCACTGAAAAAGTAGTATAACGTCATAGGAACACTGAATGTAAGACTGAAAGGGATCTCTTGAGCTATTGTGCCTTGCTACCACTGGCAGACACATCATATAATCCCTTTCATATATTGAGCAAGCTTCATTTTAAAGTTAGGGTTCTGGGCCATTATAACTCTATGCTAAGGCAAAACAGTAATTTGACACTTGCTGTCAATGGAAATAAAACTTAAATTTGCTTTTTGCCAGTATTCAAGGCAGTGAAGTATAAGCAACTGAATGGTCATTGCAAACAAACAAATCTGTTCTGAAGACAATCAGATTATTTAGATTACAAACTCTGTAGGGGCAGTGATTTTACAATTTGTACAGCACAGCTCCAATAGTACCTGTTTAAGGTACTTATGTGACTCCCCCCCGCAGAATCACTACAGTACTGAGATTCTCAGCATTTTTATTTTGCTTTCAACCCCTCCCTTTCTCTCCATACTCCCTGCCCCACTCCTACCCCCCCAAGGAAGGGAAATGATGTTATCTCATTTCTACAGCTGGAGAACTAAGACATGAGAAATTAAGGCCTAGATTCTCAAAGAGATGTAAGCAGCTAACTCCTACTTAAAACAAATATGTATTAGGTGTCTTCAGACAGTTTGTGTAAGTCAAGTTTCTTCCTCTGTCTGGGCTCTGAACCATGTCTCAGAACTAGTATAAAACAAATAATAGCCTATAATAATACTATTTGTACAAATATT
>NW_017729025.1:157200098-157201134 GCF_001723915.1 Gavialis gangeticus | reverse complement strand
AGTATAAAACAAATAATAGCCTATAATAATACTATTTGTACAAATATTAACAAACAAGTATTCTCCCTATTCTTTCAGGTCTGACACAGTTAAACAGTTATTGACTTGACCAGGGGTGTGTTCAGCCTCATGGGGTTCCTCACAGGTCTGAAAATTTGGCAGTGGGCTAGTGGTGGCACTGCTCCCCCACTGCCAAACTTCTGGACCCATAGGGAGCCTGCAGGCCAGACAGAGTGGCTCTGCGCACTAGATTGGGCATGCAAGGGCAGCATGGGTTCCCAGGGCCCAATCCTGATGCCTGCTGGCAGTGGCATGGGTCCCCAGGGCCCAATCCTGGGAAGTGGGGCAGCACAGTGCCCCTGGGTCTGATCTCAGAATGTGATGTGGTATGGGGCCCTATCTCAGCATGCAGGTGCAAGCCCCTGGGGCCTGATCCTGGCACATGGGGCCAGCATGTGGCCTGATGCCAGGTGTATAGGGTTGGGCAGAGGCAGCACGGGTCCAGATTCCAGCGCATATGGCTGATCCAGCTTGCAGACTGGCCTGCACGATTCATCTGGTCCTCAGGGTCTCTGTACTAGATGCTAGTAGTGCCGTAAGGCAGGATAGATTTACGTTTTATAGACTAAATAAATCAGAGATGTATAGCATGAGCTTTTCTGAGCCTGAGTTCACTTTATAAAATGCTGTGAAAGGATACGCACAAAGCAGTCCATCAAATAGAGAGTTACAAAAGACAGAGAAGGAAGGAATGAAGGGGAGAAAGGGGAGAGGGGAGGAGGAGCAGTGCTGGGAGGGGCAATCAGGTGATAAACCCATAGGGATAAAAGGATCACAAAAGCCCACAAAATCCAGATAATGGAATAAGAATCCATGGTTCCTGTTTAGACTATACTTAACGTACTTAACCTAATCCAGTCTATGGATGGTTTCTTGTTCCACAGTTTTGTGTTTTGCTTTCAAGATTTTGTTATCTGAGAACAGTTACCCTGAGGTTAGCAATTCAATGTCCACAGGGGTTTAAGTGTTCTGTCAC
>NW_017729025.1:157192907-157195098 GCF_001723915.1 Gavialis gangeticus | reverse complement strand
ATGGAATAAGAATCCATGGTTCCTGTTTAGACTATACTTAACGTACTTAACCTAATCCAGTCTATGGATGGTTTCTTGTTCCACAGTTTTGTGTTTTGCTTTCAAGATTTTGTTATCTGAGAACAGTTACCCTGAGGTTAGCAATTCAATGTCCACAGGGGTTTAAGTGTTCTGTCACAGGCTTGTGTGTGCCTTTCCGAAACTGATGTCAGATTGGTGTTCATTCGTAGCAACACAGACAGTGATTTGTGCTTGTCTGGCAAAGAAAAAACTGCAGTGTGAAAACTACTACTGTCGGTTTTGGGCCTAACATTTGAAACTGACCCTGTGTTTTTAGCATTAAAAAAGTATGTTAAAAACTTTATGTGGGTGAATATTGCCTGACCAATACTTCTACAAGGGCAGATTACTTCAACTACATGTTACAGAAGGACAATGTATGTAACTATATCTCCCCAAAATCTCTACCTCTTCTTCCAAATTGAATACGCTAAAATTCTACTCTTCC
The DNA here is from genome assembly GCF_001723915.1 of Gavialis gangeticus. Lineage (NCBI taxonomy): Eukaryota > Metazoa > Chordata > Crocodylia > Gavialidae > Gavialis > Gavialis gangeticus. The sequence continues at coordinate 157,194,590 of NW_017729025.1, read as the reverse complement.
TTAAAAATTACCATTAATATTTTTGGACTCAAATGAGTTCTCAATCCTTGGAGACTGTGTCAAGAATATGGCTTCTGATAGGACTTCTATTGCAAGATTAACTATACCTTTAGTTGATATGCATGGTTAGTTTAGGGTGGTATTTTTCACTAGTTCCTTGACCTTAGAAAGCCCTACAAAGCCTGACTATGCTCCATTCTGCTACTGCCAATATGACCTTAGGCACATGTTGTCACGTTGGAAGTACAGCCCTTCATACTCAGGACATGGTCCATTTTCCAGTGTCCTGAGTAACAGTACTGGATGTTTTTGTGACTGGCCGTAACATGGAAGGTCAAAAACACTGGGAATAAATATGAAGTAAGGGAAAAGAAAAGTTGGAAGCAAAACAACAGGGCAAGGGAGGGAAGTAATTAAGAAGCAGTAAAAGAAAAGTATAAAAATTGAATTTTTAGATTTCCTTAATCACTTACAATCTAGCATTGGGCCTTGGAAACACATAAGGCATGGCTATAGAGGCTTGTGGCTGCCCACTGAGTGGGCCCTGGCCCTTCCTCATCTCCCTAGATGCAGCTCCTCCACTGTACTGCACCTCAAGCTCTCTAACCCACTGCTGCACCACATGCATAAATAGCTCCTCCTCCTCACCTCCTTGGCCCTGGACTCTCCCAGCACTGCAGACTGCCCCATACCACAGTGCTGCATCCCCTGGGGCAAGGGCAGAAAGTGAAAGCCAGAGAAAGGAGAGAGAGTCCAGAGACCCCAGCTGCTGCTAGGATGAGGGGAACAAAAGCTGGAGAGAGCCTGTAGGCCACAGATTAACCCTATTTGAACAGCCCTGACAGACTATTGTCTTAGTCTATGATCCCAAGCTGGCAATAGCAATGGATGAAATCCAAGTGGTTGTGCTGACTCTTTTATATTTGTCAACTGCCTTTCATGCCTTCAGGTTCTGGCAAGATACAGAATACCTCTTGGCTGGATATTCTTTCTGATAGAAAGACCTAGAGAGTAATGTTGGATATTCTTGTTTTGTACAAAGACTTTTTCATGTATGGTGCCAAAGGCATTCTGCTGTCTTTGTCCTTCCCGTTCAACATATATTGCAGGAAAGCAGGAAAGATAAGGAGTCATTGTGGTCTGTAGTGTCTCCAGTATGCAGGTATAATTTTATTTCAGTTGGATTTATGTATCATCCTGCTTGGACACTTTTGAAAATTCCTACGTACATTTTTAGACACTTTTAGACACCTTTGTAAATCTAGTCCTTAATGAAAAATGCTGCTGCCTAGTTACCTTGTGGACTTTTCTTGCAGGGAACACATTTCACCTACGCTCCATAGACCATACTGGTTTGCAGTTTACTTTTAAGGGCAATTTGGTTTGCATTCTGTGTGTCTGGCTGTTTTCTCTTCCTATAATCCCACAACAGATGGGATTAGCTAACATCCTCAGACTAACAACTTCCAGGTGTAAAACTGAAGAAACTGTAAACAGGACATTTGTAATGAAGAATCCTTGTGACAGGACCCCAGCTGCTGTAAATAAGCATTGTTTGACTGAAATGAGTGGAGTTATGTGGCTTTACCACAGGTTCTCAACCTTTTGCACCTTATGTCCCACCAACCATTATTGGGCTTCCCAGGGAGGTGGTGCTTTCCCCTACCTTGGGGGTCTTTAAGA
>NW_017729025.1:157186216-157192436 GCF_001723915.1 Gavialis gangeticus | reverse complement strand
TTGGGCTAAATGCCTGAACTCTAAAGAGAGGTGTTTGTTTTGTTTTGTTTTGTTTTGTTTTGTTTAGAGTGATAAACGTCAAACCACACCCATCTCCTGGTGACCTTTTATAATTCATGTTGCAATAGTTTAAACACAGATTGCTTATCTTACTTCAGAGAAAATGAACTTATTAAAGAAATCTTAATGGAGTAGTAAAATAGATCTCTCCATTCCTATAAAGTTTTATGGCGTGTATCTTTTGGATTCCACTCTCTGCACGTTGCTCCTTCCTGCTACTCTTGGCCTACTCTACTCAAGGGTGCACTTCAGGCACTTAACCTTCCAGTAGCTACCTGCAAGGTATATTGACTGATGACTGTGTATCAAGACAGATTAGTAATTACATCATTTTATCACATAAGAAAAATGGGCATAATAAAGGCAGAACTCATTTGTTTATTGTTAAGCGTGGGTTGAGTCAATATTGCCCTCCCCTACCCACCATATTTAAGGGTAAAGAAAGGTCAAGAGAGGTAGAACACTTTGTTTCAGCCAGATATTATTGAGCCAGCACAGACTGGCCCCGCTCCTATAAATATTAATGACAGCTGCTAAGATGGCTGACTCATGATTGTTCTATGTAGAAAGAACCTGCGGCCTAGAAAATAGTAGATTGGAGTGTGGAGCAAGAGAGAGATAAGCCGCTAACTGTTGTTAGTGGTATACGTAGATCTTGACTGAGATTAGGTCACTCACTGTAACTAGTTGCTATAGTGTACATACTTAGCTTCTTTTCAAATCAATTGTATTTTTTACTTAAAATGTCTATTTGAGTTTAGCACTTTGTACAGTCTTCCAGCTCTGCCCCCATGACCTTAGACAAAGCCAAGTGTGGCCATGTTGAATATTTATATGCAAAGGCATTAACATAGGTAGCCTAGCAACGACACAGGACAATTTCATTACCTTTGTCCCACATTCTTCAGCAAGTGTTCCAGTTCAGCTATTACTAATCTGCCTCCCCAACGGTTTATTGGTGAATAAGTTGCCATGGGACACAGAGTTACCAATGGTTACATCCCAACTATAAACTGGAATCTTCTTCCATTGCAAAAAAAGGAGGGAAAGAAAGCTGAAGAAATATAACTGTTCTTGGGCTGTGAGAAAGGAAATAACATGGAAATTTTTGACTAGCTAACAAACAGGGAAAACATCTGCTTGTAAAAGTGAGCTTGAATCCAAGAATTTCATACTCTACATGCCATGAAGTCTCATGTAATTCAGTTTGATGTCATTCCAGGCAAATTGCCTGACTGTGCTAAACAATTTGAGGTGAAAAAAATGGTAAATCAAGGAAAGAACTCAATGGTTAATGTTATATTCTTTCTACACTGGCTACTCAGACATCCAAATCGGGTACAAGTTAATAGCACTTACTACTGCCTAAGAGCTAATTTGTCCAAAGGAGGCAAAAGTAATGGAGAATGGATGTTCCAGCTACAGACATAATAGTGTAAGCAAACTCAGAGCAGAGAAGCCATACTGTATATCCAGCTAGCCTTAGAAAGGCCATGGGGCAGCTGTTTGGATGTGGTTAATGTTAGTTGCTACAAATATGTTAAGAGAAAGTTTATTTCATGTTGCCTAGGCACAAATAAGTTAGAGCTACTGATGATTATTCAGATCTCCTTGGCTTGCAAGAGTCAAATGGAATTCCTGAGGAGTCCTACAGACCCACACACATGCTACTGTATCTTTGCTGATGGCATTCACATCTTTAGCAATGAGAAACAAGTCAGCTATGGAAAATAAATCTGAACTGTCTTCACTGGAAAATATAAAGGCCCCTTTAGCACCACAGGACTTATTAAAGCCATATTGCATGTTAGGAGGTGGACCTTAACCCAGATAAGAATGAGTGGCAGCATCCCAGTAGAAGTGTCTTAGCTGGAGATGAGTCACAGGACCTAGAAAGGGTAGCAAGCACTTGAATAGCACTCACTGACATGCTGAAAGACTGAAGGTTTTCCTATTGTCTGTCTAATGCTCTGTGGGCAAGGTTGCCAAGTTCACTTATAGTAAGTGGAATTGGGCTTGTTTTTTTAAAAAAGTCACTTTAATTTTTTGAGAGTTGCAGGTTGCTGTTTTTTGGGCTTGTATTATATGGAGGGCGCATATTTGGGGCTTTTTTGTAATAGGTGGCTTAGACCAAAAAAGTTATAGTTCGGGGGTGGGCAAAATGGTGGATCCGGCCAGTGCCCGGACTCCATTTCTCAGCAGCCCCTGCCTGCGTGGCAGGAGCTTGTTTCCATGGACACCCCAGCAGCAGCTACTCTGTGATGGCGCAGGGCTGGGGTTTCTGTGGAGACTGGCCCTACCAGCTTTGGCAGGGCACAGAGCTGCTCTGCAGCTGGGCTGGAATCTTGCAGCAGTGACAGCATGGTCCGGAGCTGGAGCAGAGCCGCAGTCTGCATGCCCCAGGCAGGGACATGCATGCAGCGGATCACGGCTCTGCCCCAGCTCTTTACAGCGGTGACAGTGTGGTCCAGAGCCAGGGTAGAGCTGCGATCTACTGCCTGCATGCCCCTGCCTAGGGCACACAGGGTGTAGATGCACAGCTGTGCCCCAACTCCAGACTACACTGTCACCACTGCAAGATCCCAGCCCGGCTGTGGAGCAGCTCCACGCCCTGCTGCACACCCTGCCAGCAGGGTGGCTCTGGGAGAGGCTTGGGGGGGACTATAGCGACCCCAAGATTCCCTGTAGCCCCCTGTATCCACCCCTCCTAGCACTGCTGCTGCCTGTCCTAAATAGGTGGTGCTAGGTGAGCCCATCCCACTCCCACCTGCAGATCAGCCCCCTCTTAGTCCCCCCACCAGGAAGAGGCTGGTGCTGTTGCTGCCTGCCAGCACCACTAAATGTGTCATTTAATATTATATGTAGCAAAACTAGAACTACTAAAAAAATATAGAATTTGTATAAGCAACCCCATTCCCTTCTCTTTGAGATGGATTGGGCTTGTATGGGTTTGTTTTTAAAGGCAGTGCTGTTTTGTTTTGTTTCCTGCGAGACTCAGCAACATTGTCTGTGGTGATACTGGGGAAGGAGCATGGCCAAGCTACTGGTGTTAGTAACTCTGACAATCAGTGTGAGGACAGTTTGTAATTCTAGATTTCTAAGTGAGGTTTGGTCCCATGGCCTCTCTGACCCCGTTTAATGGAGAGCTGCCCAAGCAGTACTGTGCATCTTGATCAGTTTAGCTGAAGTAGGCTTGGAGTTGTGACAAAGTGGAAGATGTAGCTTGGTGCTCCCTGATTGATGACAGGCAGCACAAATGATAGTTGCCAGAGATGACATAAATGACTGTTTTGCTTCCAACTAACTGACTCCTTTATAATTAAGATATAGGTGAAAATGCTGATTATGAACTGAGACATTGAGACATTTAGGAAATCCTCCTACAAAACAAAAGACCAGATTGCATCATTTTTTATGGCAAAGGTAAACAACAACCCAAAAAATCCGTTAAAAAAACCCTTTCAGGCTTCCTCCATCATAATAAAAGCTAAAAAGGGAAACAAAGCAATTTTTAGAATGTATCTGTAGCTCATGTGTACACCATGAGTAAAAACCATTAACTGTTCTATGGACAACACCTACTTCCCTCATCTTCCAAAATACATTCATATGTATTAACAGACAAGCTGGAAGCTTCCTTAATCAAAAGAGATAAAGGGGAGGGTGTGGTGCTTCTGCTTTCCATTTTCGTGTCCTTCTGACACCTGCAAGTCCCTTTTTCCTCTTTTACCAGGCAACTTCTCTTTCATTTATTGCATTTTACTTTCCCTTTCTTCCAAAAGAAAAAACAACTTCATAAACATGCCTGCACCAGTAGCATGCTGGGCCTGGATTTGCAGGAGGGAGACTTTTGAAGAGCTGAGGCTTTTCTTGTATGATCCAAGGGTGGGAGAAGGGTTCAGGTCGGGTCTCTGGGATGCAATTAATTTGTGGTACATGCCTTGTCTGAGGAATTTATTGTCACCTCTTGCAAGTTGTACCCCCATGCCACCTGCTCACATACAAAAATGACAAGGTTCTTTGGGTGAATCTGATATATTTTATTAAACCAACTTAAAGAGCTGGTAAAAAAAAATTCTTAGCAAGTTTGTGGGTTTAAAAACCCTTTGTCAGGCTGAAAAAGCATCTGCAGTTGGTGTGTGTACTCTTCCTGGGAGGAAGGAATAGTAAAGAGGCCAGAAGCTGGGCTGCAGGCAAGACAGGCAGTCAGTGAAGATGTAAATTGAGGAGTCAGTGGGTGAGAGACAGGCTGTGGGGAGGAAGGAGGATGAACAAAACTGACTTTTCCGGGGGTAACAACAGTTTAACAGAATGAATTTGTGTTTATGCTGCTACACTGCCGATAGACTGTTATTTCCCTTATAGAAAAAAAGGAGGAGAAAAGCCACTTGGATGTTATAAAAATCTGCTTGGGATGTCTCCCGTAGCAGCGCAGGGATGGCAGGCATTCAACCTGGGCAGCTACCACAGCTGTCTTCACAGTTTAAGCTTTCAGTGGCTTTAAGTAAGAAAATATCTGGATGGCGCCATACCCCTGGCTTGCGGCACACTACCACTGGGGCCAGTTATCTACCCTACACATGACACGGCTGTTTTTTACCCCTGCTGTGTAAGTCTCCCCCGTGCATTTCACACCCTGGGAGGGTCACACTGTTTTTGCCTGTCTTGTTTTTCCAGCACTGGCAGATCTCCAGGGCAGGGCTGAGTCTGGCAGAAGGTGCTTCCTGACTGAAGGAAGCCTGCTCCTTTATTCTAAAATTATTATCTATTTCTTTTTTGCTTGCTTAGTCCTTTTCTATGGAAGACCCCCCCTCGCCTTCCCTCAGCAGCTCAAAGCCCTCCTCCCTCACCTCACACAACCCCCCTTCACACGCTTCCCCCGCTCTGGCTCAGCCCCGCCCCCTCACTGCAAAGGGCACCGCCCCTCAAGGGACGGGGACTCTGTGTCCAATGGGCGGGGCGAGAGGGGACGGCCCCCGCCCCGGCCACACCCCCTCCTTGACAGCAGCCTGGAGCTTTGGCCCCGCCCCCGCCGCTGGCGGCTCAGCCAATCGCGGCGCAGCCGGCAGCTGCGGCGCTCGCGCTGGGCGTGTGTGCGAGTGAGGGAGCAAGTAAGTGAGGGAGCTTGGGGCAAGAAGGGCGCGCGCCGCTGCCTTGTTCTGTAGCCGTTGCGGACTCGCCGGTGAGTGACGCGGTCCCCTCAGCGCGGGTGGGGGGAGGGGCTGGTTTGGTTCCCCCACTCCCCTCAGCAGGGGATCGGGCCGCAGTTTCTCGTCGGGGCGGGGGGGATAAACAGTCGGGATAAACTGTCGGGGCCAGCTCCGGCCTCGCGGATTGGCTGCAGCCAACGTTCTACTCCTGCTGCGTCAGCTGCCGCCGCAGCTAGGGGAGTGTGAGGCCGCTGTGCGCACGCTGCCCTCCGCGGGACTCCTGCTGCCGCCGCCGCCAAGTGCCCTGTTCCTGTCAAACAGCACCCCCAGGCAGTGCCATGCCATGCCGCCCGCACCCTCACCTGCACGTAGAAGGGAAACCCCTGTGCAACAGAGCATAGGTCCCTGCGACAGGTTATGTGTATCATGCAGTTGACTGGCAAATGGCACCACAAATTGAGACCAGCCCCGCATGCCAGGTGCCAGGTGATGGTCATGGGGTTGACTGGAGAATGGCACCATAAATTGAGACTGGCCACAATTGCACTATGATTATCACACAGTTGGCTGGTGAAGCCTGGACACATGTGCCAAGTGGTTATTACACGGTTTGCAGGTGAATCGCACCATAAATTGAGACCTGCTGCATGGGAAGGGTGATTATCGCACTGTTCGCTGGGGAATAGTGCCATAGGTTGAGACCGGCCACATGTGCATGGTGATTATCACGCAGTTCACTGGTGAATTGCGCCATAAATTGAGACCAGCCACGTGTGCCAAGTGAGTATCGCACGGGTCACTGGTGAATTGTGCCATAAATTGAGACAGCCACATGTGCCAGGCGATTATCACAGGTTCAAAAGGATGATCCAGCTAGAAAAAGAGCCAACCAGCTATAAAGCTAGTGCTTGAAAAAGTGTACTGACTCTGTAGCTGGTTTCTATCCTTTCATTTGAACATGGAGTAGGGCTCACTAGAAGCATAGCGAAGCAGGGCTGGAAGGGACTTCC
>NW_017729025.1:157173984-157181216 GCF_001723915.1 Gavialis gangeticus | reverse complement strand
GTGAATTGTGCCATAAATTGAGACAGCCACATGTGCCAGGCGATTATCACAGGTTCAAAAGGATGATCCAGCTAGAAAAAGAGCCAACCAGCTATAAAGCTAGTGCTTGAAAAAGTGTACTGACTCTGTAGCTGGTTTCTATCCTTTCATTTGAACATGGAGTAGGGCTCACTAGAAGCATAGCGAAGCAGGGCTGGAAGGGACTTCCAGAAGTCATCTAGTCCAACCCCCTGCCTGAGGCAAGATCATCCCTATCCAAATCATCCTGTACAAATCTGTTATCTAACTTCGTAGTAAAATTACACCATCTATCCGGACATGAGGCAAGACACACACAGCGCCCTAACTTGCCACAGGTAAAGCAGGTGGACCATGGGAGCAAAATGATGCATCTGGTAAGTGTATTTGGAATGTTAGGGGAAGGGGTATTCAACCACCCCCAAGCTCCACAGGCACAGGACAGATCCAGTCCACAGAGCCCTGTCATGCAGCCCATGGGGCTCCCCAAGGGTCTGAAAATTTGGTGGCAGCCTTAATTGCTGCCAGATTTCTGGACCCAGGGGAGTGCCATGAGCTAGAGAGTTCAGCCCATGCATGCTAGGTTGGGTGGCATGGGGCTGACGGGGGTGGTGCGGAGCCAAAAAGTTGAGCATCACTGTGTTAGAGCATTTAAGCTATAAGTAAAGGGCCTGTGGAGCCATGGCACAACAACAACAAAAAAGTGTTACAAAGTTAATCACCTGCAAGCCATAGTTAAAATGTTCCACTTAATTTATACCCTGTGAACTGCTTCTGCACCCAGTTTGTGCCCTGCAGCTGTGTAGGTTTGTTGAGCAGGATGGTAGATTACCAGAATAAACCTGAACTCTGCAGACAGGTAAAGGTAATTTGATACTGATGAGAAGAATTCCCTGGACATCTGTATCTTGATGCTTTGAATGTATGCAAGGTGGTTTTCAAGGAGCTGTTTGACGTTGGCATGTGAGACTCTGAAAAGGCAGGAAATAGCAAGTGAATGGAGGTTGCGCAAGATTTTTACCCAGTCAACTGTTATGTGTTGCTCTCTACACTTCATATACCCCAACTGTGCTTTTCTCATGGCACTCTTTCCTTGATTTGGGCTAATCAGTTTGCTGGATTATTTTAATCCAATAATGGGTTACTGTTCCAATCTGATTAGATTAGCTGAATGGGATAGTGGAGTGTAACCAGCATTTTATACCTGTCAGTACCTTAACTATTAAAATCCAGAAGTGACATGGGAGTGAGACACATCTTCAGACCTCACCAGGGCAGCCCATATAAAACACTGCTCAAGATATGATTTAGTATGGTCTCTATCCTGGTACTTCTGGTGGAGATGTGCCAGGGCGATTTCTGGGGGATGAGGGAGGGGTGGAAACAATAGTGTAGATATAGTCCAAACAACTAAAAAAGAAATGTCAAGTATTAAGCCTGTTTTTTGTCAGCGCCTGGTAACTCATCTGTGTTTTATGTGGCCAATCAATGCACTTTATTCTTGAAAAGGCTGGATTATGGAGCAGACTACAATGGGCAAGATTGTTCTGTGCCTTGTAGTGTCTTTTCAAGTGTGATGTTGGAGTACAGGGAAAATCTGTTTAATGCTTTTAAACTCCTTTTTTCCTCTTAGCTATTGTTTTTCCCGAGTGTCTGGTAACTTGAGTTTCTGGATCTACAAGTATTTTTATCCTAATCATGTTTCATATAATTTATTTCCTTGTTCAACATAATGGTGAGAAATTTAATTAAAAGGAATACTTGTTCTCATTGTTTACCTGTCATCAGGTTGCCATTCCTTTTGGTTGTTTATTAAATAATATTTTGCAGTATATTATAATTTGGAAAAAACACTATTACACTCTGTATTTTACTAATACATTAGTAACTCTTTAGATATATGCTGGCTTTGGAAATTATTAAACTTTGTACCTCTGTATCTTTCTGTCTGCAGTTGAAGAGAGAATTTGGGTATATCAGCTTGAGGAGACAACAGTGAGGAGGCAGAGGAAATCTAGGTATATTTGCAGAGCAGAGTCCAGTCCTGAAAACGTTTCAAGTTCTGCAAGTCTTGGTAGAAATCTAATTATAAGGGTCCAGGCTTTTTAATGCCTAAGATTTGGAGCGTTAAACATGAATTCAGGTGTTTTCCTTTAAATGAGCATTTTATTTTAAAAGGTATCCAGACTATAGCCATATTGATCTAGAGGCAAAAGGAATCAAAACTCATGGAAGAGGTCTAATATAAGATATCACCAACTAGATATTTGCAGACAAATTATTTTATTTCTTTGCAAGCTTGCAGGCCCACTGCCTGATGAAGGGTGAGCATGCCTGAAAGCTTGCAAAAAAAAAATTGTTTGCATATATCTAGTTGGTCTAATAAATGAGATCACCTCTCCCACGAGTTTTGATTCATTTTATTATAAAAATCATTTTACAATTGGATACATTTATTTTGCTTCCTATTAAGACTTGCTGTAATTAAAAACAATGAGTGGAAAACTGTTTTGTTTTTTCAGTTTGACTTTGTGCAGAATAACTTAAATATCAAACAATGTGTTCAGGGTTGGCTTCTATTTTGCTTTCCTTCTTTAAAGGTCTGCTTCATTCATGTCCTGAGGTCTCTCTCTTAGGGTCTTAGGTTGTTTTTTTTCAATAGAGAATGCATTCAAAGTCTGATTTTTAAACTCTCCTGGGATATTAGTAGTGGCACTTCCCATTTTGTTAGAGCTGAGGCAGTGAAAGAGGATCTGCAGCCCGCAGCCTAAAGGACAAGTTGAGCTTTTGTTGTTCTGCAAAGCATTCTGCAACCGCATAACCTTTTACCTACTTTTCAGAGCTCGTCATGTGACTTTTCTGGGATGTAGAGGAGGGGTGGGGTTTCAAGAAACATCAGCGATCAGTTGCTCAATAGCCTGTGTCCTTCAAGTGACACATCAGCTCCACACAACTGAGCCAGGATTTGAAATCTATTTAAAATATGAAGAGGAAATGTAGCAGACAGGAGTAAGATGAAGAAATGCATTAAAAAAGGAATTATTTCTGGCATGATCTATTGCTTTAGATGTTTGCTTGGCAGGAAAAATGTTTAGCTTTTCTATATACAGATATAATGGCAATGTTGGACATGGCTCCTTATACAAATATATGATTATGTGAGCAACATTGGAAAATATTCAGTGTCAAAGCAACTTAAGCAGATGTTAAAAAAATTTGGCATGCAAATAAGTTGGAACAGCCCTCCATGGCTCCCAGTGTACTACACACTCTTCCCAAACTCCAGATATTTAGGAAGAAAAACCTGCTTGAGGATTATTAAAAGGCAGTCTTGCTTCCCTTGCACAAATCAACTTTTTTGTATGGTCTCTTTAAATGATGGTATCAGTGTTTGGATCTGTTTTGATCTATCATTAGCTCACTTCCTTTGTTACTTCCACATCTCTGAGCAGACGGGTAATATGCCGCCCAGAAGTAACTACTAGAGTTTTGCCTCTGTTGGCCCTGCTTAGCAGCTTCATCAATAGCTGTGCCTTCTCTAGCGGCTGGAAACTCTTGTCTAGGAACAGTGGCATTTTAGTTATAAACAGCCTGACATATACAAGTTAAACATTGCAATTCTCTGTAACTGTATGAATATAATAATAGAACTAATTTGTGGAATCAGGGTTCCTTTAATCTAAATGCTTTAGGTGTGTCTTTCACAACAATAAAAATGCCTTCCACCCTCTTCTTGCTGAAACATTTACAGTGTTTCAGTTTTGCAGGGGTGGCTCTCAGTAGAGATCTACTGTGAGTGTTTTTTGCATGAATGTTCAGTATGCCATGCATTACAATTCAGGCCTGTAGTAATGCCATTCTGAATGTTTATAGTGCAGAATCTGAGCAGAAATTAAGGAAGATACATTTTTCTAATAGTATTTTCCTCTAAATTGATTGTAGTATTTTACAGCAGTTTTGTTTCTGGACAGAGTTAGAGTATAGGTAGGCAAGCATGATATTGGACCATTTGTTATGGTGGGATAACTCTGCTTTATTTATGTATTTATTTATTTTTACCATGTAGCTTGCTGCTGTGGAAACCAGGTTGAGTGATTGGTTAAGTTTTGAGAATGAAGTCCTGTGGTACCCACAGCTCAGCCTGCCTCAGTCAAGTATCCCTACATATCTTTGCCAACGTGCTTTTGACTGGGTGATGGGAAAACTGATCTTCTGTGGCTTCTCTGCTTCTTTCGTATGACAAAAACAGTGTCCATATCTTTATCTTTGCGCGCTTTGGCGTTTTTGTTGTTTGGGAGCTCTTGGCTATCAAAGATGATGTTACCAGGGATCACTACATGGAAGTAGCTCTCTGCTGAGACTGCCAGTGAAGGTTTTAATTTTGACAATGGCTTGAGGGTATTGACTTAGGTTACCGGAAGCTCAATTTCTGTCCTGGTGTCCAAACAGAGATAAAGTAAAATGGCTTTTACTTATCCAGAACCAATTTGAATTTGTGACAGAGTTACAATAGTCTTAATCACTCTTCCCAGCCAATACCCTTTTTACAGCTGGTCAAGTAATTCAGATATTATAAAAGCCTTTGTCTGTCTGGTTGTCTGACAGCCAGCCAATCAGAGTGGGAAGAATTGGGACAAGTGGCAGTGTGCCACCATGATGGTGGGGCACAGGGAACGGAGCGGGGGGGGCAAGGCCAGCTGTGCCGGCTTTGCCCCCTGCCCTGCCCCTGCAGGTGGCGATGATGGACCGGGGTGGGGCAAGGCCACCAGAGCTGACCTCACCATCCCCCCCACCTGCCACCACAGGTGACGTCAGTGGCGGTGCGATGGGGAGCAGGATCAGGATGCCACAGGGGGGGAGGGGGGGAGGCCACCAGCTCTGGCCTTGGCCTGCCCCTCACCCCTTCTGTTGTTGCCGTCTGCAGGGCCAACCTGGCAGTGGTAGGGGGAGGAGCAACCCAACATAGGGTGGGTGTGCTGCGGTGGTGGCAGTGGGTGAAGGGGAGGAGTGGGCCCAGGCCTGATGTGGTGGGGGGGCAGGCCTGATGCAGTGGGTGGGGAGCCATGGGCCCGGCCTCATGCAGCAGCGGCTGGGGGAGGGGAGAAGTGGGCCTCCTCTCCCCCTCGGGCCTGGGCCCGCTGTTCCTCCCCCCCGCTACAGTGGCCCAGTCCCCCCCCCAATCAGGCCCGGACAGCCAGGATGGGAAGAGGGAAGTAGGCCTGGACCAGGGGTCGGGGGGCACAGAGCTCCATCCCTGCCCCTCTCCCCCCTCCCCCCCTGTCATTCTTGATGGGCAATTGGCTAGTCCAACATCAAACTGACTATTCGTTTTGGATCAATTCCTTTAAAAAAATAAGTTCCATATTTCATAAGGGACAACCAAAGCAGCACACTACTGCTAGAAGAAAAACAATTTTTTCTTAGAACTCTGCTGATATATGAAGATTAAGAATAACAAAAACTAGTCCATTCTCTTGCCTGGGTGTGTGTATGTCTTTCAGCTATTTTTTTTCCACCAAATGGTGTTGTTTTCCCTTCAGAGTTGCTTTAAATAGGGATACTTCATGGTTGCTAATATGATAGGCAGAATAGTTTGGAGCCAGCATCATCATGCACTGTGTATATTAGCTAAATTGATTTGATTTCTTAGATACTGTTGGATGTAGTGGATGTGTTTGTTTCCACCCTTCCACTCCATATGTGCTCTGACATGCTGAATGAAGACAGTTCAGTGAGAGAAATGGGACTGACCTTTTAGCATTCACACAAATACATTAAGGGTGTAAAAGGTTAAATTGTTTACATTTAAACAACAATTATATTTATGCCATTTTCCACTTACCGTTTACTGTTTAGTTTGACAGGAAAGGCATGAGCCCTGGCTCCAACCCCTTCTGTCTTCACTTTGCTCGTGGTGCTGTGTGGGTCCCAGGCTGCTGGTGGGTGCAACTGACCACTACGGGGCACTGCCCAGCTGCGCAGCCACAGCTTCCCCGGATCCCTGCGGGAAGGGGCTGGAACCAGGGCTGTGAATCTTTCCTGTGCCCAGATCTTGCTGCCACAGGGAGGGAGGTGCTGTACCCCCGCAGGGGTCAGGAGGTGCTTCCTTTTGCAGCAGCAAGACTCCAGGCCCTGCAATGGGTCTGCCTGGCCCCCTTGCAGTGGCGGGGCAAGGCAGGGCAACAGGCAATGGGCTCCCTGCACCTTCCATCATGCTTGTGCCACTGTGGCCCACACCTGGAAGGCTCCTTCGCTCTGGCAGGCCAGGCCCTTCCCAGCTTGCCCTGGCAGAAGTGGGGGTCTGGTGCCAGTGGGATGGCCTCCCCTTGGGCATACTGCATCCTTCCTCCTCCTGCCCATGGCACTGGGGCCATGTGGCGCCTGGCCCAGCTCTGAGGTGTGATTGAGCACATAGTTGGCTCAGCCTGAGAAGGCGCTACAGCAGCTGGAGCAGGTGGCACCATGTCTAAGGGGTCGCCACTGGCCCCTCACACAGTGATCGTGGCCCCATGGCATTCCTGAGGGGTGGTGGCACAGCAGGGATCCTGGGGGGAAGATTAGGACTGCAACTGGAACTGCTACCCTACTGCCCCTCAGGAACACCCTGGGGCTGTGCTCAGTGTGAGGGGCCAGTGGCAAACTCTCAGATGCGATGCCGCTGTTTGTTCTGGATGCCACAGCGCCTCCTTGGGTTGAGCTAGCTGCATGCTCAGACATGCTCAGAGCTGTGCCAGGCCCTGCAGTCCTAGTGCCATGGATGGGAGGTGGAAGGGTGCAGTGTGCCTGGTGGAGGCTGCCCCACTGGGACCAGACCCCTCACTTCCCTTTTCTGGGTCCGGGCCGTAGCAGCACAAGTGCAGCAGGAGGTGCAGGGAGCCCCTTGCCCTGCCTGGGCCCCACCACAGGGCTGGGAGTCTCGCTGCTGTGGCAGGAAGGCCCTGCCTGACCAGTGTGGGGGGCCCAGCACCTCCTTCCCTCCCTCTCTCCCTATGGCGTTGGGATCTGGGCACAGGGGAGGTCCAAAGGCCTAGCCCCTGCCCATGGTGGCAAGGGGAAGCTGTGGCTCTGCAGCTGGGCAGCACCCCTTAGTGGCTCAGCAGTGCCCACTGCCTCCTGTCAGTGACCTGAGGTCTGCACAGTGCTGGGCATACAGTGAAGACATAAGGGGCTGGGGCTGGGGCCATTTCTGTCAGTGGTCACTAAACTAAGTATGA
>NW_017729025.1:157151680-157173757 GCF_001723915.1 Gavialis gangeticus | reverse complement strand
AGGCTGCAGGTGGGTGACGGTGTGGGGGAGGGTGTATGTGTGGTGGGTCTGGGTACAGTGGGATGTGCATGACAGGCTCCCCTTTGTACCCTTCCCACGGTGCTTAGCCCCCACCAGCAGCAGCAGAACATGGCAGCCCTTGGGGCACTTATGGCCCACGGCAGCTGGAGTCCCCCAGTGGCTTGCAGCTCTGGCCAAGTCGCAGGAGCTACATGTGGTGGCAGGGAATGTGGCCAGGTAGGCCCAGCTCCATCACGTGGGGCTGACTCCGTTATGCACAGCTTCCCGCTTCTGTTGGCTGAGTGCTAGGAGCTGCATGTGGTGACAGGGAGGGCCAGGCCATCAGCTTCATCTTGTCGGCTCCCAGCCAAGCCGTGGCCCTCCTGTGGGTGACAGTAGGAATGCAGCATGCTAACTCAACAGGAATGGGTAGGGCTGAGCGCCATGCCAAGGGCAGCAAAGGCAGCCACGGTCCAGATCTGTCCTTGGTCCCATCTATGTATAGATAGTGGTTTCATATGTCAACTTCACTAGGTTTTCAACCTCTTCCTCCACAAGCTGCCTTGCCAAAATTCAGGAGGAGGTACTAGACAATACCAAGGTATAAAAAAAAGGTAATGTTTCCAGAAGGGTTCCATGTAGAATATAACTGATGTGTACAGAACAGTTTCTTAGGCATGCATGAGCTGGCAACAGATCTTCAGTCTTATTGCACTTGTGACAAATTACTTTTCCTTGGTTCATCAACTTAGTTTGATCAACTTTGTAGATTCAACTTTTTACCCTGAATAATGCTTGAAATATTGCTTCCCTGAATGGGGTAGCATTGACAGCACTAGATGAGCTCCAGTTATGAGTGGGTGATGTAAGCATAGAAAGGATCAGAGCTGTGGTTTGAACCCCAGGACTGCATGAAAATAAGATAATTTTAAAATTGGTGTTGAGTGACCTGAGGGGGCTTTATTTAAGGAGTCCCTTTGCTCAAACAACCCTACCTGGAGCACTAACCCCTCTCTGAAGTTGCATGAGTCTCAGTGATATTAAAGGATAGCCAGCATAAAGATTTTAGAGGCCTTGAAAAATGTTAGATGACCTCAGGCTTAATTATAGTGGTGCTCCCATTCTGATATAATTGTTTCACTAGGAAGTCTGTCAATTTAGCTTAGTTCTAATCCAAGTGAAATGGTAGTTAAACCTCATGTTTCTTTGATTCAGTATGAATATCTGAAACATTTTGTTTATGCCCCTGCCATTTCTATCTCAATTCCTTTTATTCTATCTTCATGACAATGCCATCAGTCATCTGATAGGCAGAGCATATTGGTAGTTAAATGAGTTTCTATTGTAGGAAAATTTGTTTAAGACAATTCTCTGAAGTAAACATTTGTCTTTGATTCAGAAAGTTTCTTTCAACACTGTTGTATGTTTGCTTAATCTTCTGGAAAGACAACTTCTCAGTCATTTGCAGTAAATAGTTGCAGTGACAGAAATTGATTGGAGTGAGGATTCTTGCTGAAGTTGAGTAGGGTAATTAGGTAAGACTAAGGATAAGTAGAATGTGAGGAAAACAAAGTGCTTCTCTGAAATGGAATTTTTAAGTGGATAATAGTGTCTAAGCAGTCTTTACAGGCTTGTTTAGAAGTCGGCTCTTTCAAGGATACAAATCATATGACAAGTGAATGAAACATCTTCCTTGATTCTGGTTTTAGTTTCTTGCTGCCTTTTTTTTTTTAACCTGGAAACTATAATACTTGTTACTTCCCTGTAATATATAACTAATAGAACATTTTGTGTTTTACTATGTGGATCTCCAGTTAAGTGCTTTGGAGTCAACCGCTTCTTCACATTGTCTACTGAGAAGTCTTGTTCTATAACAGGATCTGTGGGAACCAGGCTTCTTGGTGCACCACAAAGTAGCCTCACACCAATCTCTTTTCTTTTCTTTCTGCTTTGTGCTGTGTGTTCCCTGACCAAACTGATGCTTTGCTTTCTGCTTCCTGCCTGATCTTCTGCTCAGCTTTCTGCTCCCTACCCTATCTGTAGGCTTGGCAGAATTCAATTTTTTTATTATTTCACCATCTAAAATCAGTGTTTATTTTTAAGCATTTGTTTTGATTTTTTTATGGAATGACATTTTCTGGATTGCACAACTTAGGGGTGTTTTTTTATTGTTATTGATTCAGTGCACACAGGCACATGCAGTAGCTGCTGCAGCAGCTGAGGGCCATGCCAGTAAGGCTGTATTGGGAGTGCTTGGCTCCCAGGAAGTGCCAGTAGGGCTGTGCCAGTAAAACTGTGCTTGGCCAAACTCCCATGGAGCTTTGCCTGGCCTCCACAGAAGTTTGGCCCCTGCCCTAATCACTCAGTTGCTAGGCCAGGCTGAGTTTTGTGGGAGTTTGGCCCCTCTCCCAATCACCAGGCTGGGACCTGGTCAGAGGTGAGCAGCTACCAGCACCAGGCTCCCCACTGCTACCTCACCCCTCCACCCCCTTCCAGCACAGCCCTACCAGCATGACCTCCAGCTCTTGCAGCAGCTGCCATGTGTGTTCATGTGCGCACGTGCTCATGCCTGCACGCGCGCAGCACCCCCTGCCCCAGATTTCCTTACCTCCATCCCAGAATGTATGTATTTTTTTACATCTCCTTTATGTAACTGTCGATGATTACCAACAAATATTTTTCCGTCAGTTTGCAAGTGTCAGATGAACTCAATGTTTATTGATTAAAAAAAATCAAATCCTGCCAAGCCTACTTATCTGGCATTCGTCTGTCTGCCCCTCCCTAGTCTGCTGCAAGCCACACACGCGGACTTCCGGTGTCACTTGTAGCACCTGTGCCACAGGTTGACCATCCTAGTTGTAGGACAAGACTTCTAGCGCTGATTGAGAAGCCCAGCAAGAGGTGTTCAGTTAACCTTCCAAATAATTAAATGTGGGTATGTATATACCATTGCTAGGCCACGCATCACTATTACAGTGCATCCCTAGATTATCTGCACAGCAAACTGGTTACTGACATTTTGATGTTATGCTATTATACATGTCCTGGTGACTAGCAACAATGACAAGCAAACTAGTAGAAATGAGGTCCAGAACCTCATATCATGTCATAAATGGATGGTAGGGCATGAGGAAGGCAATAAGAAAATGAAAATGAAGAGAAACTGCTGCACTTCTCATGGATCTTTTTGCGGTTCACTTATCCAAATGAAATTTGCTATTTGCCTTGGGCTTTCCTAGGGAGATTAGGTAACTGAGAATGTACTGTAACACCAGGGAAGCTAAAATGATTAGTATTATTATGGTGAAAACATTAGAGAGAATCCCAGTGTAGTCACAGCTTTGAGGTGGGGGGAATGGGGCTCAAGTGGTGGGGGGTGGAAAGGATTTGGGTCAGGCTTCTTGATTCCGTCTACTGCCTCCCCTCCTACTGGTGCATGAGATGCTGCAGTGGTTGGGGGGGATGAATTTAACCTCCAATAGATTCTATAAATGGACAATAATGAAAAATTATAAATTTATTCATGTATAGAAACTAATTACTGGGCAGTCGTCTTAAAATCAAAGTCATCTTGGATTCTGGCGATATTCTCTAATACTTCATATAAAGGACCATGTTTAAAAAGTCACCAACATGAAAGATCACATTTTAATTTGTGAAAAAAAGTTTATAATGAAAGTTGGTGAGGGGCCTGGGTCAGCATTGAGTATCTGCTTTTGCAAACACACATGCAGACCAACAGTTCAATATGAGCTACATTTAAATGGTAAGTTAGGAATCTGAATCGGTAATAAGTATAAATGCGAGTCAGGAGCAGCAGGCAGATTGAAAGCAGTGCTTCATGTTGCACTCAAATTTGTGCAAAAGATGTTCTTAAACTCAGCAAGAGAATAGGGAAAACCCTAAATCAGGACTGTCAAAAATATGGTCCCAAGACCAGATCCAGCCCATGGAAATGGGTCCTCCAGCCCTTGGATTTCTTCATGGGGTTGGAAATTTGGCTCCAGGACAAGTAGTGACTGTTGATTGGTGTGGCTTCTGGAGCCTCAGCAATTCATGCTGCTGCTGCTGCTGCTGCTTCTTGTGTGGGCTGTAACAGGAGTGTGTAGCCATGTTATATGTGGAGCTGTCCATGGGATGGAATTGGCAGTGGGTGAAGCAGCCACCGTCAGGGATTCTAGAGCCATAGCAATTAATGCTGGTACCACCAGTTTTCTGGTTTTATGGGCCAGATAACTTAATCCCACAGGGACAGATGACTTTGACACCCACCTTGTTTAAAAAGGAAATAGAAACTTCTGGACGTTATAATTAAAATGTTAATAAAATGTAATTTTAAAAATCTTAACTTGTCCATGTAACTTCAAATCAATAACTTTATGCGGGTACCTTGCCATTCGGTTGAAATCTAGGTCTTCCCTGTGGGCCTTGAACACTGGGTTATATGAGAATAAAGTACAATCTGGTTAATTTGTCACTCCAGGGGTATCCATCAGAAGGTATTCATTCTCAACTTTGTGAAATCTATTTTGCATGTCATAGCAATTATTAGTTAAGAATGATTTTTGACATTTATAAGGGGAAAAAATCCAAGTGCAACTTGTATGCTGTATGGCATGCTAAATGAGAACTGTACAATTGTACAGAAAAATGCTTACTATATAATTTCGTACTGGAAAAATTCAGAGGGTTCACTGCAAAACAGTTACACAATTGAGATAGTACATGATGTAATAAATAAAAAATACTAGTATTTGCGTCTTGTTGAGCCAAGAAAAACTGAACCATGTCCAATGCTTTGGGATCACCAGCTGGCTTGACGGGTGCTATGGAGGGCACAGGTTAGTGCCTTTCATGCTGCCTAATTATCAGGAGAAAATTTATATTGTCATGTAATGTGTATATATACATGTGGAAATGACTAGCTCTGCCTTAACAACTGACAGGTTAGCCAAAATGTTTTGTACTAATCCAGTAGCACTGGTAGAGATTCAGTGCACTGACTAATAAGACCATTGTGACAAGTTATCCCAATGACTAATAAACCAGAATACACTGTATGATCCCATGGGCAGGTGAGTGCAAAATGACGGGATCTGACCTGGGGGGAGTCAGTTTCTCCAGCTCCTGCATTGTGCTGGGCAGGTGGGCACATCCTGGCCCTGTCCGCATCTTATACCAACTCCTGGCACATGCGCTGGTGGGTGCTGGCATCATCTGTGGATGTTGTTAGCAGGTTCCAGGTGGGGGTTGTGACATCCGTCTGGGTCCACAGTTGCGGTCCTGGGCAGTCTCCCTGATCCCCACTGGGAACTTGATGGCAGTGTCAGTAGTTGAATCCGACGGCCACCCAGTTCTGCTTCTGGCACTCACAGCAGGAGTGTAAGCTGCAGGGCCCAGACATTGTGCCTCAGGGCATGTGGGGACAGTTTAGGCGGGGAGAGAGAGAGATGTCCCATAAAAGGACACCAAACTCATTAAGTGGCCCTCCAGCCATAATTACCCATCCCTAATCTATACCCTATTGTGCCTGAAATCCCAGCTTCAGTTTGGTTCTTCCTCCTTGGTTTTTGCTGCCCATCATCTTGATAAACTTGATACTCATTTAGTTAGGATCAAAAAAAAATCCAAGAGGACAAATTAATAGATTTTGGATCCTCTGCAAAACCCAAACAGAAACTGACATTTGAGGGCTACTCAGTAACTGATGCACAATCATGTTTAAGAAAATCATTAGTACAAAAGCCAGCTCTTTACATTGGTGTAAAAGGGTATTGTATTTTTATATAATAAAATGGTTAATTGTTTCTATGAGAGATGGCTGTTTTGAGACTCTGAACTTGTCTTATAAAATATAAGTCCTCTTTTTTTTTTAAAGAATAAATTAAGACTTTTTTATTTTTTACTTTCAGCATTTACTTTTCAACCTATTTATAAGACTTGGAGAGAAAGCAGAGCAGAACACTGACTCGCATTTTTTTAAGCAGCTGGAAGTTGAAATGCAGATAAATGATGCTAGCAGCCAGTGAGTGTGTGCACCTGTCTTCTCATTTAGGTCATATGGCATTTATGGAACATTAAATCCAGGTGAAGATGCTGTGAATAAGGCTAATTTTTGTTAGGAGGAGCCTTGCTGTATAAAAACAAGCCACTGGTATATAGAAAAGGTTCTTACCACTAAAATGTGTAACTGATTGTGAAGTGGGTTTGCATATGAAAGAGTCATTTTTAATATTGGCACTAGGTATGTTATGCTTTAGTTGTTGCAGTTTCACTGCCAGCTGAAAAGTCTAAGTTAAGTAAACTGCTATAGAATGAAATGACATAATTTGTGCACTTTGTGGAGATGACATTGAAAGTCTGTACTAAGGCACACCTACAAGCAGCAATAACAAGTAGCTGGAAAGAACTGAAGTGTAACCTGTTAGCATTCTTTGATCAACTTTAAATCTGTAGAATCTCAAACTTTATTTTAAGTCTGCGTGGGTCAGTTGTTTATATGAGATGTTGAAAGCTATAAGGATTATTCAGAAAATTGTTTTGGCTTTCTAGACAACTTTTGGTTCTGTTAGGAAAAAATGTGGTAACCACATCTGGGCATAATACTTCTTAGTTGGTTCCTCTAACCAGGTTTTTAAGCTTAATTTCTTAATAGTTAAATGTATTTAAATTCTGTTTCAGAAATCTTCCATTTTAGTTTTCCCATCTGTTAGGGGTAGTAGCTCCTTAGACAAAGGAGTTGTTAGGTTTAATCAGTAATGTTGCCAAGTGCTTTAAAAGGTCTGTATACTGCTAAGTGCTATGTGATAGGTGTGTTCAGCTGCACTAGATAAGCAAAGTAGTTTGCAGTTTTGAGTGTGATTAGTGAATCGATTCTCTTTTGTTTGTTTAATGTCCATTTAAATTGGTGAAGCTTCAGTTTCTACTGATATTGTTGTTTGGGTTAATCTGCAGACTAGATGATAGGGCCCTCACAACACCAAAATACATAATATAGTTAACACACAGGTTGATCTTGTACTTCTGTTTCATCTGTGTTACTTCTGAGGCATGATGCTGTCTTACATTTCACTAAGTCTGCACTAAAAAAATTGGCCTGTACTATGCCTCAGCCCAGGGGTTTTCAACCTTTTTTTGGTTGGTGTACCCCCAGCGGCTGGTTGAGAAGTGGGAGGTCTCCCAGCCGGTCAATGGTCAATGAGCAGGGGCTGATCCACAAGCTGAGGGAAGTCCCCCCCACACAGCAGCGAAACTGGAAGTGCCCCTGCTTCTGTGCATCACTGCCATGTACCCCCTGGGGCCTTCCCAAGTACCCACAAGGGTATGCCTACCTTGGTTGACAACCCCTGGTTTAGCCTAATGGCAAAACTGTCAGCTCTGTAGAGTGCCAATGAATTTTAGTGGGAACACATCGTTTTCATATGACTTCTAAAAGGGAAAACAAAAAATTAAAGTTTATTTAGCGATTTATTTTCCTCATAGCTGAACAGTCCTTGACCCTTGAGAGATTATATTTATTTAACTGCTTTGAAGAAATAGCTGGATTAGGAATATAATCTGGTCAAATGTCTTGAAGAGCCTGGAGTTTAACAGTTGTTGAAAATGCTTTTAGCAGCTCTTGTGACAACCACATATGGTTTATTAATCTACATCCATTTGTGGAGTATCTCTTATTTCTGTGTACGTTTATTAAAAGAAGATTTTGCTCTTGTGGGTTTTTCCTTCGGAAATTCAGCTGTTTCAGAATAGTCAGAGGTTCTGAGCCAATTGCAGAGTTTCCCAAGACCTTTGGTTCAAGATGGCTAACATCAAATGGAAAGTTTATTATGACTTAATGAGATGTGAGAATAATCAACTTTTAAGTCAAATTGAATTTCATGTCCTGTTTATTGATTCCCCTTTCCCCTTCTGCCATTGAAAATCTCTAAGCATTGTAACAGTAGTATGGATTTCTTCTCACCTTTTTCTCTCTTGTTGTTTGCTGCCTGAGTGAGTGTTTAATAGACCAATTACAAGTGTATTTTGGGTCTCTAATGTATGAAAGCCTACTTTGTGGTGTTATCTTGTCATGTTTGTTGTTCTTTCTTTTTTCTCTAAGTCATTAACCTTTGATCTTCCAAAGACCATAGTGGGAGAGGGAAGGGAAGACTTTCATTTTGTGTACTTCCTTATCCTTTGGCATTTGAGTGGTAACTATGAACACTTTTCATAATGACCTACACCTAGTTATTTAAAATAGTGTTAAAATTAGGTCACTGCCTGACTTGCAGGTAGTAACAATGGTGGTTGCAGCTGTCTTGGATTTCTGTATCTTTGAAATGTGCATTTCACTTTGGTTTTTCTGCATTTACTTGTTTGCTTCCACTGCAGGAAAAGGAATCAGACCCATGGAATAGTTTGCTTAAAAAATGCACTTTTCTCAGATTTGAGTCTCAGTCTCCTGTCTGTGGGGGAAGTGGCAGTGCCATGCTTCAGCAGAGGAAATCAGAACCAGAAAAAGAATATGTAGGAGATGAGTCAAACTATGAGTGGGAAATAAGCAGCTAAAATGAGTTCAGGGTTAGGAAGTGCTTGGACATTTTGTTAAGGGGAAAGTACCTCCTCTTTTTTTTGGTAAAAAAAAGGAAAGATGACCGTCAAGAGCCGTTGTATTTTCCCTATTCATTCTAGACGCCATTGTGAAGGCTTTGAATATATGAAAGGGTGGCCCCCAAGAACATTTCCCCAAATTCTCATCAGAGTCCTGGTGGTAAATGCCAAATGGTACACAACATGTCTGCAATATTTCAAATTGCACTAAATCTTTTCACCTCGCTGTGGTCCTGGTGTGTTTTCAAGTATTTGCAGTAATTATTTCACTGGGTCTTGGAAGCCTGTTCTTTGAACATCCATTAACACCTCCAGTTGACTTTATTCACTTGTTTAAGTGAATGGTGATCCTGTAACAGACCTGTGTTGGGGAATCATGATGCCAGGTTTCCCACAGCTGAGACACTGATTTCCTATGTTGTTTGGCATGATGTGTTTTGATATCAAAAGTGAAACATTTAACATCCTAAAATCATAGGGTCTTTGGGTCATGGGTATATCAAGTTAATTATTAAACCTTTGTCATGGTAACCTAAATGGCCAAAAGCTGTGAAGATAGCATATGAAGCGGACTTTACAGTAAGATTTAACTGAGGGGGGATGGAGTGGTTCTGATCTCTCTATCCATACACATCCCCACATCTTCCAAATTTCTAACCTAAACATTTTCCTGCAACTTGAGACCATTGCTCCTTGTTCTGTCATCTGCCACCTGTGAGAACAGTCCAGCTCCATCCTCTTTCGAACCTCCCTTCATATTAAATTCCCCCTCAGTCTTCCCTTCTCTAGACTAAAAAAGCCCAGTTCCCTTAGTCTTTCCTCAGAAGTCATGTGCCCCAGCCCCTGAACCATTTTCATTGCCTTCTGCTAGACTCTCTCCAATTTGTCCACATCATTTCTACGTGTTCTGCTTGCTACCCATCTAAACTACTTCGCTTGCAGAAAACCGTGTAACTTAAAACTGATTTCACCTCAGGATTTTTTAATGTCCGTACCTAGCCTAGGATGTCTGCAGCTAAAATGAGTTATTTCCTTTTGGTTTGAATGACTGAAGTGGTTTATGTGTTACTTAACACAAATCAAGTTGATATAAATCAGAGGCATGCTCAGTTGGCCTGTCCCCTTTCACCTACTTAGTCTGGCAAACACGTGACAGCCTCAAGAATGTGGAGGAGGGAAATGTAGAGCAGATCCTTATTGAAGTGGCTTTTAAGGGGTGAAAAGAGAACTTTTTAAAGGGGGAGAATTTTGTGGTTTTTTTAATTCTGAAAACTCAAAATAAGAGTCGTAATTCTAGCTGAAAAGCTGTATTTCTTTGTGTAGGGAAGGAGCAGTGAAAGAAAACCATTGCTATTAGGTTTTGGGGTTTTATTTTGATTGGTTTTTCTTTTTAATTAATCCCGTCTTTACTTATGCGTGGAATAGAGATTAGAGGATTTCTTGTGTGGAAACATATAGATACTTGCTAGAGACAATTCTATTAAATGCCTTATATAACCCTCTGATATTAAAATTAAACTTTTAAACTAATTTGTTTTTCATAGTTGATGCTGAGCGATTTGCAGTTACTTCACCTTGGTCAATGAGAAGGCATATATAAAAGGATTTCAGGACAACCTTTCCTTCTAGCTATATAAATTAGTCTGTAAGATGTCTTCTGCTTAGGTTTAAAGAGGTTATAAACCCTCTTCCCTTGTCCCGAGGAAACCAGTTTAATATAATGGATATTATCTAAAAAAACTATTGTGCTGCAAAGTATGTTTCTAACATGATAAAAATGCACTGTGTGAGTAAACTGGAGAACAAGTCCGTCTTTGTAGGAGAAGAAACTTGATACCAGCCTCATAGGCTGACACTTTAAGCAAAAGTAAAATGGTATGTATTTATAAATCCTTTACTTACCTTGTACAATTATGTGTGTGGCTGTATGTCATCTGGATATTTCCTTGTTACCCTTAGTAAAATCTGTTGCCTCCACATTATTTTCTTGCCAGTTTTCTCAGTTTTATTGAAAGTCTTGGAGTGTGCAATCATATAAGCCCTAGACACTGGCTGGAGTCATCCAAGTGCATCAATCCTGAGGGAAGGAGGGAAAGTTAGGCAGGGTTCTAGCCTTCAAGGTTGCAAAAATAAATATAAATGCAAGTTTTCAAGCCCCAAAAGCCAGAGAGAAATAAAAATCATTTCAATTAAATGTTTTTTAAATTTCATGTTTAAGCTAGTGTCATATTGGTAGCTTGTGTTTGACAATATTGTGTTCTATCAGGAAAAGAAGGAATATAAAGGTATGTGCATTGCTGACTTGTATATGAGGAAGTGGTTTGTGTCTTACACATCATTGTCATCTGTCTGAACAGGCACCACTTTTTTAACAGTTATTTTTAAATGGATTCAGTGTAGCTGAATTCATAACATACCATGTATAGGAGACTCCAGAATGACCATTGCCCCTACCAGAATATGTGGGTTGGACCTAATTTCTGTGTTATCTGTAAACAGGCTCTTAACAAATGTATGAGTACAGATAATAGTGCCTTTGTAAAATAGAGAGGTAATTAGCCTGCACTTAAAGGACAATTGTCAGTGCATACAAGCAGGAAAACATGTGCTAAGTGTACTTGTATTATAGCAAAATTAGTAATTTGAAGTCACATGCATTCTGCTATCATCTGACTGTTCCACAGAGATAATAAGAGCAATTTGGTGGCAGGTGGGAGAGGCAAACAGAACTGAGCCTGGGGGAGAGTGCCACCTCTCCTGCTGGATCCTGCAGGTGGTTGGGGACTGGAGCCTGTTTGAAATTCCCATTTCACTGTCAGTCTCAGCCCCAGGACCTCACCAGAACCAGTTCAAGACTCCTTGGCTTAGCTCCTTCTCTGTCTGCCCACCAGCAGCATAGCTGCACGTAAAGATGTGGACTGAAAGATCATAGTCAGCATTAGCATGTGACTACTCAAAACATGTTCTGACTTTTTAATGCAGCACGGTAATTCTTACTATGATTTAAATAAAACGTGCTAAGTGTTTCATGCAATGAGGCCCTTAGTATGAAGTCAGGCAGAAGGCAGGATAGAGACATACCTTTACAGACAGACAGAATCAAAGATGTATGCTTTGTGTGTATCCTTCCATGGCTTTGATGAAGTGGGTTTGGTCTTATCCATGCATCTCCAATTCAGTGATTTTTGTAAGGTGTATCTCTACCCCATCTGTAAACTAGAGGTAAGCACAAGCAGGTTTCTAGATAGTTATATAAAGATGTGCCTTACTGGAAAAAATGAGTGATGTAAATAAGGTGGGGCATTTCAAAGGAGCATATAGACACATTATGTTTCCAACCCAAATCTGAATCTCACTTTTCTTTTTTTTAGTACAAATTTCCATTCCTCTGCAGCCCACTTTCTCAGCGAACCATGGTTAATGCTATTGATATGGTTTAGCTCCTGCAGTTATCCCACTGTGCCCTTTATCTTGAAAAATCACTCCTCCTTGTATACACAACCAAGTTGGGTATACATGGGAAAGGACTTCAGCTGTCTGAGAGAGTTTTTTCTGTCTTTTAGAGAAGTATTAGTGGGACAGAGTGAAAGACAGGCTCTGTGGAAGTCTCTGCACCTACATCCTGCTGGAGTAAAAACTACTACCATTGACCTGCTTTCAGTGCTGCAGAGAGCCTTTGAATTTACAGCTTGTCTATGTATATTTAGTCTACCACTGAGTATGTCACAATATGCAAACATTCTTACAAGGAAGATCATTTTCCTCATGGCAGCTATCAAATTGGGCTTCATGCTGCAGGGCTGACCCATCTTTATGCTGGGTTTTAGAAAAATAAGTTGATGTAGCAATCAGATCTGCAATGTCTTCCAGAAATGGTATCCAAGGGCACTTTTACACGTGCTCTGATTAGAATGTGTCAGAGCAGATTTAATTTAATCTAATCAGGATGTTCTAGTGTGTTGCAGTGTCTTGTGTATTCAGCATCACCATATTTCAAAATGGCAGCAGCAGTGCTTTTAACTAAAGCTCATCAAATAAGCTTTAGTTAAAGTGACCCCACCGCCATTTTGAAACATGGGATGCTGAATACGAGACACTGTGGCCATTTTAATTGGAGTGGCTTCCGAGAGCTACTTTAATTAAAATGCCCCCTTCCTTTTCTCTTCCCAGCCCCCCAGCATGTGTATAGGTACCCCAAGTTTCAGTTTAAATACAATCATCACTGCACATTCTTACCACACCTTTCAGTCTCTGTGAAACCCTTTTTCATATGTTGCCCCTCTAGGAACTCTGACGACCTTACCTGAAACAAATTAAAGCCCTTGTAAACAAGACTGGGTGGAGTTTAACACTATTTAGCAGGGCAGAATTCTGACTAAGAAGATTATGCATTATAATTGAAGATCCGATCACTGTAACCCAGCAGCCTGGAAAGGGGGAAGGTCAGGTCATGGCTCACTAAATTGATGGTAACGTGGTGGTTATTATCTGTCACAGACAGAAGGAGGCCTATTCATACTATGAGCCATTAACCTTGTTGCAGTTTTATGTATCCTATCCTGGTTTCCTTTTTTTGGTGCTCTCTCACATATATCATGGTATAGCATTTCCTTCACTGTATTCCCAAAAGATGATTTGTTTATATGTGGGAATATCATACAGAAGGGGTCTGTTAGATTATCTAGTATAAGCTCCCTTACACTACAAGTCTGAAATTGTTCACATGGAAGAGAAATGAGACCATTCTATACATACCACTTTCCAGGATATTTCAGAAATTTTTTTTTTTTTTAATGGAGTAAGCTAGAGATATTTTGCTGACAATGGAATAGCTTCCAAGTTAATAGTTCCTCTAGAATATAAAATGTGAATATATAAATTTACTATTTTTAATATTTATTTCTTTGGCAGGACACTCTCTGAAAATGGCAGAAGCCCATCAAGCAGTAGCATTTCAGTTTACAGTAACTCCAGATGGAATTGACCTGCGAATGAGCCATGAGGCTCTCAAGCAGGTCTATCTCTCTGGTCTTCATTCCTGGAAGAAAAAGTTCATCAGATTCAAGGTACTGACATTCTGTAGATTTGTTTACATAATCCTGGATCTGTTTGGTATTTTAAATAGGTTAAAACTAAATGTCGAAGTACATATGGAAAACATCTTTACACTGAACGTTTTAGTGAAAATACTAAGGGGAAAGTGAAGAATTTGACATTGAAGGATGTTTTGTGGAAACAATATCTGTGTGAAGGCTGAAGTGAGGCACTTCTTGGCCTATTATTGGGGGGAGGCACAAAATATGGTCTGCGGGCCTGGTCTGGCCCACTAGGCCATTCTATCCAGCCCACGGGGCCCCTAAAAAAATTTAGAAAATTAATACTTATCTGTCCTTGGTTCCTGTCAAAGATGACAGGAACCAGGGGCAGTAGGACCCAGTAGAAGCCCCGGCGGGCTTCTGCAACAGCAAGGCCCACCCCCCCCAGCTGGAAACCCTGCACAGGGGCTTCTGGCCTGGGACCACATGGCTCCTCGTGGCTGCACCAGCATGGGAAACTCAGGTAAGAAGGGGATGGGGAAGGGCAGGGGAGGGGAGGGGAGGACCGGACCATGGGCAGGGAACGAGCTGTTGCTGAGCACGGGGGAAAAGCGGCCCCTGTCCTGCCTTGTGGCTGGCACTCCCTGCTGCAGCCACTCACAGCTGTCTTGAATGAGGCAGCTTGAATCAATAAAATTGTAGTTAGGCTTTGTGTGGTAATGCGAAATAAATTACTTTGGCATGGAAGAATTAAGTGAGGGCTTTTGTCTTTCCAGAATGGGATTATTACTGGTGTGTATCCTGCTAGTCCATCCAGTTGGCTTATTGTAGTGGTGGGCGTGATGTCAACAATGTATGCCAAAATTGATCCTTCTTTAGGAATAATCGCTAAAATCAACCAAACTCTTGATACAACGTAAGTATACCAGTGCCTTTCCTATTCCCTCTTATGGATTAATTTTATTCTTAATTGTTTTAAGACAAACCACTACCTATTTTGTCATAGCACTATATGATACAGACATTAATGTATTAATTTTAATCCTAGTTCTTTCAGCCTTTCCTCATAAATCATCCTTGGCAATTCCTTGATTCAAGGATGATCTCTACCATGACTCATTTGATAAGTCTTGAGATGACTTAAGGGAACAATTCAGAAGCTGCAGGTCTTTCCACAGGAGCCATAGGCTAGGATTTCTTTCCTACCCCTTCCTCCGTTCTCTTCTTTGCTTCAAGAGCAAGGTACTTTACCTCAATGAGCTACCTTTTGGTTGAAGTTGTGGCACCACTGAAGTCAGTCAGCAGCCAGCCCTTCCCAGCTCTTGATGTCAGCATCTGTTTTCTTGAAGTATGTCTCCAAAATCTTTTTGTAGCATTTCCTCTGGCTACCGTAAGATCTCGGGTCATTACTGAACTGGGAGTAGAGCACTTGTTTTGGGACTTGAGAGTCTGGTATCTGCACAGAATGGTCCAGTCCAGTGAAATTGGTGCTTGAGGATCACTTTTCTCAAAGCTGGTAACATTGGTTTCAGCAAGGATGCTGGTGTTTGTGTGATCATCTTCCCATTTGATGCAGAGGATTTTCCAGAGGCATCATTGATGATACCTCTCCAGGCTCTTGAGATGACAGTAGGTCATCCATGTTTCACATCCACAGAAGAGAGTGGGGATGATGACTACATTGTAGACCTGGATCTTGGTGTTTTTCCGGAGATCATAATGACTAAAGACACACACCAAAGCAATTTCCTAAAGGAGGAACTTGTCTACCAGATCCTGTGTTGGATCTCCTCATCAATGTTCCCTCTCTGAGAGAGGTAGCTACCATCCCTTGATGGTAATTTGAGGGGAGGGGGTCACATTCATGGCCCTGGGCAGGCTGATAGAGAATTTTAGTCATCTCAGTGTTGAGAGATTGGCCCAAAGTTTGCTAGGCTTCTCTAAAAAGATCCATCACTATCTGGAGGTTTTTCTCAGTGTGCACAAGAATGGTGCAGTTGTCAGTGTATTGAAGGTCAAGGATGGTTGTTTTGAGCAATGTTCCCTCTAAGTTGTAGTGGTCTGTGAGTGTGCCACTTTAGTCTGTGAGCGTGCTGCTTCAGTCCATTCACGAATTGGTCCCACCTCCCCCTTTCGGCATGCGCCACTTCAGTCTGCCCCACAATATAACACAGTATAGCAGCAAAAGATGATACTATAACTTTATTTACCCGAGTTACTCCCATCTACCTCTTTCGGTTTTCCAAACAGAAAATACAGTGTCCAGTTTAACAGTCTTTCCTGAGGCTTAATGAAGTTTAATTTGCATCCGCTTATCCAGATTATCAACTTGTAAACGATTTCTAGACTTTGTTTTTATAGTGTTTGTGAGGCTAAACCATTTCTCACCATCTGCACTAGATGCCTAGAAAGTGTCACAGATGTCAACAAGTAATGGCAGTTCACTAAATTGTTCCTGTTGTAGTATGTAGGTGACCATGTCTTCAAAGGTCTTTATTGCCCCAGTTTTCATTTTCTCACTAACAGTTAATTTAAAGTTCACATATTGTTTGCATAGGTCCCTCTTAAAAGTTTCTACAGATTTGTTTAGCAAGGTGCTATATCTTGTTGCCAGTGTTTTCAGCTCCTCGTGCCCAAAAGAGAAATTATTCTTGTTTAATGAAGAGGAAAAAGAATCCTTGTTGAAAATTGACCATTCTTTCAACTCGTCTTCTGGAAATCTGTTGTCCATGTGGTCACATGTACGTTCAATGAATTGAATAACTGATGTAGTGTCAACAGGTGATTCAAATGATGACATTAAGATTTAAATGTCTTCAGAAAAATGTACAGTCTCACCAAAATACTGCGAATGAAGATGGCAATTTTAGCTTTGGCAGACTGAAATGCTTCTACTATTGTTAGTGAACTTCATTGAAGCATTCTGCACAACTCAGCCAGTTCACCTAAGACACCATTTAGTATGGCCAGTGCAACATGATGCTCTGGTTTCTGCAGTTTGTCCAAGCAGTATTTGTGAATTGGTTCGTTGTCTTCAGCCACTTGTTGTGCACAGTAGTCCATCAACACAGTATAATTCTTCATCGTGGCACTAACAGCAAAATGTCTAGAGAACCATCTGACCTCATTCAGTGACCTAAATGAAACTGTTTTGCACTCAGCAGCCTTAGATAGTTCTTCAAACTTAGATTTTTTTACAGAAGACCTACTAAAAAGTGTATGTATGGTCCGTAGTGGAGTTTCAACGCACCTCATCAAAGTACATCTTTCCAAGCAACATCAATCCCCAAGTCTTTCCTGTGTGCCACGCAGTGCTGCTCGAGCAGATGTGGAATAGACTGGCGAAGTGCGGCAGTCATACCATTGCGCTTTCCAAGCATTACTGAAGCGCCATCAGAGGTGAACATTACTATCTTTTGCATATCTAAGTTGCTGTCAGCATAAAATTGCCTAATTGCTACTACAATAGCAGAGCTATCACAAGCTGTCAGCTTTTAAATTCCAGCAAACCTGGTCTGATGAGTGAAATCATACATAGTTTGTAATTTTACATAGCAAAATGTTAATTCTGTAACAGAGATCTGTGCTCTCGTCAGCTATCAAAGTGTGGAATGGCAATGTACGCATTTCACTCAGTACTTCTTGATGAATTACAGAATTTATGCAGCCAATAAATTCAAATGCCTAATTCTTACTTCTTCAGCTTTCAGGAATTTTAACATATTTGCCAACATGACTGGATTTCCATTACTGGTAGCATTGATAAGTTTAACTCCACTGCAAGGAGAACATTATCAGTTAAGATTTTGACTTCATGGACATTTGATCGCTTCCTTTCAGAAAGTTCCATCCCATTTTCCTTTGTCTTGTATGTTTCAGAAAATAAATTTTTCAGGATTTCTCTGCTTTTGGCTGCCTAGTTTCATCACAGAATCTGTGTAATTTTGTGTGTCAAGTGGTATTTCAAATGGTCTAATTTCCAGAAATTCCAAAATGATAGAAAAAGCAGCTAACAGCTAATTTACCCAAAGCAACTTGTGTGCCTATGCCCTTAGACCAACACAGCTGTAACCAGCACCCCCAAACTCAAGATTACACAGCTTAGGATGCTTATAACAAAAACAACACCATTTGCAACTTCTTTTCCTGTTTTAATATGTTTAAATGCAAATGCATAAACTAGTGACAATAAAGACAAACTACTAAATGGCTAAAAAACTGGCACCAGCCCCCACCTCACCTCCGGGAGCGAGGAGGCATGTGGGGTGGGCTGGGGAGCGGAGCAGTTTCCCTGTGCTGGCGGAGCCTGTGTCAGCCCCCAGCCCCAACCCCCACATTGCCTCTGGGAGCAGAGGAGTTTCCCAGTCCCAGCCCCTGCCTCGCCTCTGGGAGCGAGGAGGAACATGGTGTGGGCTGGAAAGCGGAGTAGTTTCCTGGTGCCAGTGGAACCCATGCCAGCCCCCAACTGTCATAGGCCAGTTTCCCTTTCCAGAAGAATGTGTAGCCTCCATCTGCTTGCCTCAGCTGGCCCTCATCCAGTCACTTTGTCTCACTCAGAGCTACAGTGTTGATGTTGTATCTTACTAGTTCCCTGGAGACAAATGGCAGTTCTTCTTTCTGGTTGTTCCTTATCTTAGTTACCCATCAAAGTGCAAACATTCCATGTTGCAAAAATCATTCTTATGTTGTTTTTGACCCATGAGTGATCCCTCTGAACACATTATCCAGCCAGGAACAGATAAGACAGCCCATGTTTAGGGCACCTTTTCTAACCCCTTCCACATGGTGCATGAGCAGAGGGGATCCTGAGTAGGACTGCTCAGTCACAGTAGCTACTGCCAAATTGCACCCCTGTCTCAACCCAGGTGCAAGAAAAGCATCAGACTGCTGCCACCTGCGTGCAGATTCATGGCTGGAGACTGCCGGATTCATTAGTGCCATCTCCTTTACCCCTGGTCCATTCCCACAGGGCTTTGGAGGTTGGTATAGGAGAGCATTTTTGTTGTTCTCCATTGAACTCTGCTGACTTAGCAGGCTGACTGTAATATGCAAATTACCATGCTGGTATTACTACATCCTTTTATTAGTATTTATTGAGGGAAGACATGATTAGAAAGTTCTTCTTCACCAGGAACAACAACAGTAGATGATGTGACTATCAGAGTAAGAGTGAATGATTAGAGGGTATACAAAGAAGTTTGTACAATTCTTCCTGCCATGTGCATGGTCTAGACTTAGGCTGTTAAAAGTTACTATCACGTGTAGCTGAAGAGTGATATGCATATTGGGAGATTGCTTGTGTGTGATGCATATTAAACACTGTCAGACATGCTATTGCCATGATTGCATTTATATTGTAGAAATTGACTCTTAAGCCCTTTTTCAGTTTATTCTATTAGGTAGAGCTGCATGGAAATAAACAATAACAACTTTATGTGAACACACTGAGTAAAGTCCCCTGGAGTAATACAGATGCTTAGAGACCTTGGAAGTGTGATTTATGAGGAAAGGCTGAAAAAACTAGGATTAAAATGATCCCGGAGAAGAGACAGCTAAGGGAGGAATTTGATAACAGTCTTCTAATACCTGAAGGCTGATGCTAGGGAGAATGGAGATTAGCTTTTTTTCCATGCCCATAAGGGACAGGATTAGGAGCAATGGCCTCAAACTTCAGCAAAGGAAATTTTAGGTTGGAGTTTAAGTACTTTTCTGACTAAGAGCATTTATACATGTGCAGGTGAGTGGGGTGTCGTTTAATTAGAGCTGCTCCAAGAGCAGCTTTAAGTAAAGTGCCTGGAACATCTCGTGTATCAGTGTCCCCATGCTGAAAAATGGCGGTGGGGGCACTTTAACTAAAGCTTATCTATTACAGCACATTGAAGCAGCCTCGCTGCTCATGTATAGGCACCCTATGAGTAGGGCCTGGTTTAAACAGCCTCTCTCCTACCTGGTGCCAGGGCTGTCTGCCCAGGTAGCCCCTAGGCACTTCCAGCCCCCTCCGACGCCCCAGTTTTCCTGCCCAGAGGTGCAAATAGCCCCTCCCCTACCCATCCCCAAGTTTTCTTCTCCCCCTGTCCCTTTTGTGACACCTTGCCCCCCTTCCCTGGGCTGCTAAGCTTTTGCTGCTCACTGGGGAATGCTTTCCTCAACCTGCAGCAGCCATCTTGTTGCAGTGAAATGCCATGATATGGCTGCTTGCCGGGGAACTCCCCAACAAATGGCCATATCATGGCATTTCATTGCAAATCACATTTTTCATGAAAAATCACTTAATTTCATGATTTTCACAAAAAAATTTGAAATTGAGGTTTTAAACCAGGCCCTAACTATGAGGGTGGTTAGGCATAGGAACAGGCTACTTAGAGAAGTTGAAAATTTCCGGGGAGGGCAATTCCACAAGAGCTGCCTAGATAGACACATGGCTGGGATAGTTTAGGCAGAAATGTTTCTGTCTTGAGCAGAGGGCTGGACTTATCTGACCTCATCAGTTCTCTTCCAGTCCTACTTTCCTATAATGCTATGAGCCTAAGATACTGAGAATGCTTACTGAGTATGTTAGGCATTTACCCTTGTTTTGACTTATTATTGTTGTTTTATGCATTCCATTTATTTGATACACAAGCACTGAAGTACCCTTTCTAATATTGTTTATCCAATGTTCTTTGCATGAGAATAGCAAAAGCCCACAAGCAGGCAAAGAATGGGCAGGCATGATGTAAGCTTTCTGCATGCAAGCTTTGCCAGTGCACGCAAAATCCTGGTTTGCTGTACCTTTCAGTAATCTGTTCTTGTGAAGAAGGTACTCCAGACCTTCACTACCCCTTCTCTTTTAGTGCTTGGGCTCTGTATATTTTAGAGGCAAGCAATGTCATAATTTTGTGATGGGCACAAATAGTTGAAATGAAGTTCTCAGACTGTTTTTATGTAAAAGTGACTTCTACGTACCTGAAATCTTATGATTCTACCAGCAATCTGTTGAAGGATTACTTGGTCTCAAAATAGATGTTAACATTAAGAGTAATCAGTGGACATGAGTAGGGTTCGTATTGGAATTGTTCTCTCTTGGGATGTTAATTGGCATAAAATGGCTTCTATTTTAAATAGTGGTTATATGTCCAACCAAACACAGAACATTGTGAGTGGGATACTTTTTGGCACAGGCCTGTGGGTGGCCCTCATTATCACAATGCGCTACTCGCTAAAGATGCTGCTTTCCTATCATGGATGGATGTTCGCTGAACATGGCAAACTTTCTACCGGAACCAAGATTTGGATGGTAAGGCAGTTCTGTCTATTTCTATTTTAATTGTAGTATGATATAATTTTGTTAAATAATTTATGATCCATTATAGATTTTGAAGTGAGTGCTTTAGTATTTTCTTTCTGGAATCCTTTCTCACTCATTTTATTTAAATAATGATATGCACTGGGGGATGTACGCTTTCTCTTCTTTGGCTACTGTCATCCATTTGCCATTGTTTATTGATATTGGAACTATTGGGTACCCCTTTGAGAGAGAAGATTGTTTGAAGTGTAAGTTATTAATTTTCTCAAAGCAAAAGACCATATATATAGTTTGTACTTTAATATATAAGTACCGTTCATTGATTACAGACCTTTGCATACAATGTTCTATCTTCTCTGGAATGAGCTGCCCTAGCTGCCTGGTGCAGGATGGGTTGGAGCTTGGATTTAATTTCTGCAGTGTAGGCTCCTTTACAAATGAGAACTACCATATTTACTTAGATCCAAGACGAGATTTACAACCCCCACCCCCTCCCAACAGCGTGATGGGGGCGGGGGCTCATCTTGAATTTGAGTACCAGCCCAGGGCAGGCACTGGCTCAGCTCTGGCTTTGGCCCCAGACCCTGGGCTGAAGCCAGATCTGAGCCACCACCTGCTCTGGTCTGGAATATAGCTTATTTGTAGGGCTGTGCGAAATGGCTGTATTGGACTTGGATTTGGCCCAAATCGGGGACAGTGACTTGATTTGTTGATTCAGATCACTGTCCCGATTTGATTTGGCTGAATCGGAATCTGAAGATTCAATGCCGATTCAGAGAATCAGCGATTTGGCCATAGACACAGCTTTAAATGTTTTTTCTACATGCCTTGAGGTACCAGGCATGGCTCATGAACGCTGTGATGCTAGGGCGGATGGAGCATCCCACAGGAGCGTGGGTGGACCCCTGCATGCTCAACAGCAAACCTGGAAGTGGATCGGAAGTATTTCTGGTCTCCTTCTGGGTCCACCACTGAGGCCTGCCCCCCCCGGCTCAGCAGTTGGCTGTGAGGGTACCCCAGGTGCCCCGCCAGACCCAGGAGGCATCAGTTGCTGAGCAGGGTGGGGGCATGAGGAGGCCCCTCTAACGTGCTCCCCAACGAACCCAGAAGTGAACCAGAAGTGCTTCTGGTCCAATTCTGGGTCTCCTGCCGAATGCGCTGAGGACC